>NC_043764.1:33377712-33730212 GCF_902148845.1 Salarias fasciatus
GTCCCTGAGCTGCTAGCTGACCCGGTCCTGGTCCTGGTCCCGGTCCTGGTCCTGCTAGCTGACCCGGTCCCGGTCCTGGTCCTGGTCCTGGTCCTGGTCCTGCTAGCTGACCCGGTCCTGGTGCTGGTCCTGCCCTCAGACCGGGTCCTGGCTGTGGGCGGCGGCCCTCTGCCTGCTGAAGAGCCAGCTGTGTCTGCTGGTGTCCACCTGCGTCGCCCCGTACCTGTTCTCCGTGTTCGTGCCGGTCCAGGGAAGCCCGGCCACACAGAGGTAAGGTCAGCTGACTCCGACGCTCCGTCAAACCACTTCCTGTCCGTACCCGCCCCCCTCGTGGTGCTCGTCAGCCGTCTCTGTTCAGCACCAGGCCTTGTTTGGACGGGAGAGTAGTTGTTCCGACGTGACGCGACCCGCTGGACTCCAGAGGGAAAGAGATGGAAGAAGGATGTGGAGGATAAACTATTTCCACTGGAAAAGAAAGAAAAAGTCAAATAACAAATGGATCCGATCATCTGTGGACTTGTGGGACAAAATAATGATAAAATAAAGGACAAATAAAGACAGACACTGTCCCAGTGGGAGGCAGCGGACAGCAGTGTTGAACCTGCTGTGTGATCAGGGAATCAAACCGTGGAACTGCATCCGTGTCTTTTTTACACCCAAGGAAAGAAACAGATGCTTGAATAAGAAAGTGCCTTGCTGGAGAGACTGTGGAAGCAGAAGCAGATATTTCACATATATTCTGGAAATACTGTAAAATTACTTTGTTTTAGATTAAAATATACACGAGAGCACACAGAGGTCAGAGGTCAGGTCAGTAAAGAAAAAAAAAACCTGTGAAATCTCAGTGTTCTAAAAGACAATGTAGAGAAAAATGATCCGTACCTGTTAAAAATGTTTTGACTTCTGCCAAGAGAGTGTGGTCCGGCAGACCCGCCTCAGCAGAACCGCAAACTGATTACTGAAGAGAATGACTGGAGGGAAAAACTGGCGTCCTGCTGGAGGCGACAAGAAACACCGTCTGGAGGAAAATGGTAGAAGTGATTTGAATCAGGAGCCAGTAAGTGACAGCAGAAGACTCGGCGATGCAGCTCCCAGAGCTGTTGATGCTTCTGGTTTGCTTTTTTACCTCCGCCAGGAGGCTGTGGAATCACGTCGGTTTGTTGGTTGGTTTGTTGGCAACATTACGGAAAAAGTAACAGACGGATTGCAATGAAACTTAGTGGAAAGGTGGGCCCTGGGCTAACTTAGAATCCATTAAATTTTGGTGATGATCCGGATCACTGTCTGGATCCAGGAATTGTTTTAAGGATTCTTTATCATTGAGCAATAGGGCAGTCTTTCACATGGTCGGGCAGGCCCGCCGACAGGGGGCCTGTGTGGCATGGGGCGCCGCGTGCGGCCGCACCACCCCACGCCGCACCACCCCGCGCCGCACCACCCCGCGCCGCACCACCCCGCACACCGCACCACCCCGCGCCGCACCACCCGCGCACCGCACCACTCCACACGCCTCACCACTCTACACGGCACGCCGCACCACCCCGCGCACCGCACCACCCCGCGCACCGCACCACCCCACGCGCCTCACCACTCCACACGCCTCACCAACCCGCGCCGCACCACCCCACGCACCGCACCACCCCACACGCCTCACCACCCCGCGCCGCACCACCCCGCACACCGCACCACCCCGCGCACCGCACCACCACCCCGCGCACCGCACCACCCCGCGCACCGCACCACCACCCCGCACACCGCACCACCCCGCGCACCGCACCACTCCACGCACCGCACCACCACTCCACGCGCCGCACCACCCCGCGCCGCACCACCCCGCACACCGCACCACCCCACGCACCGCACCACCACCCCGCGCACCGCACCACCACCCCGCACACCGCACCACCCCGCACACCGCACCACCCCACGCACCGCACCACCACTCCACGCGCCGCACCACCCCGCGCCGCACCACCCCGCACACCGCACCACCCCACGCACCGCACCACCACCCCGCGCACCGCACCACCCCGCGCACCGCACCACCCCGCACACCGCACCACCACCCCGCACACCGCACCACCCCGCACACCGCACCACCCCGCGCACCGCACCACCCCGCGCACCGCACCACCCCGCACACCGCACCACCCCGCACACCGCACCACCCCGCACACCGCACCACCCCGCACCGCACCACCCCGCACACCGCACCACCCCGCGCACCGCACCACCCCGCGCACCGCACCACTCCACGCACCGCACCACCACTCCACGCGCCGCACCACCCCGCGCCGCACCACCCCGCACACCGCACCACCCCACGCACCGCACCACCACCCCGCGCACCGCACCACCACCCCGCACACCGCACCACCCCGCACACCGCACCACCCCACGCACCGCACCACCACTCCACGCGCCGCACCACCCCGCGCCGCACCACCCCGCACACCGCACCACCCCACGCACCGCACCACCACCCCGCGCACCGCACCACCCCCGCGCACCGCACCACCCCGCACACCGCACCACCACCCCGCACACCGCACCACCCCGCACACCGCACCACCCCGCGCACCGCACCACCCCGCGCACCGCACCACCCCACACACCGCACCACCCCGCACACCGCACCACCCCGCACACCGCACCACCCCACACCGCACCACCCCGCACACCGCACCACCCCGCGCACCGCACCACCCCGCGCACCGCACCACCCCGCGCACCGCACCACTCCACGCACCGCACCACCCCGCACACCGCACCACCCCACACACCGCACCACCCCGCACCGCACCACCCCACACACCGCACCACCCCGCGCACCGCACCACCCCGCGCACCGCACCACCCCACACACCGCACCACCCCGCGCACCGCACCACCCCGCACACCGCACCACCCCGCACCGCACCACCCCACACACCGCACCACCCCGCGCACCGCACCACCCCGCACACCGCACCACCCCGCACCACCCCGCGCCGCACCACTCCACACGCCGCACCACTCCACACGGCACGCCGCACCACTCCACGCGCCGCACCACTCCACACACCGCACCACCCCGCACACCGCACCACCCCGCACTGCACCACCCCGCGCCGCACCACTCCACGCGCCGCACCACTCCACACGGCACGCCGCACCACTCCACGCGCCGCACCACTCCACGCGCCGCACCACTCCATGCGCCGCACCACTCCACACACCGCACCACCCCGCACCGCACCACCCCGCACACCGCACCACCCCGCGCCGCACCACTCCACACGCCGCACCACTCCACGCACCGCACCACTCCACGCGCCGCACCACTCCACACGCCGCACCACTCCACACGCCGCACCACTCCACACGCCGCACCACTCCACACGCCGCACCACTCCACGCGCCGCACCACTCCACACGCCGCACCACTCCACACGCCGCACCACTCCACGCGCCGCACCACTCCACACGGCACGCCGCACCACTCCACGCGCCGCACCACTCCACGCGCCGCACCACTCCACACACCGCACCACCCCGCACCGCACCACCCCGCGCCGCACCACTCCACACGCCGCACCACTCCACGCGCCGCACCACTCCACGCGCCGCACCACTCCACACGGCACGCCGCACCACTCCACGCGCCGCACCACTCCACACGGCACGCCGCACCACTCCACGCGCCGCACCACTCCACACGGCACGCCGCAGCACTCCGCTCCCATCACACCCCCGATCACAATGTTTCTTTATCATATACGGTGTTCTTATTGTTGGCGACTGATTTGGGCTGTGGCGGAGGTCTGCCTCTCTGAGTGCCAAATTCTAGTGTTTTATTTCATTTGGTTTGTTTTTTGTTGTGGAGGACATGTCTGTTTGAAAAAGGACAACAACAATCTGTTAGAGCAAACATGGCGGCTTTCTGGAGAGTGATGGTCGTCACTTCTCCTCATAGCCGCCGCTCTGACGTTCCAGGTACGTCAGCCGAGGGTAACGCTGTAGCCTTGTGGCGGCTGTTGTGTGAACCTGTACATGTGTGAGTCCTGCCGGCGGCGCCGCCCCTCCCCCCTGGATCCTCGGCTCACGGCTGCGCTGTGTTGCAGGTGGCTGGACGCCTACGAGAACGCCGTGTCCTTCCACTTCAGCAACTACTTTGTGGGTCACCTGAGCGAAGCTACGAGCATGCTGGCCGGAGCCGGGTTCAGCGAGGAGAAAGACCACGTCCGGTGGTGAGTGGGCTGCAGGAGCTGGAGAGGAGCTCGCCGCTTCATTCTGCCGCCGTGTCTCTGGCCGTAGGGACCTGCGAGTGGTGAGGCCTCTGAGTGTGGAAGCTCCTCGCTCCATGGTGCTGGTGGTGACTTCCTGGAACGTCCCCATGTCCCAGTGGCTGAAAGCCTGTGAGCTCCCTCCGCCGGCGCCGCAGACCCACACCGACATGTTGATGTTAGTGTGACTCCGTGGCTGTTTGCTCCGCCTCTTTCCACAGATGTCTTCAGAAACGCCATGAGGCTGGGAACCTTCTCTGCCATCCTGGTGACGTACACAGCCAGCGCCTTGCTGCACGTCAGTCCAAGTCCTGCTCTGAGTAGCCATGGGTTCAGTCCGGCTGTGTGACTGGCTGACTGACTGGCTGACTGTGTCCACAGGGCCTGAGTTTCCATCTGGGAGCCGTCCTTCTCTCTCTGGGATTCATCACGTATGTGGAGCACGGTGTGTAGCCGCTGGTCTGATGGGCGGGGCTTCATGGCGTCTGAACAGACCGTCAGGTCCTGCAGTTGGACGTATTCGGAGCCATCGCAGCGGGTCTGAATAACAAGGTTTCACTAATGACTCGTTTTCATGTGCGCTTGAGATTATCCTGATGGAAAAGACTGATGAAGACAAAGCTGCTAAAACTGGCTCAGTTGCTGAAGTTTTAATACATTATGGCTGAAAAGTGTTGAAGTAGCTGAAGCTGCTTGAAGTGGATGAAAAACAGACGCAGGTCCAGATTTTAGTGAAATGAACCATAAAAGGTAAAAGAGCTAATGGAGCTGCCGTCCGTTCAGTCAGCCTTAATCCCAGTCTGGACTGTAGTCTGGACTGTAGTCTGGACTATAGTCTGGACTATAGTCTGGACTATAGTCTGGACTGTAGGCTGGACTGTAGTCTGGACTGTAGTCTGGACTGTAGTCTGGACTCATAGCCAAGCAAACTTATTTTCAACAGGGGGTGCAGAGAAAAAAAAGGGGGTGGGGCCAGACACACACACACACACACACACACACACACACACAGGTACCAGGCCTAACGTTATGAGATGCCTTGTACTGATCGTGTTGCTGACCATCAACAACCTTAAAATCATCACAGAATGCAGCCTGCGCAGCGGCAGGATAAAAACACACGTTGAACACACGTCTGACAGGATGAATGATGGCATCACATGATACAGCCTGAGTAAAACTGATACTCCAACATGATTCAGCAGTTGATAAATCATGTCTACTGACTGCACGGCGGCAAACTCATAGCCGTGTTTTTACCTTGTGCTGCAGCCTGCTGTCATAACGCTCCCTATGTGCTTCTGCGCTCTTGGCCGGGCAGTTCCCACTGCTAATGTGTCTCGGTCAAAATAACCAACTCTCAGACCTGAGACCCGCAGCTCGCAGTGTCAGACAGGAGTGTCGCAGAGCCGAGCGTAAATGGAGAAAAGATAAACTGGAGGCGTCTTTTCAAATATTGAGGGATTCTTGGCGTCGTTATCAGTCCTCTGTGAAAGAGGCAAAAAGGAGACATTTCTCTGATACTTTTGTCTCTAACTGTCACAAACCTCGTGTGCTGTTCAAAGTGATCAACTCCACCCTGAATGCATCACACACTGTGGAGCTGAGCCCTCTCCCCTGCTGTGTGAAAACTTTCTGTGATTTTTTATTGATAAAGTTTCTTCTATCAGAGCTCTGATTTCCCCTTCAGCCTCTGAGCCCTCAGTGTTTCCCTTGTTCTGCTGTCTGTGACTCACTCGACCCTGTGACCCTGGCATTGTGAAGGAGATTGTGGGGGGTTTAAAACCATCCGGTTCGCACAATGACCCTCTTCCTCCTCAACTTTATAAAGAGGTCTTCCCCACTCTCGGGCCTTCCTTACTCAGTATTATTAACAGCAGTCTGTCATCTGGGGTGGCTCCTGTTCAGTTTAAACTTGCAGTTGTGCAGCCACCGATTAAAAAAACCTGGACTGGATCCCTCTGTAGTGGCTAACTTTAGGCCCATTTCCAAACTGCCTTTTGTATCAAAGATCGTAGAGAAGATTGTGTATTCTCAGCTTTTGGACTTTTTTAATGATCACAACATCCTTGAAATTTTCCAGTCTGGTTTTAAAACATTGCACAGCACAGAATCAGCACTTGTAAGGGTTTTTAACGACATCTTAGCTCCTGATTCTGGTCACTCGGTAATTCTTGTTCTTTTAGATTTAACTGCTGCTTTCGACACAGTAGAGCATGATACTTTAAAGGAATACTCCACCCAAAAAACGATTTGGCCTCATTTTCTACTCACCCTCATGCTGAGAAACACTCTGGAGCATTGTTTTGAACTTCTTCTGCAATTTAGAAAAGTAGTCGCTGAAAGCGTGCTAGCGTCTGGCTGACGCGGATGACAGCCAGATTTATGTCCCCCTTAAAAAGGCTGACTCTTCTGCACTCAAGCCACTTCTAAATTGTCTGGATGACGTTAAAGCTTGGATCAACTTGACGACTTTCTCGCTAAATCTGGTGACTTCCCAAAGCCTCTTGGCGACTTTTTTTGTCAAAAGCAACAAGCGACAAATTTAGCGACTTTTTCTGGTGCTCTGGAGGACGCTCCACAGGACGTCTCGTTCTGCAGCTGCTGTCCCTCCCCCGTCCCAAAGCACTCACAGCGGCCAGTCTCAGCAGCGCCCCCTGCTGCAGTCAGAGCAGAGCGCAGACCCACACCACTCCTCCACACTTCAAATGAATGGCGCGTGCGGAAATCCGCCGCTGCTCACTTGCTGACAAACCAAGAATCAACAGAAGAAAGTTCATTTGTAGTTCTAAACATATTTAGGGTATTTTTAGCTCACTTTTTGCTTCTCCCATGACGTTATTCCTCTCTCCTACAGCGTCCATTACAATTGCATGCAAATTGCCAGTTATGCAAATGAGGTGATGATGTCATCCAGCGACTTCTACCGACTTTTAGGACAGCCAATAGCGACTTTCCTTACTGGGGAGTTGGCAGCACTGGCTTGGATGGCTCGAAGCTTCTTAAATTTTAATGAGAACAAGACGGAAGTGATTGTCTTTGGTGGCTCTTCCGTGACCTCCCCAGTCGACCTGGGCCCTCTGGCGCAGTTCGCCAAACCCACTGTTAATAATCAGGAGGTAAAAGTGGACGCGGAACTAAAGTTCGACAGCCAGATTAAAGCTGTGGTAAAAACCAGCTTCTTCCAGCGAAGACAACTGGCTAAAATTAAGCACTTCCTGCACAGACAGCACTTTGAAACAGTAATGCTTGCCTTTGTGACCACTCAGCTTGATTACTGCAGTGCACTGTACATGGGGGTCAGTGGGTCCTCCACTGCACCACTGCACCACTGCAGAACGCAGCTGCTCGCCTCTTCACTGGCTCCTGAAAGTCCGAGCACATTACACCGATTTCAGCTTCACTTCACTGGCTGCCGTCCAGTGTAGAATTCATTTTAAAATTCTTTTATTTACTTTTAAAGCCCAGCATGGCCTGGCCCCAGTGTCCCTCTCTGAGCGTCTGCACCCGTACACACCTCCTCCATCCCTCAGGTCAGCTGACCAGCTGCTGCTGAGGGTTCCCAAAACGAGGCGGAGGCTCAGAGGGGACGGAGCGTTTGCTGCTGCCGCCCCTGAGCTCTGGAATGAACTGCTGCTGCACAGCAGGTGGTCCTCTTCTGTGGCCACTTTTAAATCTCTTCTGAAAACGCAGCTCTTTTCCTTACTTTTAACACCACCTAGATTGTTTATTTTATGTGCACAGGTCTTTTACCCTTTATTATTATGTTTTCTGTTTTAATGTCTATTTTATTGATTATTTTAATGTACAGCACTTTGGAAACCCTGGGTTTGTTTAAACTGTGCTTTATAAATAAAGATGGATTGGATTGGATTAGATTAGTGAATCAGAAATTGTCAAGATTGATTTTTATGACAGAATGAATTCGCAAGAATGTGCATTATGGTGATTTTCATAAAAACTAAACTTAAGCTATCAAGTTTTACAACCTTAAGGCAACAATGAAGAGTCGTCAGGGAGTCGAAAGAGTCGGTTGTTATCTGGGAGTTGAGCTAAAAGAGCTGACTCTCTGAAAAGAGCCCAACTTCCCATCACTGCTAGAGCTGCTAGTGTGAGCGCCGGGTGCAACGTCACATTTTGTGAGAATGCATATTAATTTTATTAAATTGAATTTATTTTCAAGCTGTCATCAGATTGCATTTAATGGGGAAACATGGCTAAATTAATTATTTATAAAATAAAAGTAGGTGATCTAGTTTTCAATTATGGAAGTTTTTGCTACATTCGCGAGGGGCTGCTGCAGCACCCGCCGCACCCCTACTTCCCACAACCATGTCTGGACTGTAGTCGACTGTAGTCTGGATTGTAGGTGCTGTGGTCTGGCTGTAGTCTGGTTTGTAGGGACTGTAGTCAGACTGTCGTCAGACTGTGCAGGCTGTAGAAGTGAGCGGCTGTTACTGCAGACAGTGACATCTGGCATCAGGTTTCCAGGCCGATGGATCTGGCTCAGAGCTGTTCTTGGTGTAAAATACAGTGGATTTCAGAACCGACGCAGCAGACTGACGGTCTCCGTCTGGAACAGGCGCAGTTCGGCCGGTTCTCCCTCGGTCCTGATTCCAGACCGGTCTTCCCACTTCAGCTTGTTTTTATCCAGAACTCACTGCACAGTCATCCATGCCTTTGGCCCGCTAGTTCCCCACTCACTTCAAAGTCCTCTTGAACGCCTCGCTGGGCCGAGTCCCAGAAGTCCGTGCTTTCGTCACGCTCGATGGCGAGGGCAGAGACCCCCCTGCTCTCTGGACCCTTTGCCCACCAGCATCTTCAGCCTTATCCTCAGTGTGGCGGCCGACCGTGCTCCGTTAATCTGACAGGAAGCCCACGTCTGATGTGGGCACACGGTGTCCGCCGCCACCGTCAGGCACGGTTTCACAAAATCACCCGCTGTAAGAAGCGTCCACATCTGACAAGGAGGGAGCTGATCCCGTAACTCCCCCTGCAGGCCCGCTGTGGGAGGTCAGCCTCCACAGCAAGGCTCCAGCCTTCACCTCTGGAGAACTGATGAGAATCCCGTGTTTCATAGTGGCAAGAATATAAAGCTCTTTAAAACGGCGACTTTCTGCTTGGGCAGACTGCCTTAAAATCCATTTCTGTTAAAAAATACTCATGTTCCCAACTATTTTCGGTGTGGCACTCCCGGGAACACTTGATCTCCTCCAGCACCCCAGCACCTCCACCTGACAGCTGCTGTTGTGGTGACAGGAGCTCCACAGCGCCACCCTCCCCCCGCTGTAACCCATTGCTACTTTGTGGTCAGGAGAGGAACTGCAACAACAACAAAAATGGAAAGAATTATTTGGACTGCTGGAAGGAAGGGGAAATAGATTTTTCTAGGGAATAAAACAAAAATATGACCATGGGGCCTGGGCCAGAAATGATTGTTGGTGGGGCAAAGGTGGCCCGCCGGCCCCACATTGGACAGCCCTGATCCAGACTGTGGGCCGCTGTCCGGACTCTACAGGCTGTCTCCGTCTCTCGGCTTCACCTGCTGCCTTGCCTCAGACCGGGTGAACTCAGCAGCTGGCGTCCCTCCGCCTGCCGCCGCTCAGTCTGCTCTTCTCTTCTCAGTTCTGAGGAAGAAGCTGGCTTCGGTCTTCAGCGCCTGTGTCCTGTCCCGGCCCTGCCCGGCCGCCTGCGGCCACCGGCACAAGACGGTGAGTGCCGTCTTCACAACCCACATGGTCCTGTTCGGTCACCCTGACCCGGTCCAGGTCGGTCCAGCTCCCTGACCCGGTCCAGGTCGGTCCGGGTCCTCAGTGCTGAACCAGGGCTGATGTAGACTCCTGCTTGTGTGTCGTGGCGCTGGACTGTTGCCTCCTTGCCTCCTCGCCCGGCCGTTCTGCTGTCGTGGTCTCGGGGTCCCTGCGGGACGCCGTTCTGCTGTCGTGGTCTCGGGGTCCCTGCAGGACGCCGTTCTGCTGTCGTGGTCTCGGGGTCCCTGCGGGACGCCGTTCTGCTGTCGTGGTCTCGGGGTCCCAGCGGGACGCCGTTCTGCTGTCGTGGTCTCGGGGTCCCAGCGGGACGCCGTTCTGCTGTCGTGGTCTCGGGGTCCCAGCGGGACGCCGTTCTGCTGTCGTGGTCTCGGGGTCCCTGCGGGACGCCGTTCTGCTGTCGTGGTCTCGGGGTCCCAGCGGGACGCCGTTCTGCTGTCGTGGTCTCGGGGTCCCTGCAGGACGCCGTTCTGCTGTCGTGGTCTCGGGGTCCCTGCAGGACGCCGTTCTGCTGTCGTGGTCTCGGGGTCCCTGCGGGACGCCGTTCTGCTGTCGTGGTCTCGGGGTCCCAGCGGGACGCCGTTCTGCTGTCGTGGTCTCGGGGTCCCTGCAGGACGCCGTTCTGCTGTCGTGGTCTCGGGGTCCCTGCGGGACGCCGTTCTGCTGTCGTGGTCTCGGGGTCCCTGCGGGACGCCGTTCTGCCTCATGATGGCGGCTGTTTGTTTGAGTGTTGGGAGTGTTCATAGCTCTGTTAAAGCGGTGTGTGCGGTGTGGCGTCTCACTCCTCCTGTGTCGTTCTGCCGTTCTCAGGAGTTCTGGGTGCTGCTCCTGAACTTGGTTTTCAGCGTTGTGGCCATCTTCCACCTCACGTACCTGGGTTCCATGTTCGATCCCGGACTGGATGAGCACGATGTGGAAGAGGTGAGAGCGTGGCCCAGTCTGCAGGGTGGAGCTGCTCCGTCTCTGAGGAGCATCAGCTGACACCCCAGTTCCGGTTCAGAAAATTAAAATTACTTTATGGTGTATCAGAATTTTATAAAGTGTCTTAACCGGAACTTCCCAAACCCACAGTACTGCCAGGACATCACAAAATCTCCTGTTTCCCTCCTAAAGCAGATGGAAGTGTAGACTCCAGAGTATTTACCCCCGAAACTATAATCCATATGAACGTGGAAACAGAGTGTGGGAAAAGCCAGGCAGCGTGGAAAAACAGAAACATAAAGACTTCCTGTAAGCAGTGTGACTTCCACAAAGCAGGAAGGAGCAGCTGAGCAGACGCCAGCAAACACAGAAGTTAACTTATCTCTGTTAAACAGGTTAGTTTCTCTCTCTAGTTGAGTTATCTCTCTGTTAAACAGGTTAGTTTCTCTACTTATCTCACTGTTAAACAGGTTAGTTTCTCTAGTTATCTCTCTGTCAAACAGGTTAGTTTCTCTAGTTATCTCTCTGTTAAACAGGTTAGTTTCTCTCTCTGGTTGAGTTATCTCTCTGTTAAACAGGTTAGTTTCTCTAGTTATCTCACTGTTAAACAGGTTAGTTTCTCCAGTTATCTCTGTTAAACAGGTTAGTTTCTGTCTCTTGTTGAGTTATCTCTCTGTTAAACCGGTTAGTTTCTCTAGTTATCTCTCTGTTAAACAGGTTAGTTACTCTAGTTGTCTCTCTGTTAAACCGGTTAGTTTCTCTAGTTATCTCACTGTTAAACAGGTTAGTTTCTCTCTCTGGTTGAGTTATCTCTCTGTTAAACAGATTAGTTTCTCTAGTTATCTCTCTGTCAAACAGGTTAGTTTCTCTAGTTACCTCACTGTTAAACAGGTTAGTTTCTCTCTCTAGTTGAGTTATCTCTGTTAAACAGGTTAGTTTCTCTAGTTATCTCTCTATTAAACAGGTTAGTTACTCTAGTTGTCTCTCTGTTAAACTGGTTAGTTTCTCTAGTTATCTCACTGTTAAACAGGTTAGTTTCTCTCTAGTTGAGTTATCTCTGTTAAACAGGTTAGTTTCTCTAGTTATCTCTCTATTAAACAGGTTAGTTACTCTAGTTGTCTCACTGTTAAACAGGTTAGTTTCTCTCTCTGGTTGAGTTATCTCTCTGTCAAACAGGTTAGTTTCTCTAGTTATCTCACTGTTAAACAGGTTAGTTTTTCTCTCTGGTTGAGTTATCTCTCTGTTAAACAGGTTAGTTTCTCTAGTTACCTCACTGTTAAACAGGTTAGTTTCTCTCTCTAGTTGAGTTATCTCTCTGTTCAAAAGGTTAGTTTCTCTAGTTATCTCACTGTTAAACAGGTTAGTTTCTCTCTCTAGTTGAGTTATCTCTGTTAAACAGGTTAGTTTCTCTAGTTATCTCTCTGTTAAACAGGTTAGTTACTCTAGTTATCTCTCTGTTAAACAGGTTAGTTTCTCTCTCTAGTTGAGTTATCTCTCTGTTAAACAGGTTAGTTACTCTAGTTATCTCTCTGTTAAACAGGTTAGTTTCTCTCTCTAGTTGAGTTATCTCTCTGTTAAACAGGTTAGTTTCTCTCTCTGGTTGAGTTATCTCTCTGTTAAACAGGTTAGTTTCTCTAGTTATCTCTCTGTTAAACAGGTTAGTTTCTCTCTCTAGTTGAGTTATCTCTGTTAAACAGGTTAGTTTCTCTAGTTAGCTCTCTGTTAAACAGGTTAGTTTCTCTAGTTATCTCACTGTTAAACAGGTTAGTTTCTGTCTCTAGTTGAGTTATCTCTGTTAAACAGGTTAGTTTCTCTAGTTAGCTCTCTGTTAAACAGGTTAGTTTCTCTAGTTATCTCACTGTTAAACAGGTTAGTTTCTCTCTCTAGTTGAGTTATCTCTGTTAAACAGGTTAGTTTCTCTAGTTATCTCTCTGTTAAACAGGTTAGTTTCTGTCTCTGGTTGAGTTATCTCTCTGTTAAACAGGTTAGTTTCTCTCTCTAGTTGAGTTATCTCTCTGTTAAACAGGTTAGTTTCTCTAGTTATCTCTCTGTTAAACAGGTTAGTTTCTCTCTCTAGTTGAGTTATCTCTCTGTTAGTTTCTCTAGTTATCTCTCTGTTAAACAGGTTAGTTTCTCCAGTTATCTCTCTGTTAAACAGGTTAGTTTCTCTCTCTAGTTGAGTTATCTCTCTGTTAAACAGGTTAGTTTCTCTAGTTATCTCTCTGTTAAACAGGTTAGTTTCTGTCTCTGGTTGAGTTATCTCTCTGTTAAACAGGTTAGTTTCTCTCTCTAGTTGAGTTATCTCTCTGTTAAACAGGTTAGTTTCTCTAGTTATCTCTCTGTTAAACAGGTTAGTTTCTCTCTCTGGTTGAGTTATCTCTCTGTTAAACCGGTTAGTTTCTCTAGTTATCTCTCTGTTAAACAGGTTAGTTTCTCTCTCTGGTTGAGTTATCTCTCTGTTAAACAGGTTAGTTTCTCTAGTTATCTCACTGTTAAAAAGGTTAGTTTCTCCAGTTATCTCTGTTAAACAGGTTAGTTTCTGTCTCTTGTTGAGTTATCTCTCTGTTAAACCGGTTAGTTTCTCTAGTTATCTCTCTGTTAAACAGGTTAGTTTCTCTAGTTGTCTCTCTGTTAAACAGGTTAGTTTCTGTCTCTTGTTGAGTTATCTCTCTGTTAAACCGGTTAGTTTCTCTAGTTATCTCTCTGTTAAACAGGTTAGTTTCTCTCTCTAGTTGAGTTATCTCTCTGTTAAACCGGTTAGTTTCTCTAGTTATCTCTCTGTTAAACAGGTTAGTTTCTCTCTCTGGTTGAGTTATCTCTCTGTTAAACAGGTTAGTTTCTCTAGTTATCTCACTGTTAAAAAGGTTAGTTTCTCCAGTTATCTCTGTTAAACAGGTTAGTTTCTGTCTCTTGTTGAGTTATCTCTCTGTTAAACCGGTTAGTTTCTCTAGTTATCTCTCTGTTAAACAGGTTAGTTTCTATCTCTTGTTGAGTTATCTCTCTGTTAAACCGGTTAGTTTCTCTAGTTATCTCTCTGTTAAACAGGTTAGTTTCTCTAGTTGTCTCTCTGTTAAACAGGTTAGTTTCTGTCTCTTGTTGAGTTATCTCTCTGTTAAACCGGTTAGTTTCTCTAGTTATCTCTCTGTTAAACAGGTTAGTTTCTCTCTCTAGTTGAGTTATCTCTCTGTTAAACAGGTTAGTTTCTCTAGTTGTCTCTCTGTTAAACAGGTTAGTTTCTGTCTCTTGTTGAGTTATCTCTCTGTTAAACAGGTTAGTTTCTCTCTCTAGTTGAGTTATCTCTCTGTTAAACAGGTTAGTTTCTCTAGTTATCTCACTGTTAAACAGGTTAGTTTCTCCAGTTATCTCTGTTAAACAGGTTAGTTTCTGTCTCTTGTTGAGTTATCTCTCTGTTAAACCGGTTAGTTTCTCTAGTTATCTCTCTGTTAAACAGGTTAGTTTCTCTAGTTGTCTCTCTGTTAAACAGGTTAGTTTCTGTCTCTTGTTGAGTTATCTCTCTGTTAAACCGGTTAGTTTCTCTAGTTATCTCACTGTTAAACAGGTTAGTTTCTCTCTCTGGTTGAGTTATCTCTCTGTTAAACAGGTTAGTTTCTCTAGTTGTCTCTCTGTTAAACAGGTTAGTTTCTGTCTCTTGTTGAGTTATCTCTCTGTTAAACCGGTTAGTTTCTCTAGTTATCTCTCTGTTAAACAGGTTAGTTTCTCTCTCTGGTTGAGTTATCTCTCTGTTAAACCGGTTAGTTTCTCTAGTTATCTCTCTGTTAAACAGGTTAGTTTCTCTCTCTGGTTGAGTTATCTCTCTGTTAAACCGGTTAGTTTCTCTAGTTATCTCTCTGTTAAACAGGTTAGTTTCTCTCTCTGGTTGAGTTATCTCTCTGTTAAACCGGTTAGTTTCTCTAGTTATCTCACTGTTAAACAGGTTAGTTTCTCCAGTTATCTCTGTTAAACAGGTTAGTTTCTCTACTTATCTCTCTGTTAAACAGGTTAGTTTCTCTCTCTGGTTGAGTTATCTCTCTCCGTGACGCTGACATCTCAGAACTGCCCTCATTCCGGGGTTAACAGTCGATTTGTCAGTGAAGCTCGGTGAAACGCAGCTCAGGTGTCAGACGGGAGGAGGAGGAGGCGGAGCCACAAAGCCAGACTCCAGACCCCCTGAACCCAGACCCCCTGAACCCAGACCCCCTGAACCCAGACCCCCTGAACCCTGACCCCTGAACACAGACCCCTGAACCCAGACCCCCTGAACCCAGACCCCCTGAACCCAGACTCCCTGAACCCAGACCCCCTGAACCCTGAACCCTGAACCCAGACCCCTGAACCCAGACCCCCTGAACCCAGACCCCTGAACCCAGACCCCTGAACCCAGACCCCCTGAACCCAGACCCCCTGAACCCAGACCCCCTGAACCCAGACCCCTGAACCCAGACCCCTGAACCCAGACCCCCTGAACCCAGACCCCTGAACCCAGACCCCTGAACCCAGACCCCTGAACCCAGACCCCCCCGCTGCTGTTTATACAAAACCTGTTAATGCGACACAGGAAGGGAAAGAACACTGAGAAAACATGTCTCACAGGTTTCTGTTTCAGTTTTTTCAGCTGAGTTTTTCTCTTTCGGTTGCTGCTGGTCACATGACTGAAGAAGTTCTTCTCTTAAAGTTCTTACTTGATCTGTTTCTATAATCTTTACTTGAAAATATGTTGGTATGTTTTTGTGGTAAATACATGTCCCGCCTGAAATACCAGTGTGACCCACCAGGGGGCCACGACCCACACTTTGACCCCGCTGCTCTAAATTTGGCCTCAGATCTGTGGGATGCTGTTCTCTCCTTTGTCCGTCACCGTTCCAGTTCCTTCAGGTCCTGAATCACCAACAGCAGGGGTGTCCCAGCCCGGACCTGCAGAGACCCGGTCCTGCAGAGACCCGGTCCTGCAGAGACCCGGTCCTGCAGAGACCCGGTCCTGCAGAGACCTGGTCCTGCAGAGACCTGGACCTGCAGAGACCTGGTCCTGCAGAGACCTGGTCCTGCAGAGACCCGGTCCTGCAGAGACCTGGACCTGCAGAGACCCGGTCCTGCAGAGACCCGGTCCTGCAGAGACCTGGACCTGCAGAGACCTGGACCTGCAGAGACCCGGTCCTGCAGAGACCCGATCCTTCAGAGACCTGGACCTGCAGAGACCTGGTCCTGCAGAGACCTGGTCCTGCAGAGACCTGGACCTGCAGAGACCTGGACCTGCAGAGACCTGGTCCTGCAGAGACCCGGTCCTGCAGAGACCCGGTCCTGCCCGGTCCAGCCCACCTCTCAATGCAGTTAGATGTGATGAAGCAGGAGAGACTTGAAAAAGCAGAACGGGGCTTCTGTCAGACCTGGAACTCTGCAGGACCAGGAGTTAGAAAAGGTTGTGGGGGTCTGCGGGTCCTCCAGCTGTGACCTCTCTGTGCTTCTGTTTCAGGGCTACTCAGCAGTCCACACGGTCCAGAGGTGGTCCGACCTGGGCTGGGCCGGGCACTGGCTGCTGCTGGTCTGCTGGCTCCTCTCCCTGCTCCTCTAGTGACAGTCTGGACCAGGTGTGAGGAGGGTCCGCGGGGTCCGCGGGGTCCGCGGGGGTCCGAGTGTCCCCCTGCTTGGATCACCATGTTTGGAATGTGAAGAAGACCAGAAGACCAGACCAGAACCTGGACATCCTCCAACATGCTGAACAACAGGACTGCAAGAGAAGAACCAGAGCGGACCCCAACGGACCTGGATGGACCTGAGCAGACCCGGCAGGCCCTGAAGAGACCTACACAGACCTGAGCAGACCCGGCAGGCCCTGAAGAGACCTACACAGACCTGAGCAGACCCAGCAGGCCCTGAAGAGACCTACACAGACCTGAGCAGACCCAGCAGGCCCTGAAGAGACCTACACAGACCTGAGCAGACCCAGCAGGCCCTGAAGAGACCTACACAGACCTGAGCAGACCCGGCAGGCCCTGAAGAGACCTACACAGACCTGAGCAGACCCAGCAGGCCCTGAAGAGACCTACACAGACCTGAGCAGACCCAGCAGGCCCTGAAGAGACCTACACAGACCTGAGCAGACCCAGCAGGCCCTGAAGAGACCTACACAGACCTGAGCAGACCCGGCAGGCCCTGAAGAGACCTACACAGACCAGGACACATCTGACAAGCGTTTCTTGATTTGCAGACAGTCGATGTTCTCTGTACTGCCTGAGAAATGCATGTATGTACTGTGAGGACACTGTGGACACTGTGGACACTGTGAGGACACTGTGGGGACACTGTGGACACTGTGAGGACACTGTGGACACTGTGAGGACACTGTGGACATTGTGAGGACACTGTGGACACTGTGTGGACACTGTGAGGACACTGTGGACACTGTGAGGACACTGTGGACACTGTGAGGACACTGTGGACACTGTGAGGACACTCCACAGACAGCTGATCCACATGTGGCTCTTCAGACCTTCTGTGCCCTCGAGGCTTTAAAAAACCAGCTGTAAACAGACAGGATGTAACTGCTGAAAGAAATGAGAATTAAAAAGTCTCTGCTGACTCGACTGGAACGGCTGGAACAGCTGGAAGGCTGTCAGGGGTCAGGGAACCTTCAGGTCAGGGAACCTTCAGGTCAGGGAACCTTCAGGTCAGGGAACCTTCAGGTCAGGGAACCTCGCGGGTCAGGGAGCGGGTCAGACTGTCCAGGACCGTCCACAAACAACACAGAGGAGCTTCACCTCCAGCAGTTCTCAGTTCCAAACAGGACTTGCAGGTCAGAGCAGGTCCAGCAGACTGGACCTGTCCCGGATCAGAGGGAGTCCTGTCCCGTCTGGTCTGACGCCGTCTGCCTCCAGCAGTGCAGCGCTCCTCCAGACTTGTAGTTCTCGAGACCGGTCTTGGTCTGGTCTGGTCTCGGTCTCGGTCTCCACAGTCTCTTGAAATTCACAGAAGTGAAGAAATGCCAGCCAATCAGAAGGGCGTCTGTCAAGTTACTTTTAGTTATAGTTACTATTTACCTCTTTAAAAAAGTAACTTGCACACCTGTGTTAAAATCCCTCGTCCGGCTCCCTGCTGTGTTCCGTGTCCAGTTTAAAACCCTGGTGCTGACCTTTGACCCCTACATGCCAGGCTCCCGTGTACATCAGAGACCTAACCCAGCCCTCCAGCCCGGCCCGGAGCCTGAGGTCCTCTGAGCAGAACCTGCCGAGTCCCGGACTGAACCAGCTCCCTGCAGACCTGGTCCTGGACTCAGTGGAGGCTTCAGGGACCCCCAGACCCTCACACCAGCAGGAACTCACTGCGTCTTTATGATTGATCCTTTTTCTTGTTCTTGCTTTTGTCTGTGAAGCATTCTGGGACCATTGTTCTGCGAAAAGTGCTATAAATACGTTTGAGTTACTGAACTTAGTAACTGAGTTATGATATTTTAAAAGTAACTTATTACTAGGAAATGTAGCTGTTACATTACTCAAGAAAAAAAGGTTTTAAATAAGTCAGAATTGGGATTCCTCTTAATGGAACTTTAGTAACATGTTTACTGATAATAAAACGGAGTATATGCTTGATGAAGTGAACACTTGGCAGAATCATTTCCAAACAGGAAACACAACTTTAAATCATTCAAACGTTGCTGTGAGCTGATATGACACAAGACACCATCCAGGGGTCAGTAGTCCTGTCCGTCCTGAGCAGCAGTCCAGCGTCAGTCCTCAGCGTGGAGACAGGGCCTGCGGCCTCGCAGACTGGATGTCCACATGTCCAGAGAGTTCTCTGTGAGACCGGCTGCTCTCTGGAGCTCAGCAGAACCTCGTCTGCACTGAGCAGCGGAACCAGGAACGCCGACGTTCTACTGCTAAAGCAGGGTGGCAAGAAACACTGCTTCTTTGGTCTCAAGCTGAGCTGGTCTTGGTCTCGTCTTGGTCTTGGTCTCGTCTTGGTCTTGGTCTCGTCTTGGGCTGTGTTCAAAACCGCATACTGCCTACTACACCCTTCCATACTCATACTATCCATCCTGCATCCTGCTTACTCAGTCCATCAGACAGTATGCAAAGCGTTTACACTACAGCATACTACATAATAACCCACAATGCATTGCACTCCTCCCTGAGCTGAAATCGACCTGCTAAAGCTGATTTCACTTTAACTCTAAACTCTTCAAATGTAGAACTTCATCCAGATTTTTTTTTAAATTAGGCGACAAAGTGGTGGTTTAGAGCCGAGTGTGTCGTTTATTTGTCCAAATTCCAGCCGGTTATGATTTTGTTGGGACGAATTCGGCGAAATGTGAGCCAGCCGGGGTGAGCGGCTCCAGCAGGAGGAGGCAGAGAAGCAGAGAAGCAGCAGAGAGGCAGAGCACACAGGAACCCGGACCCGCCCCGGGCCCCCCGCCCGGCACGGGTCCCCCGCCCCGGGGCCCCTCGCCCGGCACGGGTCCCCCGACCCGGCGGCCCAGCCTCCGGGCCCGGTCGGGCTTTGGCGGCGGGCGACCATGGATCACGCCGCCGGCCGCCCCCGCCACTCCGACCGGCTCCCCGCCGACCCGCTCGGCAGCGGGACCGAGACGCCCGGTCTCACCCAGCGGTCCTGCGGAGCGGGCCCGCCCCGGGCGTCGCACCGAGTCGGTTCCGGAGGTCCGGCGGCGGACCCCCGGGCCCCCTGGGCCCCCCGGTGCGGCGCGGCACCCCAGCGGCGGCCCGCCGGCGAGCGCAGAGTTTCTCACACCCTCCGGGGCCGGACCCAGATCGCGGGGCCAGCCCCCCCGCCACACCCGCCGGCCGCCAGGCGGCGCAAGCTCTGTCTGGCGCAACCGCTGTCCGCCGCGTTGCATCTTGGGTAATTTCAGTATGAGTAGTGAACACACAATGTCTACTCAACATTAATGGCGAATGCAGTATGCATCCGGGAACTTCTCGCATACTCAAAATCGCATACTGCCAGTGTAAACACACTGCATACTCAATAAGTTAGTATGAGTAGTAGGTAAGTACGCGGTTTGGAACACAGCCTTGGTCTTGGTGTTGGTGTATGTCTTGTTTTGATCTTGGTCTTGTTTTGATCTTGGTCTTGTCTTGGTCTCGTTTTGGTGTTGGTCTTGGCTTTTCTTGGTCTTGGTCTTGGTCTCAGTCTTGGTGTATGTCTTGTGTTAGTCCTGGTCTTGTCCTGGTCTTATTATTGTATTATGTACTATTGTGTGTGTGTGTGTGTGCGTGTGCGTGTGCGTGTGCGTGTGTGTGACTCCTCCATATGCACTGTGAGCTGTCAGGCTGTTGCCATGGAGACCAGCAGCCACCACACAGTCAGCAGTTTTCCATCCATATGGTTGAAGGAATGTTGTTTCTTGAGAACTGAGAAGTGAAAGTGATTTTTTTTCGCTGTCAGCGTCAGAAGCCTATTATTCAGTCATCCTGAGATTTCTCGTGTCTGCAGGACCGTCCATTCAGCCACGGCCAGTTTGTAAAGATGTGGGATCTTTTGGGCTTGAGCAAGAAACTCTCTCCAAAGCAGATGGAGAAAACTCTGTGCTGTCCTCAAACAAATGCCCCTGGAGAGAGAACCAACCGAGAGAAGCCGAGAGTATTGTGAGCATCACGAGGACTGTGGCTACATTTTGATGCATTATTTGTGGAGATTGAGCCAGAAATGTGGCCGGGGGGGTGAGAGAAACCTTTTTGGTTAAAATAGAGCCTCTCCAATACACACCCATTACGGCTGAATTTCTCCCCACTCTATAAAGCTCACAGTTACAATTTGGTAGAAGATACTGAAATGACGTTTTCACATCTGGACAAAGGAGAAAAACGGCAACGCTCTGGTATTTAGTGATGTCTCTATGAAGTATGGCGAGACATGAAGGACTGGTTAGGGGATGATATTGTTCATTTTGTCAGTCGGCCCTCGTCCGCTCACACGGGGGGAGAAATGTCCGGTTTGTGGGAATCTTCTCAGAATTCCTTGGAACACTGAGTCATAACACACCAGCCCGGGTTTTGATGTGCTTTTTCTGGTGCTGCTCCGAAGAGTGCGAGACTAGTGATCCGGCATACCTTTTCTCCCAAAAGCCCTCGGCCCAGATGAGCTCTCTCCTTTCTTTTCTTTTTCTTTTTGGGTGGTAATGTGTGCACGTTGCCACAGGCAGCAGGAAGAATAGTCCTGGTGGTGTTTTACAGTGCTGTGAGTCGACGCTGGGGAGAGTGGCTGAAGACGTCTCCTCGCTCCGCCGCCGCTCAGCTCCAGCTGCTCTCCAGCTCTTCACGCCGTTCTCCTGCCTGCAGCTGACTGGGTGGTGTGGACTGGGTGGTGTGTGGACTGGGTGGTGTGGACTGGGTGTTGGGTGGTGTGTGGACTGAGTGGTGTGTGGTGTGTGGACTGGGTGTTGGGTGGTGTGGACTGGGTGGTGTGTGGACTGGGTGGTGTGGACTGGGTGGTGTGTGGACTGGGTGTTGGGTGGTGTGAGGACTGGGTGGAGGACAGTCTTCACTCATGCGTTCACGGCTGAGGTGGACTTCGACCCATCTCCTGTCCTTCCTGCTGCTGTGGATCATTAACTGCAGCTCCGGGGCTCAATAAGGAAATGATGTGCGGCTGGTGGAAGGAAACGCGGTTCCTCCCTCAGCATGTTAGTCCAGACCGGCGGCGCTGATCCATCTGCTCGTTAACATGCTGCAGACACAATCCAACATGAGAGGTGCAAACTGCAGCTGGCTGGGTCCTGAAATCCCCCTGTCCTCGGACTTCTTCAGCGGTGAGTGAAGCTCCAGCCGCTCTGCAGGTCTTTTCTGACGGTCTCAGCCACAAGAGTCATGACGGGGTCGATATCTGCAGCCTGCAGGCCCGGAGCCACATGAGCTCTTCAGCGCCGCTCCAGCAGCTCCAGCAGCTCCAGCAAGCGTTCATAAACTCTTTTTATTTGAAATGCACTGCAGACTCTCCTTCTAAAGTACTCCAATGCCACTGTTGAAGATGACGGTAACACTTTACTTGAAGCACCCCTGTATAACACATTATGAGTACATTATAGCACTGTATAACTATAGCTATAAACACTCATAACTGATCACAATGCTTTATAACATCAGGACCTAACCCTATGCTGTATAGTGGGTTATGAAGCATTATGATCATTTATGAGTGTTTATAAGTACTTATAATGTTATAGCGGGTGCTTCTAGTAAAGTGTTACCAAGATGACAAATGTTCCAGGTTGAGTCCAGTAAAACTTGTCTCGTACTGCACACTGCCAAATTCTCCTTTTGGAAAGATAAGGATTAAATCTAAATAAAGCAGAGACACAACTAAAAGACATACAGAAAGCTGTAAGAGCAGGAGAGAGATTAAAACCAGATCCCGGTCTGACTGACAGCTCACACCATGTGGCAGTGCATTCAGTCCAGAACCAGCTTAGGTCCCAAGGCAGTGGATTGGCTGGCTTGCCTGGCTGCGGTGGACCGGAACGTGAGCTGCCTGTCTCTGCCTTGTCTCAGCCATCCGGGATGAACTGTGGCTCTTCCTGATCCCGGCCGGCCTGGCTCTCATCTTGTTGGCGGTCTTCCTGGAGGAGGTGGGCTTCTTCCTGCGCCACATCCCATCCTTCAGACGGAAGCGCCTGTACCTCTGGATCTTAGGAATGTACCCGGTAAGCTGACTCAGATGAAAATCTCTCAGTGCACAGAGCAGCAGCCGCCAGATGTGGATGAGCTTGTTTTGTTCCAGGTGTTTGCAGCGACCTCCCTCATAGCCCTCTATGTCCCACGCTCCTCCTCCTTCTGCAACTTCGTTGCTTCTCTGTGAGTCTTTGAGGACCAGTCGATCAGGCGTTGTGTTGCTGCTTTCTGAAGGTGTGTGTGCCCATCCAGGTATCACTCAATCACTTTGCTGAAGTTCATGGGACTGATCACAGATTTCTTTGGCGGAAAGGCCCGGATGCTTTCCACTCTGTCTGGACAGCAGGTGTCTCCAGACCCTTTCCCTTGCTGCTGCTGCTGCTGTCTGCCCATGGTGGCCATCACCAGGTACCTCCTCGCTCCCATTAGGCACCCGTTTCTTTAATCCAGTGAGAGTGTGTTTGATCAGGATATGCTAAAGACATGTCAGGCCATGCTTCAGCAGCTCTCAAGCTAAATGTTTCAATTCAGAAAAGGAGAAACTGGACACAAGGATATGCAACCTGCAGCTCAGCATTCACATTACAGTAGCTCTATAGCTGCTCTATAGTGGCTCTACAGCTGCTCTATAGTGGCTCTACAGCTCCTCTATATTGACTCTACAGCTGCTCTACAGCTGCTCTATAGTGGCTGTACAGCTGCTCTATAGTGGCTCTACAGCTGCTCTATAGCAGCTCTACAGCTGCTCTATAGCGGCTCTACAGCTGCTCTATAGTGGCTCTACAGCTGCTCTATAGTGGCTCTACAGCTGCTCTATAGCGGCTCTACAGCTGCTCTATAGTGGCTCTACAGCTGCTCTATAGTGGCTCTACAGCTGCTCTATAGTGGCTCTACAGCTGCTCTATAGTGACTCTACAGCTGCTCTATAGCGGCTCTACAGCTGCTCTATAGCGGCTCTACAGCTGCTCTATAGTGGCTCTACAGCTGCTCTATAGCGGCTCTACAGCTGCTCTATAGTGGCTCTACAGCTGCTCTATAGTGGCTCTACAGCTGCTCTATAGTGGCTCTACAGCTCCTCTATAGTGGCTCAACAGCTGCTCTATAGTGGCTCTACAGCTGCTCTATAGTGGCTCTACAGCTGCTCTATAGTGGCTCTACAGCTGCTCTATAGTGGCTGTACAGCTGCTCTATAGTGGCTCTACAGCTGCTCTATAGTGGCTGTACAGCTGCTCTATAGTGGCTGTACAGCTGCTCTATAGTGGCTGTACAGCTGCTCTATAGTGACTCTACAGCTGCTCTATAGTGGCTCTACAGCTGCTCTATAGTGGCTCTACAGCTGCTCTATAGTGACTCTACAGCTGCTCTATAGTGGCTCTACAGCTCCTCTATAGCGGCTCTACAGCTGCTCTATAGTGACTCTACAGCTCCTCTATAGTGGCTCTACAGCTGCTCTATAGTGGCTCAACAGCTGCTCTATAGTGACTCTACAGCTGCTCTATAGTGGCTGTACAGCTGCTCTATAGTGGCTCTACAGCTGCTCTATAGTGACTCTACAGCTCCTCTATAGTGGCTCTACAGCTGCTCTATAGTGGCTCTACAGCTGCTCTATAGTGGCTCTACAGCTGCTCTATAGTGGCTGTACAGCTGCTCTATAGTGACTCTATAGTGACTCTATAGCAGCTGTACAGCCACTATAGTGGCTCTACAGCTGCTCTATAGTGGCTGTACAGCTGCTCTATAGTGGCTGTACAGCTGCTCTATAGTGACTCTACAGCTGCTCTATAGTGGCTCTACAGCTCCTCTATAGCGGCTCTACAGCTGCTCTATAGTGACTCTACAGCTCCTCTATAGTGGCTCTACAGCTGCTCTATAGTGGCTCTACAGCTGCTCTATAGTGACTCTACAGCTGCTCTATAGTGGCTCTACAGCTCCTCTATAGCGGCTCTACAGCTGCTCTATAGTGACTCTACAGCTCCTCTATAGTGGCTCTACAGCTGCTCTATAGTGGCTCAACAGCTGCTCTATAGTGACTCTACAGCTGCTCTATAGTGGCTGTACAGCTGCTCTATAGTGGCTCTACAGCTGCTCTATAGTGACTCTACAGCTGCTCTATAGTGGCTCTACAGCTGCTCTATAGTGGCTCTACAGCTGCTCTATAGTGACTCTACAGCTGCTCTATAGTGGCTCTACAGCTCCTCTATAGCGGCTCTACAGCTGCTCTATAGTGACTCTACAGCTCCTCTATAGTGGCTCTACAGCTGCTCTATAGTGGCTCAACAGCTCCTCTATAGCGGCTCTACAGCTGCTCTATAGTGACTCTACAGCTCCTCTATAGTGGCTCTACAGCTGCTCTATAGTGGCTCTACAGCTGCTCTATAGTGGCTCTACAGCTGCTCTATAGTGACTCTACAGCTGCTCTATAGTGGCTCTACAGCTCCTCTATAGCGGCTCTACAGCTGCTCTATAGTGACTCTACAGCTCCTCTATAGTGGCTCTACAGCTGCTCTATAGTGACTCAACAGCTGCTCTATAGTGACTCTACAGCTGCTCTATAGTGGCTGTACAGCTGCTCTATAGTGGCTCTACAGCTGCTCTATAGTGACTCTACAGCTCCTCTATAGTGACTCTACAGCTGCTCTATAGTGACTCTACAGCTCCTCTATAGTGGCTCTACAGCTGCTCTATAGTGACTCTACAGCTCCTCTATAGTGGCTCTACAGCTGCTCTATAGTGGCTCTACAGCTGCTCTATAGTGGCTGTACAGCTGCTCTATAGTGGCTCTACAGCTGCTCTATAGTGACTCTACAGCTCCTCTATAGTGGCTGTACAGCTGCTCTATAGTGGCTCTGCAGCTCCTCTATAGTGGCTCTACAGCTGCTCTATAGTGGCTCTACAGCTCCTCTATAGCGGCTCTACAGCTGCTCTATAGTGACTCTACAGCTCCTCTATAGTGGCTCTACAGCTGCTCTATAGTGGCTCTACAGCTGCTCTATAGTGGCTCTACAGCTGCTCTATAGTGGCTCTACAGCTCCTCTATAGCGGCTCTACAGCTGCTCTATAGTGACTCTACAGCTCCTCTATAGTGGCTCTACAGCTGCTCTATAGTGGCTCTACAGCTGCTCTATAGTGACTCTACAGCTGCTCTATAGTGGCTCTACAGCTCCTCTATAGCGGCTCTACAGCTGCTCTATAGTGACTCTACAGCTCCTCTATAGTGGCTCTACAGCTGCTCTATAGTGGCTCAACAGCTGCTCTATAGTGACTCTACAGCTGCTCTATAGTGGCTGTACAGCTGCTCTATAGTGGCTCTACAGCTGCTCTATAGTGACTCTACAGCTCCTCTATAGCGGCTCTACAGCTGCTCTATAGTGACTCTACAGCTCCTCTATAGTGGCTCTACAGCTGCTCTATAGTGGCTCTACAGCTGCTCTATAGTGACTCTACAGCTGCTCTATAGTGGCTGTACAGCTGCTCTATAGTGGCTCTACAGCTGCTCTATAGTGACTCTACAGCTCCTCTATAGTGACTCTACAGCTGCTCTATAGTGACTCTACAGCTCCTCTATAGTGGCTCTACAGCTGCTCTATAGTGACTCTACAGCTCCTCTATAGTGGCTCTACAGCTGCTCTATAGTGGCTCTACAGCTGCTCTATAGTGGCTGTACAGCTGCTCTATAGTGGCTCTACAGCTGCTCTATAGTGACTCTACAGCTCCTCTATAGTGGCTGTACAGCTGCTCTATAGTGGCTCTGCAGCTCCTCTATAGTGGCTCTACAGCTGCTCTATAGTGGCTCTACAGCTCCTCTATAGCGGCTCTACAGCTGCTCTATAGTGACTCTACAGCTCCTCTATAGTGGCTCTACAGCTGCTCTATAGTGGCTCTACAGCTGCTCTATAGTGGCTCTACAGCTGCTCTATAGTGGCTCTACAGCTGCTCTATAGTGACTCTACAGCTCCTCTATAGTGGCTCTACAGCTGCTCTATAGTGGCTCTACAGCTGCTCTATAGTGACTCTACAGCTGCTCTATAGTGGCTCTACAGCTCCTCTATAGCGGCTCTACAGCTGCTCTATAGTTACTCTACAGCTCCTCTATAGTGGCTCTACAGCTGCTCTATAGTGGCTCAACAGCTGCTCTATAGTGACTCTACAGCTGCTCTATAGTGGCTCTACAGCTGCTCTATAGTGGCTCAACAGCTGCTCTATAGTGACTCTACAGCTGCTCTATAGTGGCTCTACAGCTGCTCTATAGTGACTCTACAGCTCCTCTATAGTGGCTCTACAGCTGCTCTATAGTGACTCTACAGCTGCTCTATAGTGACTCTACAGCTGCTCTATAGTGGCTCTACAGCTGCTCTATAGTGACTCTACAGCTCCTCTATAGTGGCTCTACAGCTGCTCTATAGTGACTCTACAGCTGCTCTATAGTGACTCTACAGCTCCTCTATATCGACTCTACAGCTCCTCTATATCGACTCTACAGCTGCTCTATAGTGACTCTACAGCTGTTCTATAGTGGCTCTACAGCTCCTCTATAGTGACTCTACAGCTGCTCTATAGTGGCTCTGCAGCTCCTCTTATGGCGGTTTTCCTCTAGTCCCTGCTCGGCCCGGCTCGTCGCGGTTCGGCCTGGTTCCTGCGTGTTTCCTTGTCGCTCATTAGCTGAACTGGAGGATTCCTGGTGATTTTTGGCGTGTTTGTGACCAGATCCTGGTTGTAGCAGCTTAGAGCCGAGCTCTGCTTCTCTGATCATTTAAACAGCTGTTTATTCTAAAGATTAACAACCAGTTTAAAGTATTTTAACTTTGAGACTCAACTTTGGCAATTATTGTCTTCAACGTGGAGCCCCAGAATTATTAATTAATGAAGCACACATTTGGTTAATTCCCAATTCTAAATTTGTAGTGTTTATTTTCTGTAATTTACCCGTTTTTCAGTGGGTTGCTCATTTGTACCACTATTGATTGATCAATAACTTCTCATCAGTCAAAAATTTAATGGTTAAATTTCTCATTCCCAAATAACTGATTACCTGACGTTGTTAATGAATACATCTTGGATTTTGGATAAATTACTTTTGTTTTGCACTTTAAACAGGTAAACACAGCAACTGGTTGTGATTTATGATCTGATTTATGATTAGTGATCTGTAAATATTGATTAGTAAATAACAGTTTACTCAAATTCATAATTTAATAAAATTGCCTGAAGTGATCAATTATCTTTGGCAGTCTATACTTTAGTAATTTAAAGGAGTCATATTATGCAAAATTCACTTTAAAAAGGAGTCTTTACAGTCATGTTGCCTCCCAGAGCCTCTGTATGATCCCCCAGAAGTGAAACATTCAGTCACCTCCCTCAACTGTGGCTCCACTTTTAAGAAAATATACACTCAAACACGCGGTTCTGAAATCTCCCTCTTTCTGACGTCATGAAGAGGAACACCACTCCCCCCCAGGAAGAGAATCCAGCCTCTGGCCGGCCCCGGTCCCGGACAGGTCGCTCATTTCAGCTGTATTTTCTCATCCATCTCCAGTGTTTTCATAAAGTCAGCTCCTCCACCGTCTTCAGGTGGGTCAGCTGACCAGCTGACAGTTTTTGCTAGCTTAGCCACAGTTAGCTGGGATGGGAACGTAGCGGAGCTCCTCTCCCCAGCAGAGAGGCTCTTTGAGTCGGCCGCGGCTGTGACGGCGCCCGGGCGTCTGACTTCCAGGGCCGAGTTGGGGCCGATTGGGTAAACGGCCCGGAGCTGCTCCACGGAAGCTGGTCCCGAAGCCGGCGGAGACGCACGGCTCGCCCGGCCGCTGGGCCGCTCCTCTCCTCGCCGGGACGCTGCGAAGCTCCGGAGCCCAGCGGAGGCGCACTGCGCCGGGCGCAAAGTCAACACACACCGGCAGCGCCGTCCGGATGAAGAGGGCTGCTCCTCTGAGAGGCTCTCTGCTCTCGATGTCACACCAACAACACATGATATAAACAGAAAATAAAAAAACACTCCTCATTTCGCTCCTGTCAGGTCGCTCTGCTCGTCCAGCCACATTGATCTGTAATTTATAGACTTCCAGCAAGGATGAGTACATGGTTTATGTTTTGATCTCAAATGAGAGCTTTTCTTTATCCAATAGTTCCTTTTGTTTGGTTCATTCTATATAAAAACAGTAATTTCCGCGTTCGCTGCTGTCTGGACCCTGTTCAGCTGATTCTCTCCTCCCGAGGCGGCGGAATAACAACATATAGGAAAAAGTTTACGTCCGTGAGGTCGTGCATTGTGTTTTATTTTGAAACTTCCGGTGTAACTTCCTGTAAGGTGCTTTCTTAACGACAGTGAATTTACGAGGTGGGCGTGGCCAGATGCGTTCAAGTTCATCACGGAAAATAGGCTGTCAAAAACAGGCTGTTCTGAAGAAGGCTCCTCAGAGCCACTTTTTAGACCCTCAAACTCTGAACAGAGGACGAATTTGGGGCAAACAAACTTATATACTATGTTTTTAGGTGTCTGTGACCGATATGACGTGACTGAAAAATAGCATAATAGGTCCACTTTAATATGAAGTACCAAACATTAACCCGACACTCTTTTGACTCGAGTTTTTAACTGTTTTGGTGAAACCTTCACCAAAATGTCTGTTATCTGTGGATCAGGGCACAGACGCACAAATCCAAATGAACAAATGTCAGCTGCTGAACGTCAGATCAGGTGAAGCCAAACTGGACAAGGACAGGGCCCAGGGTGCAGGAACGTCTCTGCAGGACATCAGCTCTTGCTTTATAAAGCTTTGAGCAGCCTGAAGCCTTCCAGCTGAAGCGGCCTGGAGAAGTGAAGGTCATGACCTGCAGCTTACACAGCGCTTCAGTGTTGGACTGTCCTGTTCCTCTGTCCTGGGACAGAGCGATGCGCTCCTAACCGGGACAATGTGACAGGATGAATTCACTCTGAATACTGCCTTCTGCAATATCAAATCTGTCCCTGTCCCTGTGTCTGTCCCTGTGTCTGTCTCTGCCTCTGTCTCTGCAGCAGCAGTCGTGGTTGGATGATGGCTGCCGTCCTGCAGCTGTCTGTGGTTCGCAGCATCCTCTTCTTTGTCACTCTGGTTCTGTGGACGGATGAGCAGTACGACTATGGAGACGTGAGTCCTCCGTCCCGCGTCCGCCTGAACTCATCTTGAAGTGGTTCTCCAGAAGACCGCACGCTGTGACCAGCAGTTTCTACCATCTTCACACCATGTGGAGCCCCAGAACATGTCCGGCCCGTCAGAGTCTCAGCTTTCACAATATCTGAAGTTCACTTAGCAGCAGTCTGAGATGTGGTGCTTCCAGCTGTTTCTCCAGCTGTTTCAGTTTCTTTCTTCAAAGCTCTTTAGTTCCTAGCTGCTGGATGTGTGTCCACCCCTGCTGGACACTGGATGCTGCTGCCACTGTCTTTCTTCCCTCCGGGTCTCTCACTGCCGTGCTTCGCCGTCCTGCTTCTCTGTTCCGGCGTCATGGAGCTGCTGTGGCGGCCATGTTTCCCATGTGGTGTCAGTAAAGCCTTGCTTGTTTCTGGATCTCCAGCTCTGAGTTCCTTCACGTTGTTTCCAGGTGGACTCAGTCAATCCCAACCTGTACGTCAACGCCATCATCGGCGTGTCCACCCTGGTGTCCTTCTACGGCCACCTTCTGTTCTACAAAGCCACCAAGAGCGCCCTGCGCGGCTTCGGGCTGCGGGCCAAGTTCGTGTGTGTGGTGGCGGTTCTGGTTCTGTGCGGCCTGCAGAGCAGCATCCTGGAGACTCTGGGCGCTCTGGCCGTCTTCCCCTGCTCGCCTCCGTTCTCCGTCCTCACCAGGTCCCAGCGTGAGTACCGGATCTGGCCTGCCTCTGGTCTGAGCTCTGTCCTCAGTGGTGGCGGTGTGATCTCGCCAGTAAACCGCCCAGAAACCATCATAGCATGACATAAGACGTCCATCAGTAGGATTTTGTCCACAAATTTAAAGGAGAAGTTCGGTTGAAACAGTTTTAATGTTGTTTATAGAACGCAGTAGAACAATCTCCTCACCCAGAATGCTTTTCTGATCTGAATAGAGCTTCGGGAGAAATTTAGATCCAAAATCGAGCGGCGCACATCCGTATAGGTCTAGCAGACGGGGCGTCGGTAACGCCGCTCCTAAAACGGCTTTAATCGTCCAAAAACTCAGTAGTTTCACCAACATTTCATCACGGTCCGCTCAGCCTCTCCTCCACAGCCCGGGGTCCAGATACATGCTGTGGCTCTGTTGACCTCTGACCTGGAAGATTTGTTTACGGCTGCCGTGCCATGCGCAGTACTGCTCCTTGTTTCCGGGGCAACCGGGGCGACACAACAACTTTCTTCTTCTAGTTTAGTGCAAAATGGACGAATATCTGTGGGATGAAGATGTTGTGGACGTGGAGGAGAGGCTGAGCGGACCGTGACAGATGTTTAAACCGTACTTTCCCTTTAATGTGTTCTTTGAAAAGAATCATTTCAGTCCTGAACTCTTCTCCACTGCTGAGATGTTGTGTGCTGCGCTGCGGCAGCGACCCTGACGCCGCTGTGCTGTCTCTGTGTTGTCCCGCAGTCATCTATCACTACAGCCTCATCGTGGAGATGTTCTGCATCGGCCTGTACGCTCGCCACACTTTCCGCCGGGCGGAGCCCGGTGAGCTGGAGGGGGTGGAGGGGGCGGAGGAGCTGGACCGGCCGGGCTGCGAGCTGCAGGCGGACAAGGCCGTTCAGACGGACGACGTTCGGACGCCTAGTCTGAAACCAGAGCCGCCGTCGGAGGAGGGCCGCTCGGCCTTCAACCCCGGCTACAGCAGCGACGGCGAGGACAGCCTCTGCAAGATCGAGCACAAACCTCTGGACGGGTTCTTCTTCTCTCGGGTTCAAGGCAGAGGTCGGCCGGAGGAGGACCTGCAGCTCCGGGTCACAGCTGAACCCGAGCAGCCAGACCTGAGTGGGGCGACTGTGGTGTGACCGGATCACTCAGCGGGGCGCCGATCCGTTCAGCTCCGGCATGACCTGCTGTCTGTCCCAGAGGTCATGCTGGGAGGACAGTCATGGGAGGACGCCTCTGTTCTCAGGATGTGAGTGTTTGAGGTGACAGGAGTCCTTCAGCAGACGCTTCATTATTGAACAGTTTTGATTTTGGGACAGGCGAGTTAGTGTTTCTCTTATTTGCTGTAACGATGTGTTGGATGGCTTCCTGCACAGCTCTCCTCACACCTCCCAGACGGGATCCACCTCCCAGACGGGATCCCCCTCCCAGACGGGATCCACCTCCCAGACGGGATCCACCTCCCAGACGGGATCCACCTCTCAGACTGGATCCCCCTCCCAGACGGGATCCACCTCCCAGACGGGATCCACCTCCCAGACGGGATCCCCCTCCCAGACGGGATCCCCCTCCCAGACGGGATCCACCTCCCAGACTGGATCCCCCTCCCAGACGGGATCCCCCTCCCAGACGGGATCCCCCTCCCAGACTGGATCCCCCTCCCAGACTGGATCCCCCTCCCAGACGGGATCCACCTCCCAGACTGGATCCCCCTCCCAGACTGGATCCCCCTCCCAGACGGGATCCCCCTCCCAGACGGGATCCACCTCCCAGACTGGATCCCCCTCCCAGACGGGATCCACCTCCCAGACTGGATCCCCCTCCCAGACTGGATCCCCCTCCCAGACGGGATCCACCTCCCAGACTGGATCCCCCTCCCAGACGGGATCCACCTCCCAGACTGGATCCCCCTCCCAGACTGGATCCCCCTCCCAGACGGGATCCACCTCCCCACGCTCCAGAACCTCCTACCAGGGATCTGCTGAGCTTCTGCTGTTGTTCATTTTCAGACTGAAAGTGCGGTGTGTCAGTCCGGTTCTTCATTCTGTGCTGTCCTTTAGTGTGGAACCACACAAAGACAACAGCAGGGGTCCACAGTCAGAGGGACAAAGACGAGCAGACCGTTATTCTGAGATCAGTGCTGCCGCAATGAAACCCAATAAAAGGATGTCTTGTCGTCGATGTCTGGCCGTGATCTATAACAGTACAACATGCTACAGAGCATGGAAAGTTCTTCACACAGCAGAACGAGGAAGAAAACCTTCCCCTCACAATCATGTTAGAACTCTTAACGCCGGTGTGTCCAACAATCAGGCTGTGGACCAGAAGCGGTCCTCCAGACGCGACGGCCCACGGCAGGGAGGGCTTCTCCACTACAGTCCACAGGGGACTGGCTTTGTGTTTCCCTCATTGTGTGATCTTTGAGGGGTGTGCCACTTTAACCTCTATATAATCTCTAGTGTGTGCAGTTTCCAGGTGTCCCTGTGTGTCTCCTCCACACACACAGCTTTCCTTCCACAGCCCATAAATGTACATGAGCGTATCTGGTGAGTTAAAGTCTTATATGACCGCCATGGAGCGCTGAACAGCCCTGTTCTTTCAGCCGCCTTGGCTCCTGCCTTCAGTGGAACAGGGGTGGAGCTGTTGGTGGTCCTGTAGCAGGTCTCAGCTCGAGGTCTGGAGGGCCAACTGACTGCAAGAGAGACCTGAAACCTGCAGGACCGGGGCCCTGGAGGCTGCAGTGGCTTCAAAATGTGTCTCAGGTGATCTGAGCAGAAATGTGAAGATCAAACAACCAGTGGGAACCGGCGCCGATATGTATTCAGTCACACCACGCCCTGAGGCGGTCTGACGAGGATGTGGTGGTCCTGAGGCGGTCTGACGAGGATGTGGTGGTCCTGAGGCGGTCTGACGAGGATGTGGTGGTCCTGAGGATGTGGTGGTCCTGAGGCGGTCTGACGAGGATGTGGTGGTCCTGAGGCGGTCTGACGAGGATGTGGTGGTCCTGAGGCGGTCTGACGAGGATGTGGTGGTCCTGAGGCGGTCTGACGAGGATGTGGTGGTCCTGAGGCGGTCTGACGAGGATGTGGTGGTCCTGAGGCGGTCTGACGAGGATGTGGTGGTCCTGAGGCGGTCTGACGAGGATGTGGTGGTGGAACCATGTGAAATCTCTCCAGAACAGCAGCGTAGCAGGAAACACGTCCTCCCTGGAGCTGCTGCAAAACCTCCTCCTCCTCCTCCAGTGTGAGCCAGTGTTCTGAGCGTTACCCAACATGTTTCCACCAGAAGCAGTGAACATGAATTCATCTGCGTGACAAATGGAATAGCGCCGCACTACACGCTCGAGTTTTATGGCTGATACCCTCGCCGCTCGCCGCAGCATCACCCGCCTCCCTGCCTGCCCTACGTCAGCTCGTCCGTGACGGCCTCCAGCTGACAGGCTGTCCTGGCGCCTCAACAAACCAATTCGCTTGAAAAGTTCAATTATTATTATCCCGACGGGGGACCCAAAAGTCCCCGGACTGTGGTTATAAAAAAAAAAAACCAAGACTGATTTCAGACTTTTGGCTGTTATATGTGGCTATAGCATAGCCTTAAGCATAACTGTATAAAATTTCACCTCCCAAAGACACACAGGCAGCTCACAGCCAGTGTTTATGTTACTACAGTCCCCCCCCTTCTTCGAAAAATCCCAGAATGCTCCGGCGCCTCTGAACCAGGAGCAGAACCAGGCTGGGTGGACATGTCCAGGAGCTGAAAGGCAGCTGGAGGACGATGGAGGCTGTCTGGAAGATCCTCCCTGCTGCGGCGCTCCGGGAGGCGGTCAGGCTGAAGCGGCGGCGCTGTGGGAGGGGGGGACTGCTGCTCCATCCGCCGTACCCCCTCCATTTAGCCCAGTGCGACTTCTGTCTCTTCCCAAGAATGAACACCGAACTGAAGGGGCGGAGCTTTGATGACGTGGAAGAGGTGAAAAAAAAAATCGAAGGAAGCTCTTAAAGGGATCGTTACGCAGCAGCATGCTGACTGTTCTGAGCAGTGGAAATCCCGGCTGCAGCGCTGGATTCCAGCTGAAGGAGAGGACTTTGAAGGTGACAGTTTTGATTAAATGTGAAAATAAAAAAATAAAACGTTATAACCACAGTCTGGTTTCTTTTGGGTCCCCCCTCGTATTATATTATTTCAAACGCTCGCCACTTCATTGCTTGCCACTCAAGATTAAGTGACAATTGCATGATTACATTGACTTTTATGTAATGTCACGCTGCGTCCGGTGGAAACACGGTGTTACAGTGCTGATAAGCCAGACGGTGATGGACGGTATAAAATCCTCCCCGAGCTGCAGCTGTCATTTATCCTGTTAGTCAGTGATTGGTGGAATCTGTACTCAGCTCCGCCTCCTCTGGCTGTCTGCTCTTTCCTTGAGCAGTATCGATAGAAAATGAAGGTCATTAGTTGTTAGTTTAACATCATTTGAGTTTATTTAGTATTTTCTTCTCCGTTTGTGGATCGTGGGGGGAGGAGCCATGTGCAAAGTGACGGTAAGGGTTCGGTGGCTCTCCGTCGGAGGCAGCTGGCCGTTACGTAGGATACAGACAAGTGGAAACATTATTGCGTCTGGCCTCGACACGTGAGACACACTTTAAAGGCCAGTCTAACAACAGCTGTTATGCTAGAGTCACAGTTCCAGTTGGTATGAAGCCACAGACCTAATGTCCTGAAGCATCCTGGGTTCTACATGTAATAAAGCACCTGTCCTGTCATGTCCTGAAATCAGTGAATGCACCGGAAGAGAAGCAGGTCCTCGTCCAAGATGACGACTCGCGCCTGCAGTAGACGCTGGGGCCTTCACTCGCTCCGGCATCATCTGGACTCCCCAGGGACGTGTGCAGGGATCCTGCTGCTGGACTTCTGAGATCCACCAGCCAGTGTCTTCCCCCAGGCCATGACCCCAATGACCTCTCAGGATCCACTGTGAAAACTCATTTTTAAAACACTGCACTGCCTCAGTCAGTGGCGGCCCGAGCTGGTTTTGCGGCCTGGGCTGGAGCAGTTCAAAGCCTTGCAGATGTGTGGCGCTGTGGCAGCTCTCTCTGCCAGACCAAGCGCCAGCCTCCGCTCATGAAACATGAAGATAATGCAGAAGTGCAAAAAAACTGTAATTCCGGGGTTATTCCAGCAGGGGGCGATGATGCTGGTTTCAAAAAGAGCCCCGGTCTCATTGGAACCCTTTCAAAAATGCCGATTTTCAGAGTGAAAATAAATATATAAAGCTCCTGGATTCAGAACAGGTTCTGGTCTCTGTCTCTAGTTTCTACAACCTGCTGCTTCACCAGACTCTGGTTTCAGATAAATCATCTCTTGATTTTATATTACGAGTTAAAGTTTTGCATAAATCGCCCTATCACAGCGCCTGCTCTGTCCCCGTGATGCGGTCACGTGACGGGCTGGACCAATCACATTCACATCCGCTTTCAAATGTTCAATGTGGAGACGTCCTGCTGGACTCGCTGGAGTCTGCAGAACGGCGGTTGGGAACGGAATGGGGGACGCCATGAAAGCTCTGTCGTTCGGTGCGTTCACGATGGCAGAGCCAGAGGCAGACGAAGCAGACGGCGTTATCAGTCTGCCTCCAACTCAGACAACCCCATGGTTCTCCATGTTTGTGTTTCTCATGACTCCCCCCGTGGGGGGGGTGTATTTATGCAAATGAAGCGTGTTATCATTGATGAGGAGTGGGCTCGGTCCAGTCCCCTGCTGTCTGAACCAGAGCGCTGAGTCGCTCTCCAGCAGCTCACAGCGGCTCCTCTGGGACCCATCTGGTTTGGGTCTCGCCAGTCTTCGACAAGAGCACCCAGCTGCAGACAAGACGATGGCCGCCATTTGCAATCCATACCGGAAGTCCATACCGGAAGTTGACCGCGGAAGTGTTAGTTTTAAAAATTGAGATTATAGAATACAAACGGTACAAAGAAACATCAAACATTTAGACACACACACACCATTCACACGTTATTACATTAAGCGTATCCGGTTATCCCACCAGAGGAGAAAATAGTAAACAAAAATAACATTCATAATAAAATAGGAAAACAACAATAAGCAAAGGAAACAGCAAACAAGGGATGTACTGATCCATCAGATGGAGCAGAACTTCTCCATGAAAGCCAGAGTCTTTACAGCCTCTTTACAGCTTCTGTTTGAGAAAAACAAACAAACAAAAAAACAAAAACAAAAACAAAAACCTCCAGCTTTGGTCCAAAAAGTTTTATTAAAACTACATTGGTAGAAAATGTGTTGTATTGTTTCCATCTCATTTGCACAGAAACAGCAGCTGTAGTCTATGTCAAACTTAAATCTTTGCAATGTTTTTTTTTTTTGTTTGTTTTTAGCTGGATGATATTATGAAGGATTTTAAAGGTTATTTCTTTGACTTTGTGATTGATGCAGAGCTGCTCTCCAGCCTCCAGGCCTGGTTCCAGGCTGTTCCGCTGCATATGGAGCTCCAGCAGGACGCTGCTGCAGCTCCACCTGTGGCCCAGTGCTGCTTCACATCAGTTTGTTTGAACATTCATTTATATCCATTCCATTTATTAATATCTGCTTTTTAACTTTCTGAGTTTGTGGGTTGAATTTTGATCCTATTAGTAGATGAATCAAGCCTTTTGGAATCACTGAAACAATAATGTTATGTTCTATTTGTGAAAGTGAGATTTTGTATTTAGTGATTAATTCGTTATAGCTGATTATTTCTCCTAGTTCATTTATTAACTGATTTGCCCATTATCAAACCAGGTTTTGAAAAATAAAGTTGTGTTTCAGTGTGTGATACTTTCATTGTTCCAGAGAGCAGCTGGTTGTAGACCAGCCTCCAGGAGAGCAGCGCCCGTTTGTGAAAACTATAGAGCGCAGGGGGATTTTCTCTGTTTAAAATTACATGTAAGCAGAAACTGAATTACATCCACCATATTAAATATATATATTTTGGGATAGCATTCCATATAATTCAATTCAGCTTTATTTATGAAGAGCCAATTACAACATGGTCGTTTCTAGAGACTTTTACAGAGAAACCCAACAGATCCACATGAGCAGCATCAGCCACTGTGGAAAGGAAACAACTCCCGTTAACAGGAAGAACCCTGCAGAACCAGGCTCAGAGGAGCAGAACCCTGCAGAACCAGGCTCAGAGGAGAACCCTGCAGAACCAGGCTCAGAAGAGGAGAACCCTGCAGAACCAGGCTCAGAGGAGAACCCTGCAGAACCAGGCTCAGAAGAGGAGAACCCTGCAGAACCAGGTTCAGAGGAGAACCCTGCAGAACCAGGCTCAGAGGAGAACCCTGCAGAACCAGGCTCAGAGGAGGAGAACCCTGCAGAACCAGGTTCAGAGGAGCAGAACCCTGCAGAACCAGGCTCAGAGGAGGAGAACCCTGCAGAACCAGGCTCAGAGGAGAACCCTGCAGAACCAGGTTCAGAGGAGCAGAACCCTGCAGAACCAGGCTCAGAGGAGAACCCTGCAGAACCAGGCTCAGAGGAGGAGAACCCTGCAGAACCAGGCTCAGAGGAGGAGAACCCTGCAGAACCAGGTTCAGAGGAGAACCCTGCAGAACCAGGCTCAGAGGAGAACCCTGCAGAACCAGGCTCAGAGGAGGAGAACCCTGCAGAACCAGGTTCAGAGGAGCAGAACCCTGCAGAACCAGGTTCAGAGGAGAACCCTGCAGAACCAGGCTCAGAGGAGGAGAACCCTGCAGAACCAGGCTCAGAGGAGGAGAACCCTGCAGAACCAGGCTCAGAGGAGGAGAACCCTGCAGAACCAGGCTCAGAGGAGGAGAACCCTGCAGAACCAGGCTCAGAGGAGGAGAACCCTGCAGAACCAGGCTCAGAGGAGGAGAACCCTGCAGAACCAGACTCAGAGGAGGAGAACCCTGCAGAACCAGACTCAGAGGAGAACCCTGCAGAACCAGGCTCAGAGGAGGAGAACCCTGCAGAACCAGGCTCAGAGGAGCAGAACCCTGCAGAACCAGGCTCAGAGGTGGTCTTCCTGCTGTCCCGGTTGGGGTGAGGGGACAGAAGGAGAAGGAGACAGGACAGACAGGTTCTTGTATCTACATACAATTCATATATAAACACAGAGTACAGAGGTTACAAATATATATATTGATACATATATATTGAGGTACAATAGCCTACATATACTGAGGTCCTGTTTTATTAAATCGGCATAGTTAATTTTGAATGCATTGTTAAATGAAAACTTAATCCTTCCATCCCCTGTCTGCTCTCTTATTTCACGAGTTCTCTTTTTACACAGCAGACCTTGTTCTTCCAGATGAAATTAAATGAAATCTTGTCTAGTTTTTTAAGAACATCTGGACTCATCTCCATTGCTAATGACAGATAAACAGGTTGTGATATATACGAACCAGGTCAAATCTCTCATTAATCACATTTTAAATTTATTAGTTATTTGTTTAATTATTGGTGTTGCAGAGAAAAGAGCTCACTGGTCGGAGCGGAGCTTCCCTTCCGCAGAGACGCACATTTATGGCAGCCGCACGAGGTTTTTTTTTTCTTTTTTGTTTTGTTTTGTTTTTTGTTTTTTTTTAATCCTCGTGAATCTGTTTGCATCTCTGCAACCAGCGGATGGTGCGTTCGTTCAGGACCGTCGGAATGTTCTATACTACTAGAAATAACCGGGGTTACAATGGCGACACTTGAAGGATTTGTGTGTGGGGGAGGACCAAACACCCCTGGCAAAAAGTTTCTTCATTCGCGAGAGAAGCTGTCATGTCCTCCGCCTCAGCCATCACATAGAGCAGCACTGTGCTGTTTCTCCTCCTTCCCCCTCTTCTGTTCCTCAGGTGGGCGTGTCTTGGTGTGTGTGGGCGGAGCAGTCAGCGGATGAGCTTCACCTGTGGCAGAGTGGCCTGATCACCTGCACCTGCTCATCCCCCTATTTAACCTGGCGGGTGGTGCCACTCGATGCCGGACTGTCTTTTCGCCACAGTTAGTCGCGGTCCAGAGAACACGTTCTGCGCCTGTTTTTTGCTGCCTTTTGTGCTTCGCTAACTCCACTCTCCCCTTCTCCAGTCTCGGCCTCAGCCAGCCTCTCCAGACTGCTTCCGAGACCCACCTTGACCGCCCACCGCTCCGCTCGACGCCTCGTGGGGACCTTCCTCCCCGCTGCCGCTTTACTGCGAACTCTGAACCTTTTCCGTTGGATTACTCCTGTTGGAGTTGAACTGCTACTCTCAAGATTTCTGTGAATAAACGTCATCCTAACCTGCCAACCTGCTTCTGCTTGCTTTCCTGCACTTGAGCCTCAGATCCACGCCCCGTGACAGTACAGTCCGGCCACGATGAGCTCAGCGGATCGCAAGCCCAGCCCTGATGACGTCCCTCCGATCCAGCAGGCCATCGCTAACCAGAAGGTTGGGTTGGAACAACATGAAAGGCTCCTCCAGAACCTGATTGAGAGTAACTGGGCAATTTTTGAACAGGTTTCTAAGCTAACTTCCCAGGTCACCAGCCTCTCCCCTCAGCAACCTGGAGCTGCCCCCGTTCCTGACCAAACTCCACCCAGCAGTCATGCTAATGTTCCACTAGCCATGGCAATGCGAGAGCCCTCTGCCCCGGCTCCTGAGAGATACGACAGAGAACCAGGTTCATGTCAGGCTTTTCTCACCCAGGTAGGCCTGGTGTTTGAGCTCCAGCCTCTCTCCTACCCTACTGACCGGGCCCGCATCTGCTATTTGATTGGGCTCCTAAAGGGGTCCGCTAGAGCCTGGGGAACCACTGTCTGGGAGAATCGGTCTCCTGTTTGTCAGACTTACCAAGCGTTCACCCTGGAGATGAAGATTTTTGACCACCCAGTAAGAGGAAGGGAGGCGGGAGACAGACTCACCATAATTCCCCAGGGTTCCCGAAGTGTGGCTGAGTTCGCCATTGAATTCCGGATTTTGGCTGCTGAGTGTGGGTGGAATGATCAGGCTCTCCAGAGAGTCTTCTACCGTGGACTACAGGATTCACTCAAGGATGAGCTGGCGAGACGGGACCCCTCTCCTGATCTAGACCACCTCATTTAACTCGCAATCCAGATCGACAACCGGATCCGCAAGCGGCGGCGGGAACGCTCCCTCCAGCCTCACCCCCGTTTCAACTCGGTCTGAACCTGTTAATCTGCGACCTTCTCTTTCAGACCCAGAACCCATGCAGATTGGTCGAGCTCGACTCACTCCAGAGGAGCGGGGCCGTCGTCGTGCCGCCAATGTCTGCCTCTACTGTGGCAATGCAGGCCATTACATTACTGGCTGCCCTGCCCGCCCGGCAAAAGGACGGGCTCCCCAGTAGATGAGGGAATACTGGTGAGCCAGGTCATTACAGAGAACCCTCAACGCCTACAACTTTCTGCATCTGTCTGTTTTCAGTCCCAGTCCTTGTCTGTTGCTGCTTTGGTGGATTCTGGAGCCGAGGAGAACCTGATGGACTACCAGTTGGCCACCCAGCTTAAGATCCCCTCGGTCCCACTGCCTTCTCGTTTGGAGGCCAGATCGCTCAATGGGCTCCATTTGGCTCATGTAAGTCACAAGACTGTACCTGTGTCTCTGGTGCTGGCTGGGAATCACCAGGAGACTATTTCCTTCCATCTGATCCGAAACTCTCGTTCCCCACTGGTTCTGGGTTACCCATGGTTACAGAGTCACAATCCCTGGATTGACTGGTTGAAAATGGAGATCGAATCATGGGGCCCCCACTGTCTGAATAACTGTCTTCGTTCTGCTCTGACTCCGTCTGAACCCCCCAAACTGTCTTCACCTGAGCCAGTTGACCTCTCTCGGGTACCTGCTGCTTATCATAACTTGGCTCCTGTATTTAGTAAATCCAAGGCCCTGTCCCTACCCCCCCACCGCCCTTATGACTGCTCCATTGACCTGCTTCCTGGCGCCACCTTACCCCACAGTCGCCTATACAACCTGTCTCGACCTGAACGGACAGCCATGGAGATGTACATCCGGGAGTCCCTGGCAGCGGGAATCATCCGACCTTCATCATCCCCAGTTGGCGCAGGGTTTTTCTTTGTTGGCAAGAAGGATGGATCCCTGCGTCCATGCATCGATTTCCGGGGTCTTAATGACATCACCATCAAGAACAGGTACCCCCTTCCACTACTTAGCTCCGCCTTCTCTGCTCTCCACGGAGCTACCATCTTCACCAAGCTGGATTTACGGAACGCCTACCACTTGGTGCGCATCCGTGAAGGGGATGAGTGGAAGACAGCCTTCAACACACACCTGGGCCATTTTGAGTACCTGGTGATGCCCTTTGGACTCACCAATGTGTTTCAGAACCTAATGAACGACATTCTAAGAGATATGATTGACCGGTTTGTGTTTGTTTACATAGATGACGTCCTCACCTACTCCCGCAGCCCAGAGGAGCATACCCAGCATGTGCGCCAGGTGTTGGAGCACATGCTGTACCTCAAGGCCGAGAAGTGTGAGTTCCACCAACACACGGTGTCGTTTCTCGGTTACATCATTTCGCAGGGGGAGATGACAATGGACCCCGTGAAGCTGTGCAGAACTGGCCGCAGCCTGAGAATCGGAAACGGCTCCAACGCTTTCTCGGGTTTGCTAACTTCTACTGGAGGTTCATCAGGGATTATAGCAAGATTGCTGCGCCACTCACTACTCTCACCTCTACTTCTCACCCTTTCACGTGGACTGCTGTGGCATCCCAGGCATTTCAGGACCTCAAGAATCGGTTCACATCCGCTCCCATCCTGATCCAAACCTCCAGTTTGTGATAGAGGTGGATGCCTCAGACTCTGGGGTAGGGGCAGTCCTATCCCAACGATCCCCCTCCAACAACAAGCTCCACCCCTGTGCCTTCTTCTCACGTCACCTGTCCCCAGCAGAGCGGACCTATGACATTGGCAATCGGGAGCTCCTGGCTGTCAAGCTGGCCCTGGAGGAGTGGAGACACTGGCTGGAGGGAGCTGAGCACCCTTTCATTGTGTGGGCTGACAACAAGAATCTGGAATATATCCGTTCAGCCAAGAGACTAAATTCTCGCCAAGCCCGGTGGACCTTGTTTTTTTGGGTGTTTCCGATTCACCCTGACCTATCGCCCCGGTTCCCGTAATGTTAAACCTGATGCTTTGTCACGACAGTTTTCCATGGAGGAACCATCTGATGAACCTGCGTCGATCCTGCCCAAGTCCTGCACCCTGGCTTCTCTCACCTGGGAGATTGAAGCCTCCTCAGCCATCACATAGGAGCAGCACTGTGCTGTTTCTCCTCCTTCCCCCTCTTCTGTTCCTCAGGTGGGCGTGTCTTGGTGTGTGTGGGCGGAGCAGTCAGCGGATGAGCTTCACCTGTGGCAGAGTGGCCTGATCACCTGCACCTGCTCATCCCCCTATTTAACCTGGCGGGTGGTGCCACTCGATGCCGGACTGTCTTTTCGCCACAGTTAGTCGCGGTCCAGAGAACACGTTCTGCGCCTGTTTTTTGCTGCCTTTTGTGCTTCGCTAACTCCACTCTCCCCTTCTCCAGTCTCAGTCTCAGCCAGCCTCTCCAGACTGCTTCCGAGACCCACCTTGACCGCCCACCGCTCCGCTCGACGCCTCGTGGGGACCTTCCTCCCCGCTGCCGCTTTACTGCGAACTCTGAACCTTTTCCGTTGGATTACTCCTGTTGGAGTTGAACTGCTCCTCTCAAGATTTCTGTGAATAAACGTCATCCTAACCTGCTTCTGCTTGCTTTCCCGCACTTGAGCCTCAGATCCACGCCCCGTGACAGAAGCAAGAAATTACAACTTCCACAAAGCCGATCTGGTGCGAATGAACATCTTCCGGTGTGGATTAAACGACGGCCACCGTCTTGTCTGCAGCTTTTTTTTTTTAAATCTTTTTTCATTTCAGCAAAACATGTTAACTACATTACATTTTTTGAAATGTATATTTCAACAAACATACAGAAAACACAAATACATAAGAGAAAAAAAAGAAAAATGCAGTAACATAAATAAATAAAAATAAAGGGTCTGCTAAGGTGGGGTGATAAGTTTATATTTTTCTAAGATTCTTAGTTTTTACCGGTTTTTTTTTCATTTGATTAAATTTTTCAATAGTTTTTAGGTAATTTTGGAAATCTGTAATTTCAAATACATAAAAGGAGGGCAATTTTTTTAGCCAAATCATCTTATGAATAAAGAATTTTGCTAGTATACAAATCAGATTAATGGTATATATTTCATCAACAGAGAAGTTAGGATTGCTAAAATAAAATATCTTTTTTTGATTATGGTTTCTTTAAGTATTCTTGAGATATATCTTTCCAAATGAAACCAAAAGGAAGTGGAGTGAAAGCAATCAACGAATACATGTTCGACAGTTTCTCCTTCACTATCACAAAAGGTACACTGGTTACTTATGTCTGGTATAAAACGACATACATTTGCTTTAACAGGACAGTATCTATGGACGATCTTATAAAGAAATTCTTTTATTTGTGAGTATATACCTATGAGGCATTAAAAAGACTGTGTTCCATTGTTTTTTATTCAGACAAACTGATCGATACAAGCTGGAGTTGAGATATATTCTAGACCACTTCTAACAAAATTATTTGAGCATTTTTTATTCAACAAATCCATGACATTTATGGACATAGAGCTCTCCAAAGCAGAGTGTAGTGTTCTGAATGTTACAAGCAAGAACTTTTATATTGTAAGGAATCGATCTGATCACTGTTTGAAATTCTCGTTTGGAAACTTCAAAATGGTAGGTGTCCTAACAGTCATAAAACTCACCATTATCATTTAAGAGTTGTTTTACAGTGTTTACATTCTTCATAAACCAGTTGTTCAAATACAAAGTCTTATTTCTGAGTGAAATATAAGAGTTGTTCCACAATATACAGTGGTGAGGAGAGTAATTGTGTTTGTATAGAAGCTGCCAGCATCGTAAAACTTGGTGATGAAAGTTTGCAAGTTTGATTAGTTTTCCTATTGAAAAGGGACATTTCAAGAGAAAATTAAGGCCACCCACCTCCTGGAAAAGATAATTAGGAATGGAGTTCCATAAGCTGTTAACACTTTTTAGGTATCTTTTGGTCCAATTTATTTTTATCGTTTGATTAAAGACATCAAATGTCAGCACATTTAGTCCTGCTTCAGCTAGAGGATTAGCAAGAACTATTTTCTTCACTTTATGAGGTTTGTTTTTCCATATAAACTTAAAGGGATTTTTATAGTTGTGAACATGTAGATTTGGAGACATGTAATGAGCTGAAGGCATAAGAAGCTCTCGACATTCCCCAGTATCTTCCATAATTGTTCTCAGTATTTGCAGAATTCTGGTATCGTTAAAAAAGTTCTTTGACTGATTTAGTAAAGTCACTATGTGACAGGAAAGAGTTGTTGAATTTCCAGTTTGTAAAGTTTCTTTTGTTCTCTTGAGCTGCTAAATGTGTTTTAAGAATAATAGCTCTCTGATCAGTCACAATAGCAGGGCTGATCAATACTTCAGTTGCGAGCCCTTCCATATCTCTTGAGATCAACCAAAAGTCTTTTCTAGATGATGAAGTTAAAATTTTTGTTGCTCCAAGTATATTGTTGTTCATTAGGATTACGTTGTCTCCAAATATCTACTAAGTTTGTTTGCTTACAAAACTGAATCAAGTTGTTCTCGCCATCTCTCGGCCTTGGGGGGAATCTGTCTAACTGCTGGGACCACACCTTATTGAAATCTCCTCCAAGGAGTATTTTGGCTGATGGATGCTTTACCAGGAGTCGGTTGATATTATCCTCTAATTCAGTTATTAATAGATTATTTAAAGTACCCGAATTATATCCGTATACATTTCCTATCAGAAAGTTCTGTGAATGCAACTCTACCATTAAAAAAAAATCCAGTGACCCTTTCCATCAAATGATTTTTCCAGTATTTTCCCTTTAAAGTTGTCTCTTAAAATAGCAACTCCTGCAGATTTCTTGATCCATGTGAAAGCCACAAGTCTTTTCTACATTGGTTCTTCCAAACTGATTGTCCTCAGAACAAGAATGAGTCTCTTGAAGAAGTATAAAGTCCACCTTTGCCTCCTTTGAGAACAAAAAAAAGCTTTCCTTGTCACAATATTCCGCAGACCCCTAGTATTAACAGACAATAATGTTAACTCCAGAACAGAAAAAGATTTGCTTATTCAACAGTGACAAAAGTCCTCCGAAAAAAACGTCAGCTGTAAAATGACTCCTATATAACCTTAAAGCCTTGTAAATTGTAAACAATTGACTTTGCATTGTCAACACAATTTGAACCACACTGATATGCAAACTGTAGCACAAACACTAAAATAACCCTGTGCTTTAAAATTAAATTTAAGTGACCAAGTCTATCTTCAACATCAATCTAAACCGTTGTGTAGTATTCCAAAATTCCAACAGGTAATTGTGTATAAAGCTTGGTGTGTAGTTACATCATTAACACTTATCTTTGGTCTCACAGTGAGCAGTTGGGGCCAATTTCTTTGCCATTCACCACAAAGTAAGTCTTCACATTGTCTTTACGTGCTTTTTCAGCGATGGGCCACAGCAGCGCTCTGGCATCCCTCTCTTCTTTCGTCAGGTCCTCACTGAAGCGGAGCTCGTTGTCTCGTAGGTCGGTGTTGTTCTGGGCTTGTCTCCAGATGACATCCCTCACGGTGTGGTAGGCGAAAAGAATGATCGTTCCCCTGGCTCTGGGAGTGCTGCCTCGTCGGCCCAATCTGTGCACTACATCAGTTCCCTCTGCTGCTTTCGTTCCCAGCTCCGGTGCAACTTTCTCGCAGATCTCAGTCACTCTCTTTTTTATATCGTCACCATCCAGTTCAGGGACACCGTACAACCGCAGACCCCATCTCCTTTTGGAACGTTCTGCATCACACAGCCTTTCCTTTATTGCGGTTAGCTCAGTTTGCTGTTTTTCACACATTTCTTTCAGCTTTTTGTTTTCTGCCTTGACACAGTTGATTTCTTCATATGCAAACTCCAGCGATTTCTTTATTTCTTTGATATCAGTAGCGTTGCTGGTTATCATCAGAGCTAAATCGTCAGCTCTATCATTTACCGCTTTTAGGATGGTTTTCTGATGGGAGTATCAGGTAGAGGTGCAAGTCCCTCCTCCACTTCTCGTGGCTCTGTAGTATCTATGTTGGCGTAATTATGCTCACCTTTCTTGGTTAATGAAGTATTAGGCGTCCTTTCTTTGCGTTTGCAATCCCCTTTCTTCGATAAGTTGCTCATGTTGTCTTTGAAAAGTTTGGTCGGTGGCATTAGCAGCACTGAGTGGCACCGGCTGTCTGTTGTCTCTTCACAAAACGTCCTTCTCTTTAGTTCAGAACGTTATCAAATAGTCCAGTTCTGGCTCGGAACAGCTTAAATACCTTAAGTACCCACTGTATAGTTATTTGGCTTCTTTTGTTGGCGATATATGTCGTTGGAGTCCAGTTTTTCCAGAGACGTTTCAAAAGGCTTGTGTTGTCGCCGCCATCTTGCCCGGCTCCGTCTGTCTTTTTTTTTTTTTTTTTAACTTTTATTTAACACAACCTCTCGTAGAGGACAGTAAACAAGAACCATAAAACAAACGCTAGGGGGCGTCACAACACAATAGAAGAAATAATATACAGCACGAGAAAATATGAGTAGAAAAAGTTGAAAGTGGGAGCATACGTATTAAATGAGTAAATCTCTGGAGATCTGACTGCTGATGATCTGAGCACTCTTCCAGTCCTGAAGCGTCTCCAGGGAGCTATGATACAATTTGAAATCATTCAGAAAACATACGAAAGCAGGGAGACTTCCTCTCCATTTGCAGCAGTGAACATGATATTTAGCTAGAAGGAGAATGATGTTTACAATACTAGATGACGAAGAGTCCAAATGTTCCATGTACAGCAGAACATTTGACACAGTAAACGGAGGGAGATCAAGTTTCAGGTTAATCCAGTTACCAATGTCCTTCCAAAAGTCTCTTGAATAGTGAGGATCAAAAAAACGATGGCAGATGGTTTCAGTCTCCTGGTTCCAAAAGGCACATGGGTCAACATGAAATTTAAACCTTCTTTCAAGAAACTGTCCAACAGGATAGAAACTATTTATACAGTAATTTTGAAATGAGTCTCCACTTTTGGAGAGATTGGCCATTTAATAAATTTGGAATGAGCTTTAATTCATAATGCACTATCAACTGAAAAATCCAATCTCTTAAAAGAAGTTCTGTCATAATCATAGTAGATAATATTCCTCATCACTTCATTTATGAACTTATTGTTGCATTTATAGCTAATTAAGTCACATCCATTAATCTTTAGTTTGGGAAGGGAAATCGACACATTGGAATACAAAAGTGTATTTTGAATTAATTATATCACTGACTGTGGGATCGATCTACACACCTTGTTAAAAACTTTTTCTTCACATTCAAAAATGATATTTTTCCACAAAAGATGCTAGATTCAAAAATTTACCATTTATATCCAATAAGTCATTCACAAACACAACTCCACTGTCGTACCAGTTTTGCATAAATATTGACCTTCTTTTTGACAGAATCGTTCTATTGTTCCACAGAGTTGAGTTATGTGGTCTAAAGTTGTGGTTAAATATAATTTTCCAGAAATTAAGTATTTGTTTGTGGTAGTTCGATAGATTAAGTGGTATTTTGGCAACCTCAAAATCACAACAGAGCAGAAATTCTATTCCTCCTAATTTTTTAAACAATGAATTTGGGATTTGAACCACATAGAGTCTTTTTGCATGAGAAAGGATTTTAGCCATTTGATTTTAAAAGTTCCCACCATGGCTTCAAAGTCTAGAGCATTGATTCCACCCTTATTATAGTTTTTAACCATTTGTGATCGTTTAAGATAATGAGTTTTGTTTCTCCAGAGAAATTGAAAAATGATAGAATTGGCTTTTTTAATATTTTGGGATGAAACATACATAGAATGACAAGGGTAGATGACTTTTGAAATTCCCTCAGCTTTCGTTAGCAGATTTCTTCCAAAGATGGTTAAATCTCTAGTCAACCAGTGACTAAGACCCTTTCTCATGTCCATCAACCGATCAGAAATATTCACAGCCTCTCTTCTGGTGGCATCTTTACATATCACTGTGCCCAAATAATTCGCTTAGTTTTCAACCCTTATTGATGAAATAATATCAAGTTGGCATGAATGAATCGGAAGAATTTCACACTTTTTGATATTAAGTTTTAATCCTGACGTCTTTAAAAACTGAGCTATTGAGTGAAGGGCATACGCAACTACTGAACTGTTTTTAAGAAAAAGAGCTGTGTCGTCCGCAAATTGGCTTATTTTAAATTGTCTACCAAAGATGTTGATCCCTTGTATCATGGGATTATTAATAACTGATATAGCTAAAAGATGTGTAGCCAAGATGAACAATTTTGGAGAAATAGGACAACCTTGACGAATGCCACGCCGCACTACAGATCTTGGAGTAAGACCTCCCGTGTTAGTAGAAACTGCACTGTAGATTCCATTATAAAACATTTCAATTACTGAACACAAGTAATCTCCGAAACCCAGGAAATTTAAGGCTTTCAACAAAAAGGAATGTTCCAGAGTATCAAACGCTTTGTAAAAGTCCAAAAAAACTATAAGCGAGTCTTGGTCAACATATTCATTGTAATCCAACAAATCAAAAATTAGTCTAATATGATTATAGGTATTTCTTCCCTTAATAAATGCAGATTGGCATTCGTCAATTATGTCCACCAAACCCTGGTTTAAACGGTCAGCAAAAACATGAGCTAATATCTTGTAATCATTACATAATAAGGTGATAGGCCTCCAATTATCCAAATGCAAGACCTCTTTCTTAGGTTTTGGAATAAGTGAAATTATCCCTATTTTCATAGAGTTAGATAGATTGCCGGCAGAGATACATTCAATAAAAGTTTCGTACAGCAAAATTCTGAGCTCTTGCCAAAAGAATCTGTAAAATTCAATCGTCAAACCATCTATGCCAGGTGATTTTCCCAAAGGCATTTTTTGAATAGTTTTATCTAGTTCTTCGATACTTAGGGAGTTTTCCATATGTTGTTTGAAGCCAGGATCAATTTTTTTAATAAATCTGCCCAGACTATTCAAAAATCCCAGACAGTCAGGTTCCGAGTATTCAGATTCATATAACTTGGAGTAAAACCTGAAGATTTCACTTTTAATCAAATTATTGTCATCTGTGACAAAATTGTTGATATTTAACTTTGTAATTTTCTTTTCCAGTTGCCGATGTTTTTTAAGATTGAAAAAATCTGATGTATTTTTTTCACCCTCTTCCAACCATCGAGCTCGAGACCGTACAAACGCCCCTTTTGCTTTCTCGAAGTATAAGGAATCTAATTCAGATTGTAAATTATTCAGTTCAACCCTTTCTTCACTGGATAGCTGGGAAATTTCAGAGAGTTTATTAATTTGATTTATTATTTCTAGTTGCCTTTGTTTTTTTCGTCTTGCTAAATATTTGCTAGTTTGAATTGCGAGGTCTTTAACTTTAAATTTGAACCACTCCCGTTTGCTAACTGAAGACATCTCCAAGGCCAAAGTTTCAATCAATAACTGTTTAACTTTTTGGCAAAAGTAGGATTATCTAGCAGAGTATTATTGAATTTCCATGTCTGAGTCAAATCAGAAATACTACTTGAAAATTTAAGGGAAAGATCAGTTAGGGGAGAAGCAGAAACAGCACAGTCATCCATGAAATGAGCCAAGGACACAGAAATCAGCCAGAAATCTATTCTGGAGCTCTGACCATTCCCAGAGGCATTGATCCATGAAAACTGAGAAGTTGTTGGATTTTTTAACCTCCAATAATCAATCAAGTTTGCTCTGTTAATTAGAGTAACAAAAAGATCATCGTATTTATGACACTGTGCCCTCAGTGGATTTCTGTCTAACCATAAATCTGGTGCTATGTTGAAGTCACCACCAATTATAACTTTATCAGTCAAGTACGTGTTCCTACAGTCATCAATTTTTTCACACAGTTCAGAAAAAAACACTTTGTTCTTCCCTTTATCATTGTAACCATAAACATTGATAAGAATGTATGTTTCATCATTAACTTCCGCCATCAAAATCAACCAGTGGCCATTCATTTTTTATGTATGATTTATTTATAGATTTTAAACAGGGAAACAAGCAAGTGGAAAACGTCAATATCATGTATTGAGGCTAACACGAAAAGGTATATATCTACAGATATAACATATATATATATATATATATATATATATATATATATATATATATATATATATATATATATTAGATGTGGCTAATAACAAAAGGAACAGAACAAAATCAGGGAAGAAAAAAAAAACCAACAAAAAAAAAAAAACACAACTACAACAGTAGCCACAAAACAAAATTAAAAAAAAAAAAAAAAAAAAAAGGGGCATACACAATCTACACTGCGAACAGTGCCAAGTGCTACTACGAGGGTGTACCCAAAAAAAAACGGAATTTGATTATAACTTTTTATTTCTGACATTTCAAAATAAAACACCACCGTCGCCTTCAAAATAATCCCCATCTGCATTAATGCAGCGCTCCAGCCGTGTCTCCCACTTCACCAATGCGTCGTCAGACCCGTGCATAATTGTGCCGTTTGTTGCCGGCTGTGATTTTTCTGTCACCTCCTCCACATCTGCAAACCGCTGTCCCTTCAGCTGCTTCTTCAACCTGGGGAACAAGAAAAAGTCCCTGGAGGCTTCATCTGGAGAATCAGGCGGATGGGAGAGGAGATTCATCTCATTCTTCTCCAGAAACTGCGTGAGGCGCAGCGCCGTGTCCGCTGGCGCTCTGTGGTGGTGGATCAACCGGCTCCACTCCGCCACGACGCTCTGCTTCCTCCTCACATCCTCACGGAGCGTCTGAGGACTTCCTGTAGTAGTCCTGGTTTACAGTCTGACCTGGAGGGACAGACTCGCTGTGGACGAGACCCTGGACAGCCGAGAAGCAGCTCAGCATTGTTTTCACGCTGAGCGGACCTGACGCGCCGACATCTGGCCCTTCTCAAACCCCCGGACCACTCATGGACCTGAGTCTTCCCCAGAGCAGCATCCTTGTAGGCTTGCTGCAACAAGCTGAGTGTTTCTGCTGCTGTTTTTCCAGCAAAAAGCAGAATTTAATGTTTGCGCTGCTCTGGCTTCACAGTCAATGTCGCCATTTTGGAAAAAATCGCAGACCTTCTCTGCACTCTGTTGCTATAAATAGCGCCGGACAGGCGTCAGTGTCACTCTGGGAGCTGAGATTTCTCACAGATGTGCACGAGGCTTACCTGCAGCACATCTGACGGCCAGAAGTCGGAACTCATTATTATTATTGTTTTCTGACCAAATTCCGTTTTTTTTTTGGGTACCCCCTCGTATTATTATCTCGAAAAAGATATCAGTCCTTTCTGAAATGGTTACAGGGGGCATGAATAAAGAAAAAAAAACTTGGGTCATGGGGTTAGTTCAAGTGTCAGTGACATGACATAATATTGAAAGGGGGACCAGACTTTACAAAAAGTATCGTCAGAACCTCTGAGAGAATATTTAATTTTTTCCAAATTCATAAATGAAAGTGCATCTCTTATCCAGTGAGAGCGGGCAGGTGGGCGAGGATCTTTCCAGCGCATAAGAATGGCTCTTCTAGCCAGTAGTGTGAGAAAAGCAATAAGTTCTTCAAAATGAGATGGCAAAGAATGGAGAGTAGGTAGAATCCCAAATAGAGCAGTCAAAGGCGATTTTGGAACTATAACAGATGAAATAGCAGAAAGTGAATTAAAAACTGCATCCCAAAATGCAGACAGTATAGGGCAGGTTAGAAACATGTGGGTGAGGTTAGCCGGGCCTGGATTACATTTAGGACAGGTAGGATCTGTGCCTGGAAAAATCCTTGCCAGCCTACTTTTCGACCAATGTGCCCTATGAACTACCTTACATTGGATAATGCAGTGACGGGCACAAATAGAAGAGGAATGGACCCGTTTCAGAATACATTGCCACTGTTCATCATTAATATCTACATCAAGCTCCTCCGACCAAGTCAGACGGCGGTGATCAGTTGTGACTGAATGTTTAGAAAGCAGTTGGTGATATAACTTTGAAATTGTACCCCTCAGAGAAGGCTCAGTCTCCAGTATGGTATCCATTATAGTGGCATCGGGAATGTTAGAAGAGCGAGGGAAATGCTTATTGATAAAGTCTCGAGCTTGCAAATACCTAAAAAAGTGTTTATTGGTTAGATTAAATTTAGAGGATAATTGAGCAAATGAGGCCAAAATACCATCTACATAAAAGTCCTTCACCGAGGCAAGTCCGTGGCTCCTCCACACAGCGAATGATCTCTCAGTGAGTGACGGGGGAACAGAGGGTTCAGATCAAACGGCGAGTGAAGAGGGATTCTTAATAAACCAAAGTGTTTCTTCACTTGAGCCCAAATTTTAAGGCAATTTTTAACGATGATGTTATTAGTATATGATGCAGGAGATAATTTTAGGGGAAAACACAAAAGTGAAAATAAGGAAGCTGAATCACATGATGCCTCCTCCATTGGCAGCCAATTTGGCCGATCACCATTTCCACACCAGAACAGCATTGTGCGAAGATTTACAGACCAGTAATAGTATAAGAAATTGGGCAATGCAAGACCACCAGAATCCTTGCTTTTCTGCAAGATGGTTTTTCGCATTCTGGGAGGTTTTTTGTTCCACAGAAACTGTGAGATTGAAGTATCTAAAGACTGGAAAAATTTCTTAGGGAGAAACATCAGAATGCACTGAAAGAGATACAAGAATTTGGGTAGTGCATTCATTTTGATACAACTAATCCTCCCTGCTAAAGAGAGAGGGAACATCTTGGATTAACAGCTCGAGCATTGGAATAAAATTAGCTTTATGGAGGTCAGAAAACTCCTTCGTAATCTGAATCCCCAGACATTTGAAACCTTGCAGAGCAGGTTTAAAAGGTAAACTAGCAAGCGGATAGGACGTGGCGATGGGATTTACAGGGAAAACTTCACTTTTGTCCAAATTAAGTTTATAACCAGATATTTGTCCGAAATGTTTCAAAATATTCAAAATAGGAGGTATAGAGATATCTGGAACTTTAACATCTGCACACAGCAGTGAAATAGGACGATAATTACGACAAAATCGGGGGTCTATCTTTTTTCAATATAAAAGATATTGTGGCCTGTTGTAGAGTGAGTGGAAGGATACCAGAATTTGAGGCCTCTTCAAGCATATTGAGCATAAGAGGGGATAGTTTATCGAAAAAGACCTTATAAAATTCTGATGGAAAGCCATCAGGCCCCGGGCTTTTTCCACTCTGCATAGACATAATTGCGTTTTTCATTTCAACACTTGTGAATGGCTTATCTAGCTCGGCAGCAGTATTGGGGTCGATCGATGGAATTTCAAATCTTTTAAAGAATTCTTCATAGCTGCTTTCATTAAACGGACCTACAGAAGAATATAATGAAGAATAAAAGTCCATAAAGTGATCGTTAATAGATTGAGGGTTAATAGAAAGTTCATCAGCAACAAAGATTTCCGTAATGTGTTGGGCTGAGGTTGACTGACGAATTTGGTGTGCAAGAACTTTACTTGGCTTACCTCCAAACTCATGGTAACTATATCGTGTTCTAGCTATTGAACGGACCGCCACATCAGTGGACAAAGATTCAAATTCAGATTTTTTTAAAAGGAGTTCCTTTGTCATATCTTCAGACGAAGATTTTGCGCACTTGATTTGTAATTCACATATAGAATTGTAGAGCGCCTGGCTCTGTTGAGAGGCAGTTTTATTCTTATGGCCTGTGAAAGCGATTATCTCACCACGCAAAAAGGTTTTGCATGCCTCCCAGATTGTGGCGGCTGTAACATCCAAAGTGACATTAGTAGAAATATATAAATCTATACGGTCGTTCATGAATTTGACAAAGTCTGCGCCATTAAGTAATAATGAGTTAAAACGCCAAGGAGATCGTGACAAGGAACACCCTGGAAGTGTAATATCCAAAACAACAGGAGCGTGATCTGAGATCACTATTGGGCTGTAACAGCATGAAGTGACAAGAGATAGCAGTTTTTTGTCAATGAGAAAAAAATCAATTCTTGAAAATGTCCCATGTACTGGAGAAAAATAGGAGAACTGCTTAGTCCCAGGGTTAAAATAACGACAAACATCTGAAATACCATACTGTTGCATAAGCATATGTATAGCTTTTGAAGATTTGGAAGTAGATTGAGGCTTGTTTGAAGAGCGGTCAAGTATTGGGTCCAGGCAACAGTTGAAGTCTCCACCAAAAATAAGCTGGCAACCATTCGGATCGGGGAGTGAAAAAAATAATTTCTCAAAAAACTCCACATTATCCCAGTTTGGCCCATATAAATTTACGAAAACCACAGGATTACCACTGATTTTGCCGGAAACAATAATGTAACGTCCATTGGGGTCTGATATCACCTCATTTACAGAGAGGGGAACGTTTTTGTGCACAAGGATAGCTACTCCTCGAGCCTTATTACAAAAAGAAGAATGATAAACCTGCCCAACCCAACCAAATCTGAGTTTAAGGTGATCTGACTGTATTAGATGAGTTTCTTGAATGAACGCAATCCTGGCATTTAATTGTTTAAGATGATTGATAATTTTTTTACGTTTTACAGGCGAATTCAACCCCTTCACGTTCCAGCTAATAAACCTTAAAGCACCTCCTGGTGGCGATGAAGTATTTAGACTTAACATGCTAGATTACAATAAGTACCAGGTCACCATAGTTATTATGTAAAGTAAGTCGTAACCCATAGATGTAACAGTAAGTAGCACATGATAAAGATCAACAGCGTAGAACAAAAACGGAACCCAAAAAACAAAAAATAAAATCAAAAATGAAAAGAAAAAAGTTGTTGCAAAAGGCAACAACCACCTCTCTGAGAAATCCCTCAGCTTGTGATAAACCTTCCTATACCTAACTCCCTGCAACCGCCTTAAGACAATCAGGCGTCAATGAATACAGTTTCATATCAAACTTTACCAACCCCACCGAACAAATGTTGTTCTAACATAACAAAAAAAACTACAAAGTCTTTATCTTGTGCACCATCTAAAGAATATAGTGCTTTCCCGTTGTATTTTCGAGTAGGCAGAGGGAAAAGATACATTGTCTGTGAGAAGAAGAAGAAGAAGAAGAAGAGGAGAAAAAAAAGAGATCCAAGTCACTCGGGAAAAGTGTAAATATCACCTTAAATTAAGTGTCCTTGTCCAAGTCCTCGACAAACTTGCTTGCCTCCGACACCGACGAGAGCCACCTCTTCTCCCCGTTTGGCAGCGTGATGCGCAGTTTGGCTGGGAAGAGCAGCGCCGGGTGGAATCCTCGCTTGTACAGCTCTGACATGGAGTCGCGATATTCACGGCGCAGCTTCACGACGTCCGGGCTGAAATCTTCATAAATGCGTATTGGATGGCTCTTATAAGATAGGTCGCCTCTTTTACGAGCTTCGCGGATGATCAAGTCCTTGATTTGGAAGCGATGGAGGCAGAGGATGACAGCTCGCGGCTTCGCACCCGGAGCAGGTTTGGGAACAAGGCTCCGATGCGCTCGGTCTATTTCCGGCGGCGTAGGTAGCGTGTCGCGGCCAAACACTTCCACCAAAAGCTCAGAGAAGAAGATGGATGGACGAGGACCTCCAAAGTTCTCAGGTAATCCAATAATCCGGATATTACAACGTCTGCCCCGTCCTTCTTGATCCGCCAATCTGTCTTTGAGCAAAGCATTCTCCTTCTCCAGGGTCTTGAAGTTGGTTTCCAGTTGGGAAAGGCGATGATCAATTGTAGCTGCGTCTTCCTCCAGTGAAGTAATACAAACACCATGATCAGTGATAGTGGCGTTGATGTGATCCAGTGTGGTTTTCAAGGGCTCAAATGACGACTTGAACTCAGCCGAAAGGTCTTCTTTGAGCTTAGTGATGAGAGAGACAACGTCCTCCATCCCCAAGCTAGCGTTAGCTTTAGCTCCGCTGTCAGGAGGCAGCCCGTCTTTTTCAGTGTGTTTCCCTCTAGTCTTGGACATGATCTTGCAGGAGTAGTAGAAAGTAAAGTGAAAGAAACACTATCTACTCATTGATCAGAGCAGGTGTGGCTTGGGTGGCGTTGAAAATTTGAAAAAAGTTCGTCTAATGCGGCAGCAGGAAGAGCGTGCGACTACCCGACTCGCACCATAGCCCGGAAGTCCGATTGAAAGCTATTTTCAGTGGCCATTCATGTCACCAATATGCTTAAAGGGACTTAAGGCAAGATTTGCGAAAAACTACACATGCATTTCCAGTTTATTCAATGCTAATGGGCCGTGAAGCATTAAAAACCTAAAATAACAGGCCGATCCGCGTATCTGTCTGTTGCCTTATACAGGCTGTGTGCCAAATAATTTGTTGCTGTTCGGGGTCCGAATTTCTCGCGCAATCGTGGGGATGTGACGTAAATTGACGCTGTATGCGCGTTGCCGAACAGGAAGAACATGGCCGCCGTGGACGCGGACTCAAACACTGCTGGGATCAGGGGCGGGCAGTGTTGCCAACTTGGTGACTTTCCAAAGCCTCTTGGTGACTTTTTTTTGTCAAAAGTAACTAGCGACAAATTTAGCGACTTTTTCTGGTGCTCTGGAGACGTGACAGGACGTCTCCGCTGTCCTCAGCAGGCAGCGGGTGCTGCGTGAGCCCCTCCCCCGTCCCAAAGCAGTCACAGGCGGCCGGTCTCAGCAGCGCCCCCTGCTGCAGGCAGAGCAGAGAGGAGACCCACACCACTCCTCCACATTTCAAATGAATCGCGCGTGTGCAAATACACCGCTGCTCACTGCTGACAAACCAAGAATCAACAGAAGAAAGTTAATTTGTAGTTCTATTTGTAGATTCATTCGTCCGCTCTCCTGGTATATTATATAGCTGCTCCCGGTCTGTGAATCCAAGCCGAGCCCCCCCCCCCCCCCATACAATCGGATAACTGCATCCACTCAAAGCCCACAAAAAACACCACGAAGAAAAAAAGGACTTTATCAGCATTATCTCGTGAGTCAGAAAAAAAAAAAAAAAAAAAAGACCGAAGCCGCAGGCACCCGAATAAATATTGGATATGCGTTTGATTCATGGAGGGAACTTCAGCTGCATTTGGGAGTGAAAATGGATGCTGACAAAAATCACATAATATGCGCTGTGGTCTTGCAGTAAACCGCGACGTAGCAAACAGCATGAGCATCCCTGGTGCAGCGCTGTGAAGCCGGACAGTCTGTAAAATGTTTGTGGCGCTCCCGTGCCGCCTTGGCTGGTGGCTGCAGTTCCCCGCAGCACTTATCGCGGCAGCACTGAGGTACATTTTGAAAAGTTGCCTTAAGTCCCTTTAAGAATCTTTCCTGAAAACCTGTTTGACATAATCATCACACCAGCAGAATGAGAAGCTCCATGACTAACAAAAATAGCATCACCCCACTGTAGCTTCCAAAAGTTTACATCTTCTTCTGTGGAGTGGGTCTCTTGTAAAAAAACAAAATTAGATCTTTGCTCCTTACAAAACAAAAACAAAGCTTTTCTCTTAATATTTCTAAGCCCCCTAGCATTAAGTGAAACAGAAGATAACATACCTGAGACTAAGGTGAAGCGCAAAAAGTATCAGATGCGCAGGAATGAGTCAGACTCTATGTCCTTTCTATCAAATCAAATAAGGTGCATTTCTTATTTGAAGAGTTCCGTTCAAATTCAAAAGAAAAAAGGAAAAGAAAGAATCTCCATCTTACTCTGGGGGGTCCACGCGACGACCATCTATCATGGCATAAGCTTCCAGCAGATACGCTCTCAGACCGTTCTTCCTTGCTTCCTGGACCGGTGGGTACAGCTTGGCTCGAGCATCGCGGTCTTCTTTAATGAAATCCTTCTTGAAGTGGATGTGCTTCTCTCTGCAGACAGGAGCATCTCTGGACTTTCTCCAAACGTCTTCTTTGACCGTTCTCCGTGTGAACTGGATAATCGTTGAGCGCGGCCGGTTGTCCGTTGCTGCGGTTCCCTTCGTGCCGAGGCGATGCACCGTGTCCACTTCATCACGGATCTTATCCACAGACACAGGCAGTATTCCGGTCAGGATCCCGATGACGACCTCTCTGATGTCTTCTCCATCTTTCTCCGGCAAACCATCCAGCCTCAGGTTCCAACGTCGTTTGTATCTGGCTTGTTCAAGAATTGCTTCATTAAGATGCTTGTTTTCAACTCGGAGCTCATCCATCTTTTTCTGTAATTCGCAGATATCTTGCGTGTTGGTCTTGATGGCCTCAGAGTTGGATTCAATCTTTTCCTCAAACTTTTTCAGGAGATTCATTTGTGCATCCAGTTTTTCCGTCTGTCGATCCATTTTCCCTGCCAGTTCGCTCACAGCTTTCAGAATTGACTCCATGGTTTCCTCACTGGACTTATCTTTCTTCTTTCTCTTCGGATTTGGACCTTTCATGGGCGTGTGGTCGAGGTTGATCATTTTTTCTGCTGAGACCTGAGGATCAGATCCGTCATCCTCAGAAACGTCCTCCTCTTCCGCAGCAGCCGCAAAGATTGAATATTCGTGGTCCTGCATTGTAACCAGCTGCTCAGCGGTAAGTTACAAGACAAAAGGTGCACCCAAAAGTCGTGTTGAAGGACAAATAAAGTTATTTCCATCGGAGCCTGCAAAGTGCGTCCGCTCACTCCGCCATCTTGGATCCTCCTCCTCCTGGCTCCGTCTGTCTGCAGCTGGGTGCCTCTCGTCTTCGATGCCCTACGTAGGTCCTACGTATCAGTGACGCCGGGCCAAATCTGGGCAGGGCAGCTCAAAAGTCTGCCCCTGGCTTTCTCACGTCGAACGCACCTCATTATTGACCTTATACAGGCCCGCCCATTTCTCTAGGGGCGGGACTTCCGCTTTGTGTTTGCACTTTCGGTTAGCGACAACTGCGGTGTAAACAGACGAGAAAATAGAGTGGAGAGAAACTGGAATCTCCAATGAAACAACTCTGCCTCATCCGAGGCTTTTAGCAGAGAGGAGGAGGACATGCGGAAGTGGTCTCCAGTCCTGTCTGGTGATATTTTTAATGACTTTGTGCATCGCTGGATGTGGATGGTTCAGCCATGAGGAACTACAAGGGTACAGACCTTACAAATATCTTCACAGTGGGAAAGTCGGCTGTTTTTTTTTAATCAGCAACAGGGCTGTAGGTTTTTAAAGCCAGTGTAGCCCCAGTCAGGCCAGGACCTCTTCACATTTAGCAGGACGTTGGTGACAGCTGACAGCGACAGAGAGCCGTGGAGACCAGGATGCTCTTGTATCGCGGGGTTGGGACGGTCCTGAAAATCTACTTAAGTAAAATCTGGCTCAAAATTCAGAACGAGGTAAGAGCTGGGTACCTTCTTTGTTTTTATTTTTATGAATGAAGTCCTCTGTCGTGCACTGTAGCTGTTCGATAGCTTAGCATGTTAGCCTGTGGTGGCTGCAAGCTACTGTTAACGCTACGGGCGACAGCAGCTCAGTTGGTAGAGCGGGTCATCTTATAACCGGAAGGTTGGCGGTTCGATCCCCGCTCCTGCAGGTGTAAAACTGGCGTTGTGTCCTTGGGCAAGACACTTCACCCACCTTGCCTAGTGTGAAAGTTGTGAGAGTGAATGGTTGGTGGTGGTGGTCGGAGGGGCCGATGGCTCAGATTGGCAGCCTCGCTTCCGTCAGTCTGCCCCAGGGCAGCTGTGGCTACAATAGTAGCTTACCACCACCGAGTATGGTGTGAAAGGGTGATGTGATATTGCAGTGTGAAGTGCTTTGGGCTCTGTCATGCAGGGTAAAAAGCGCTATACAAGTGTAGTCCATTTAACCTAAAACCCTGAGTTTTAAACACAACAGAGACATATATGTTTGTTTTAGATTTGTTGAGGAAGGAGGAGCGCCCTCGTCCAGCAGCAGAGCTCCTCTTCTTCAGACGGAGGTGGGTGCAGTCTGAACGCGGCCCGCAGCATTCAGATCTGGGCTTCCCTGCTCTGAACAATTTTGAGGAAGCGAAAGCTTCATCTTCTTAAAGTTGTTGTGGCATCCATGGACGGAGGCTGGTCATGTTCATAAAAGTGAGCAACAAAGCAGGGGAACTCGCTGTCAACACAGCGCAGAGCCAGTAAACCGGAAGTTGCAACACACAATGGCGCCGCCCAGCAGCACTTCCTGAATAAGTTTTCCTTGACTTGGTATATTCCACAGCCGCTGCTGTGGGATGAGGGCGCAAGTCCGAGTTTTGTCCAGTAGAGGGCGTCATTTGCCATTTAACAGGACACCTTTCTGAGGATGGATGAGGATGGGAGCCACGGTGCCGCAGTGATTAGCGCTCTTGCCTCACAGTAAGAAGGTCCTGGGTTCAAGTAGCGGCGAGGGGTGGGCCGTTCCGTCTGGAGTTTGCATGTTCTCCCGGTGTGTGCGTGGGTTCTGAGGTACTCCAGCTGGCAACCTGCCCATGGTGTACCCCCCACTTGCCTGAAGTTGCTGGACTGGCTCCAGCCCCCCACAACCCTGAATAGGACAAGCAGAAGACAGATGGATGGGCGCTCAGCCATTTCAATAGGCAAGAATGAATGAATGTTTTTTTTCTCTCACTCTCGTGCCACCCTGGACAGCTGCCCCAGAACCACCTCTGACCTCAGTGACCCTGCCTGCTGCAGGCCACCGTCAACACTGTGTTAAAGATGTTATTGCATATATTACTCTCTCCTGTTCTTTCCTTTTTTCTTTCTAAATTGTATATATTGGGACTCCCTGCTTGTCAGAATGTTTACATTTATTTATATTTCCATTCTCTAATATGATGACTCTTCTATCCTGTTGCTGTTTGTTTCATTTTTTTTCTTCATGTAGAGAGTGAACAAATGCCGGAGTCAAATTCCTTGCTTGTCACGCACAAACTTGGCTAGTAAAGCTGATTCTGACATATATGTCATTTTGTCTGCTTATGTCTTTTTTTTTATATCTTTTTATTTCAAGTCTACACTGTATCTGCCTAACAATCCACTCCTCTGTAGTGAGCGTGTTTTCTATGCCTCTCTCTCTCTCTCTCTCTCTCTCTGTCTCATCTATTCACCTACACCTACTTCATACATATGTCTGTGGACCATCTGCTTTTAACTCTGTGTATTTATATAGTAAATCTGTGTTCTATTTGCTGTAGGTCTATAGTTCTTTATTCTATACATGTATCTCTGTGCTGGAGTGCCGTCATGTGCCCGACCCGCCGCAGAGCTCATGGACCAATCAGAGAGCGTCCTCCAGGCACTGGTCCAATCAGGAGCGGCCCTTTCGAAGTCCCGCTGACCAATCAGATGCTCTCTATTTTGGCGGGTGTGCAGAAAACATGGCGGAAATTTTGAAAGGTAATTCCTGTAATCTGCACTCTGTCGCGTTTTCTTTAACTTCGCCTGTTCTGCAGCGAAGAGGCCACGTCCGCGTGCCGCCGTGAACTCGTGCGCGCACTTCTCTGCGTCGTGTTTACGTTTCATATCGCGGTTCGATGGTTTCATGTCCGTGTTTTATAGTTCCGTCAGCAGCGGGACACGCTGGATCCTCTTAAAGGATCGAGTCTGTCCCGGTCAGCCAGGCGTTAGCCCGCTCCGGGTCAGCCTGGCGTTAGCCCGCTCCGGGTCAGCCTGGCGTTAGCCCGCTCCGGGTCAGCCCGCTCCGGGTCAGCCTAGCGTTAGCCCGCTCCGGGTCAGCCCGCTCCAGTGTCACGGTGAGATCTGGGGGACACTCCGGGGACACTCCGGGACAGCTGTGAGGACCAGTTTAGCAGAGCCTCGCTTGCTGTCTCCTTTCAGAGACGGGTCGGTTTAAAGGCGGTCCGGGTCTCGTCCCGGTGTTTCTCCACTGCTCGCGTGCGCTGTGCGGATGTTTCATAAAGTATTCTTCATGAATATTTCTAAGAGTATGTTTTCACAAATTGCACACACAAACCATGATATCAGCAGACGCCCCTCAGGTACAGGAGGCAGTCACTTTTCGGCAGCTGAGTGATGTGAGGAGTGACACAGACCACTTCGAGGCAGGCCAGGGTGATGTTCACTGAGTTTGCAGGACTGAAAGCAGAGGAGATGAAGTCCAGTGTCACCCCTCACACCCCTCAGTTACCGGGGGCAGTCACTTGACGCTGCGCCCTGTACCTGAGGGACGTCCGCTGATATCATGGTTTGTGTGTGTAATTTGTGAAAACATACTCTTAGAAATATTCATGAAGAATACTTTATGCAACATCCGCACAGCGCAGGCGAGCAGTGGAGGCATGCAGAAACACGTCGATGCGCGTTCCCGTCGGGGGAAGTCACTTTTCGGCACGACACCGGGTCTCGTTTCGCTGACGCTGAAAGTCCAGAAGACTACAGTTATGGAGCAAAGCCTCCAGGAGCCTCTGACCAGGTCAGAGCAGGGCTGTGGTTCAGACAGGTCAGAGGTCACGGTAGCTCTGCGGGACAGAGACTGGGAGGCTCGGTGGAGCAGTGGTTCCTGCTCTCTGGCCTCACAGTGATGAGGTCTGGATTCAAACACCGGCCACAGGTTCTGAGCTGTGTGTGTGTGTGTGTGTGTGTGTGTGTGTGTGTGTGTGTGTGTGTGTGTGTGTGTGTGTGTGTGTGTGTGTGTGTGTTCTTGTATTTCTATCCTTGTGGGGACATTTGGCCCCAACAAGGATAGCAAAACGTGGAACGACGTGCCTTGTGGGGACCTTTTTCCGGTCCTAAGTAGGAGAAACAGTGTTTTCTTGACCATGTTGTTGTTACTGAAAAAAGTAAAAGTGCAAAAACATTTCTTTAGGGTTAGGCTTTGTTGTGGTGTGGGTTAGGGTTAGGGTAAGGGTCAGGGTTAGGGGCTAGACATGAATGGGAGTCAATGGACGGTCCCCACAAGGATAGAAATACAAGACTGTGCGTGTGTGCGTGTGTGTGTGTGTGCGTGCGTGCGTGCGTGCGGTCCAGGTCTGTTCCTGTCTACACCTTTCTAAAATAGTGCACCCCCCCCTTTTTTTAACCAATAATTCAGTGAGATTTAGTTTTTAAAGGATAAACTGAAATCCCTTCTCCAGGGAAATAAAAAAAACAAAACAAATCAAAGTTCAGTGAACTCACACAGCGTCATTCAGACACATGATTAAAGCCAAAACATAACAATAACAACACAATCTTGTACAATGGTTTAAAAAACAGTTATTTTCAAGTTATGTCACTAAAATGGACAAAGAAGACAAAGGGTGTGAAACGAGTCCCTGGGTTGCTGCTTTGAAGCTTTCGGGGACGATATGAGACTCGGTCCAGGATACGTCACTGCTGCCCGTGGCCAGACGGCGGCGCCGGGCCGGTCTGTCTGACTCCCGCTCCGTGTGTTTGTCCAGGCTGCAGTGTGCGCTGTAAGATGTCCTGGGACGAGCTGGAGGCCCTGTGTCGCGCTGAGAGGCTCTGCTGCCCACAGCTCGGAGTCAGCAGGGCCAACATCAACGACTACGAGGTGGAGTTCCTCTGTGACTACAAGAAGGTCAAGGTACGCCTCCTCAGGACCCTCTGCCTCGGTCTGGGAAGTCTTTGCATTATTATGCTGAGCAACGTTCCTGAAATCATTATATTATCTTCGTGTTTGTGTGGAAACCTTTGCATCCTATTTTATTTGACATTCTGGGCTGCGCTTACTTTGTACTTGGCTGTAAGACACATCTGTAAACCGCAGTGTGAAGCTCCGTCAGTCGGTCTGATGGCGTTTGGTCCTGCAGCGTGTCCCCATGTGTCAGAGACGGAACCTGATGGCTCAGGTTCTGCTGCTCTGACACTTGAACTTGTGGTGTTGTTGAAATGTTTGTTTAGGGGCAGTGTGTCTCTGATACATGATTCCATTCATACGGTCTCTGGTTCAGGAGGAGGAGTTCTACTTGGTGAAGTGGAGGGGCTTCAAAGAGGCAGAAAACACCTGGGAACCCAAGAGGAACCTCAAGTGCCCCAAACTGATGAAGCAGTTTCACCAGGACCTGGACTACATCCGTCGGCGCTACAAGAGGACCCCAAAAAACATCCCCAAAAAGCTGGACAAAGAAGTCTCCTCCTTCCTGGTCCACAAAGCCAAAGCGCGGCAGAGTCTGCAGCGCTGGGAGGCCCATCTGAATTACACCTGCAACCACCCGGGCCGCATCTTCGTGGTGAACGAGGTGGACCTGGAGGGCCCCCCAAAGAACTTCACCTACATCAACAACTACAAGGTGGGCGCGGGCATCGAGCTGGACGAGATGGCCGTGGGCTGCGAGTGCAAGCACTGCCTGGAGGAGCCGGTGAACGGCTGCTGCCCCGGCGCCTCGCTGCATCGCATGGCCTACAACGACCGGGGCCAGGTCCGCCTCCGCCCCGGCCAGCCCATATACGAGTGCAACTCCCAGTGCCGCTGCCCCCGCGACTGCCCCAACCGGGTGGTGCAGCACGGCATCCAGTTCGACCTGTGCATCTTCAAGACGGAGGACGGCCGGGGCTGGGGCGTCCGCACGCTGCAGCACATCAAGAAGAACACCTTCGTCATGGAGTACGTGGGGGAGGTAAGAACCCGGTCTGACGCGCTCACCCAGGGGACGGCGGCCGGCGCCTCCTCAGCTTCAGCCGCCGCTCACGTTTCCCCACCGCCACTCCTCTGGAGGAAGCAGTTCTGGCAGTAAAACCTGGAATTGAGTTCAGACTCACTCGTTTCCGTCTCAAAGCATTTCTTATTTCCAGCACCTGACTGATGCAGATAGTGAGTGGAGCGTGTGTGTGACCTGCAGTGTACAGCAGTGTGTGAAGTGCTACAGAAGTGTCGTCCAGTCCCCATTTCAGACCATGCTGGAGAAAGTTCATGCTGGCACAGTGAGACCAGGCAAAGGATGGCAGCAGGGCCGGCGCGGGCCCGACACGAGCGCCCCGTGGTAGTGTCGCGGAGAGTTGAGACGGGGGGGGGGGGGGAGTCGGCGATAGCTGCTAAAACGGGCCGTCATAGCGGCGCCGCTGCAGCACCGCGCCGCCACACTGCAGGGGATTCATTCAGAGGGTTCCGATCTCAGGATGATCAGGGTCCATTTGATCAGACTCATGATCTGAGCATGAAGAAATCCAGCTGGAGACTGGAGTTGAGCAGCTTTCTAACTGAAGCAGCTGTGGATGTTTGACACTTTGAAACTGGAAAACCTTATGCTGCACTTCAAGTTACCTCTCAGTAGGAGAACGGGAGCATTCAGGGTTCTTACTTTTTTGAAAAAACCTGGAAAAGTCATGGAATTTTAAAATGAGTTTGCACGTTTTATGCGAAACAGCGCCCCCTGCAGGCCTTGGGCGTAATGCAGCTTAGTGAAACACTCGTCCCTGTGGCTCACGTGCACGGAAGAGGGGGACTCTGTCTTCGCTCGTTTAGCAGCGCTCGAGTAAAATGTAAGTTTCTTCTCCCTGGTGGAGTCTGTGTGGAGCTGCAGTGCTAGAAGCCAGTCTGTTCTGACTTTCTGGAAGATCCTGCTCAGTTGTTGCTCACTAAGCATCTGGAGGAGTAATGGCGGACAAAACGAAATTGAACTCAATCAGGCCGGAGCGTGCATTACGTCATTCTTCTCAAATTCTCCCCAAAAATAACTCTGGTTCCGGACCGGCACTGTGACTTTCAAGTGACAGTTTAGCCTGTTAGAGGTTCTGGTAATGAATATGTCAGGGCACATTGTACACATCTTTAAACATGTGTCACATATTTATGGTGGAAAATAAGTATTTTTAAGGTTGTATAACTCCTTAATGCACCTTTAAATATGTATGAACCCTGAGCATTTGAAACGAAGTGTTCAGACCTTCAACTAGAACAGAAGAACACTTTAGAAAGGTAGTCTGCTCCTCTGGTGGTGAACTCTGCTCCTCTGGTAGTGAACTCTGCTGCTCTGGTGGTGAACTCTGCTCCTCTGGTGGTGAACTCTGCTGCTCTGGTAGTGAACTCTGCTCCTCTGGTGGTGAACTCTGCTCCTCTGGTAGTGAACTCTGCTCCTCTGGTGGTGAACTCTGCTCCTCTGGTGGTGAACTCTGCTCCTCTGGTAGTGAACTCTGCTGCTCTGGTGGTGAACTCTGCTGCTCTGGTAGTGAACTCTGCTCCTCTGGTAGTGAACTCTGCTCCTCTGGTAGTGAACTCTGCTCCTCTGGTAGTGAACTCTGCTGCTCTGGTGGTGAACTCTGCTGCTCTGGTAGTGAACTCTGCTCCTCTGGTAGTGAACTCTGCTCCTCTGGTAGTGAACTCTGCTCCTCTGGTAGTGAACTCTGCTCCTCTGGTAGTGAACTCTGCTCCTCTGACGTTGTGTCTCTGGATTGTGTGTTCAGTGAGTTGTCTCCTGTGTTCTGCTGTCAGTGTGTGTCCTGAGTGCGCCTCTGAGTTTCCTGGTTTCCTCCAGATCATCACCACGGATGAAGCCGAGAGGCGGGGTCAGGTGTACGACCGGCAGGGCTCGACCTACCTCTTTGACCTGGACTACGTGGAGGACGTGTACACAGTGGACGCCGCTCACATGGGAAACATCTCACACTTCGTTAACCACAGCGTGAGTGTCCATACTGAACACGCACACACACACACACACACACACACACACACACACACACACACACACACACACACACACACACACACACACACACACACACACAGTAGGTCACATTTCAACAGGAGTGACGATAAACGAGACGTGGCCCGGAGTGGCCGTATCAGGAAACTTTGCCTACTTGAAGCTAAACACGTCTTGATTCTGATCTAACAGTCCAAACTGTCCTGTTCATCTTTGTGACTGTTTCTTCTTAAACAAGCCAAGAGAAGTGCCGACTGCACCTACTTAGAAACGCTTAATGAGACTTCTGAGCCGGAACGAAGCTGACTTTCCTTTGAAACATGAGCAGAGCCGTCCGCTGCAGCAGATCGCTGGAGGAACGGGACTGTCCTCACTGATTTGGTTCCCAACACCTGTTCTTTTTCTAAAGTAACAAAATAAACATTTGAAATGCTCCAAATTCCAAAAAAGGAAAAAATGGCAAAAAAAAGCTGTGGAGCTTGGAGAAGAACAAGATTTTTCTCAAGCCTGAGGAGTGCAGTGTTTTAGACCGCCTGAAGGCCGATTCATCCTCCAGCAGAACAGGATCAGAGCTCAGCCCGGAGGAGGTGGAGAACAGAATGACGTCATTTTGTTCTCCACCTCCTCCTGGCTGAACAAGGTTCGGCTGGGCGATCAAGAAGTCTTCTGTGATTGGTCATTTGTCCTGCTTCACCTCGACACTCCCGTTTAATGTCAAAGTGGAACCGCAAACACTCCATATCCCCGCAAAAATAAATGAATACATGCAACTTTATAGTCCCCACATCTCTCCAAAAAATCATGAACCAGAATTTTATAAAAGACATATTTCTGAATCCAAGTTCTTTAAAAGACATGGCAGAAACTTTTCACATTGATCGCTGTATTTAAAATATTTTTATTGGGTTCTTGAGTTGAACATTAGTTTGAAACAGCCCCTGTAACTCCCTCCTGCCAGGCTCCAGGCCTGGAGGAGTCTGGAAAACTCCAGAAAGTCATTTCTTGATCCCAGGCTGCCAGAGATGCTCAGAGTCCCGACGGTCTCTCTGGTCCTGGAGGTTGCTGGTTCCTCCACCCTCTGGCTCCTCTTCCATACTGCCACTGAGCAGGAGCAGCAGAGCAGCAGAGCAGGCGGAGCTGGTGGAGCTGGTGGAGCTGGTGGAGCTGGTGGAGCTGGTGGAGCTGCTGGAGCTGGGTGGTGCAGCAGCTGCATCTGTACAGATCATGATCCAATCATTTTCAATGCTTGGACCAGTAATTAAAGAGCTTCTCCTTCAGCTGAGACTGGATCCGGAGACGGATCAATAAAACACAAGGCTCTTAATTCCTGAGGATCAAAGCAGGAGAAATGAATCGTGAAGAAATTAAAATATATAAGAAATTATTTTTATAATGATGTAAGGATGAAATAAATATTATTCATAGACTGCAATGTGCATAAAGCACAGATGAGTTTCCGGCTGCAGGCCGAGGCTGTAAAGGGATTTCTGGGCTGTTGTGCAACAGCGAAAATCCATAAAGGTAAAGAGTGTAGTCTGGTGACCTGAGTGGAAATGAGCAAGGCGTTGGTGATGTGGATGAATTCCTGCTGGTTCCGACCTCCCAGTACAACATGCCTGTTTCTGCTTCCTCTGCAGTGCAGCCCCAACCTGCAGGTGTTCAACGTGTTCATTGACAACATCGACGAGAGACTTCCCAGAATCGCCTTGTTCTCCACGCGCTCCATCCGGGCCGGAGAGGAGCTGACCTTCGACTACAGGATGCAGAGTACGTTGACCAGCTGACCGCCGCGCCTGAACCGCCACGCTCAGTGTGCTGGGAGTCAGGCTCTTACTATTCACTGCAGCATGGTGGCGCTGTGCCTCACAGCAAGAAGGTTCTGCTTTCAAATACCCACCGGGGGGCTTTCTGCATGGAGTCTGCATGTTCTCCCTGCCTGTGTGTGTGTGTGCGTGTGTGCGTGTGTGCGTGCGTGCGTGCGTGCGTGCGTGCGTGCGTGCGTGCGTGCGTGCGTGCGTGCGTGCGTGCGTGCTGGAGATCTATATACACCCAGCACCCCAGGCCAGTGCAGAGGGATTGGTCGACTCCTCCACACATGGAGCAGCTGAGGAGGCGGTCAGCCACAGCCCTGCTGGCTCTGTGTGAAACCCACGGCATCATGGGGAATTTCTGGAGGTGGAATCCCCTGTGACCCCCGTGTTGTGAACCTGGGGCAGTAATCAAAGAACAGAGCTCATCACAGAGGCATGTGAAAACTGAGCCCCCGATACGGGAACAGCAGATGACCACTGTGGAGCCAGACGTCCTGTTTCAGGACCAACCAGCCAATCAGAGCTCAGCCAGTCACTGGCTTTTCTTATTGTGCACGAAAAGTTAGAAAAAGCAAAGCCCCGCTTCCCTGTTGCCATGGCGCCTGGTTGATGCTGTCTTTTTAAAGAGCTGGAGCTGAACTCTAGCTGGGACTGAGTGTCCCGGGTCAGAGGTCAGAGGTCAGAGCCTGAGCCTGAGCCTGCTTTGTGAATGTCCTCCTGTCTGCAGTGGATCCCGTCGACACGGAGAGCACCAAGATGGACTCCAGCTTCAGCGTGGCCGGGCTGCCCGGCTCGCCCAAGAAGAGGGTTCGAGTGGAGTGCCGCTGCGGGTCCGAGTCCTGCCGGAAGTACCTGTTCTGACCCCCGCCCCCCCCGCCCGGCCCCGCCCCCCGGGCAGAGGAGGAGGACCTTGTACAGACTGATGGGTTGTTTGCATGATTTGTCTGTGTTGACTGTGCCGTTGTGCCGTTCGGGTGTCTGGTCACACGGTCCAGCGACCGACCGGCCGGGGTCGGAGGTCACGGTCCAGCGACGGACCGGCCGGGGTCGGAGGTCACGGTCCAGCGACGGACCGGCCGGGGTCGGAGGTCACGGTCCAGCGACGGACCGGCCGGGGTCGGAGGTCACGGTCCAGCGACGGACCGGCCGGGGTCGGAGGTCACGGTCCAGCGACGGACCGCTCCCACTCCGGACAGCCCGGGGTCGGAGGTCACAGGTCAGGAAACGGCCTGCACTCTGGCCCAACTGGAACTGCTTTCGCAGTGGAACTGTTCAAGTGTCCCTCCGACATCACCACCGCTCCACTTCCTGTACACACACACACACACACACACACACACGAATTGGCACAGAGCAGTGTGTTCAGACAGTGTGAGCATGGTGGCGTGTTTCCATGCTGCCGCCTGGGGGCGGAGCTCCAGAATGACCTCCATCTGCTGAGCAGGACGTCAGCTGTGTGAACTCTGCTGCCCCCTGTGGCCAGACGTGCTGCTGCAACAGTGACCTGTTTGGGCGGGGTGTGTTCTGCTGTGGTTCTGGTTCTGGTCCGCCCCAGGCCTCGGGGCTTCATCAGAAGGTCCAGTTTGGCTCAGAAGAGCCGCTCCCTGCGGCCCAGCCTGGGTTTGATGGTCTCAGCAGGTCCCCGGCCCAGCAGACTGAGGCGGAGCGGCGGCGGCGGCGGCGCTGTGGCTGCAGCTGCAGACGGGTCTGTTTGTAGCAGGGCAGCTGTATGTGGTGATTTGTGAAGCTGTAATAAAGGCCCTGGATGATCTGCTGGCGTGTGGGCGGGGCTGAGCGGTCCGCCGTCACAGGCCGTCCGGAGCAACGTACTGCCGAGCGTTCCGGTCGTTCAGGAGACGGACCGCTTGGAATCACACACACCTTTAGTTTGGCAGCACTTGCGAGCAAAATGAAAAATTATTAAAACTTTTTTATCTTTTTACTGGGTTGTTTGGTTCTCTCTCTCTTTCTTTGTGTGTGTGTGTGTGTGTGTGTGTGTGTGTGTGTGTGTGTGTGTGTGTGTGTGTGTGTGTGTGTGTGTGTGTGTGTGTGTGTGTGTGTGTGTGTGTGTGTGTGTGTGTGTGTGTGTGTGTGTGTGTGTGTGTGTTCTGGCTGCCTGCTGTGAGGATTTCAGTGGATTTGAGGATCAGGAGCTCACACCGTAGACCAACGGGTGGTTGGCGTCCCTCTGAGGAGGGCGCAGCAGATGGCTGCTGTCTGAGCCGCCTTGCGTCTGCTCAGAACCGGACTCCAGTCCTGATCCCGGTGCAGCGATAGAGCCGACACACAAACCTGGTTTCCCAAGTCGGTGATGGCAGGACCCTCAGGACCCTGTGGAGTCACTGACGACTGGAACAACCGGTCCACCTCTCCTCAGTGACAGGTTCTGGAAGAACCCACCCCCCGTCCAGGTGTTCCAACAAGTTCCAGACCAACATCCAACCTTCCCTTTCCTTCTGGAACCCCAGAGAAAGCTGCTGAAGTTTCAGACCATTGATATAAGAATGACCCATCAGAGTCTTCAGTCAGGTCAGAGCTCTGGTCTGTCTGAGCCCAACGTCCAACATGAACTGGTCCCTGTCCTGGTCTCTGTCCTGGTCCCTGTCCTGGTCTCTATTCTGGTCTCTGCGCTGGTCTCTGTCCTGGTCCCTGTCCTGGTCTCTATTCTGGTCTCTGTCCTGGTCTCTGTCCTGGTCCCTGTCCTGGTCCCTGTCCTGGTCTCTGTCCTGGTCCCTGTCCTGGTCCCTGTCCTGGTCTCTGTCCTGGTCTCTATTCTGGTCTCTGTCCTGGTCTCTGCGCTGGTCTCTGCGCTGGTCTCTGTCCTGGTCCCTGTCCTGGTCCCTGTCCTGGTCTCTGCGCTGGTCTCTGTCCTGGTCTCTGTCCTGGTCCCTGTCCTGGTCTCTGTCCTGGTCTCTGTCCTGGTCTCTGTCCTGGTCCTGGTTCTGCAGAGACGGGTCCAGATGATGGTGTAAAGCGCTGTGAATGAAGAAAGAGCCATTTCCATTCATCCACATGAAGTCTCGTCTTTAATGTCACAATGAGATCATGAAACACCAACAGGAGTCCAACACTCATTCCATCACACAGGGGAGGTCATGGCAGGAACCCTGTGTGTGTGTGTGTGTGTGTGTGTGTGTGTGTGTGTGTGTGTGTGTGTGTGTGTGTGTGTGTGTGTGTGTGTGTGTGTGTGTGTGTGTGTGTAGTGGTTTTCAGCGGGCTCCTCACCACTTCACTCTGGTTTTCATTATCAAAACGGTTTTTCTTTTTTAGCCAAATCCAGATTTCCTCCCTAAGCTTCTCTGATCGCAGGGTATCTGCCGTTTCCAGCTGGCGGTTCTAAACGGTGTCGTTCCACCAAGGCCTCATCAATGCTCCTGCTGGGCCTGTTAGAACCTGAAGACAGAACACCAGAGCCCCCGTGTCTCCATGACAGCTACCAAAGAAAGAAGGAGCATGTGGACATGGTGTTGATCTGCTGATACTGTAGCAAAACCAGCTGAGAGGAGCGTCTGGTGAAGCGGCTCTCAACAGAAACAAGCTGCTGCTGTGATAAAAATCCACTTTATGAGACCGAAGTCTGCCTCGTAGACCGGCTGATGATGCTTCAGAGGTGTGAAGCAGCTGATTGGTTGGACCTATCTGGCTTGATTTCCAGTGACGACCTCCACGTGGCAGTTCAGCCAAAGGCTAGACGGACACATGCTCCCCAAACCACCGCCGGCTGGCGTACGCCCGCCGCTCCGCAGCAGCTCACGCCGTTTCCACCGAAACGCCGCCAACACAGAAGTCCCGGCCGGCGGCGGCGTCACATGACACAGTAAGGCTCTTGTGGCAGATGAGGTTTAGTCCTGCAGCAGGCTGGTAGACGGGAAAGGAGCCCTTTCTTCAAGTCTTTGTTCAGGAAGAAGCAGACGATGGGGTTGACCCCGGCTTGGGCGAAGCTCATCCACACGGTGGTGGACAGGTACCGGTGCGGGATTGTGCAGGCCTTGACGAACACCCTCCAGTAGCAGGCCACGATGTAGGGGGCCCACAGCACCAGGAACAGCAGCGTGATCACGTAGAACATCCGGCCCAGCTGCTTCTCCGCCTTGAACTCCTCCATGCCCAGCAGGCGCCGGTTCTGGTTGTGCAAGTTCTGCCGGATCCCCAGCAGGGTGGGAGGCATCGGGCCCCGGCCGAAGCCCGCGATCCAGTTGGCGGCCGCCTGTCCCGTGGCCCCCGGGCCGTGGAAGGTCCAGTTCTGGCTGATGGCCGGCACCATCTGGACCGGCTTCATCTTGCGGTGCTTGTACTCGAACAGGAGCAGTTTCATGTAGACGGCGTGCGTGGCGAGGATGAGCACGGCCAGCATCAGCATGAAGCCCAGCGTGTCGTTGGCCTTGAAGTACCGGTGCTCGAAGATGCACTGGTCCTCCTCCCGGATGAACTTGTAGGTGCCCACGTCGAAAACGGGCGGGAACGCCATGGCCACGGACAGCGTCCACACCATGCACACCACCGCCACGCACGTCCAGAACGTCATGCGCTTGGCGTAGAAGCGGTGGTGCGCGATGGCCATGTAGCGCGTGACGCTGATGCAGAAGAGCATGAAGGCGGCGTGGAAGCAGAAGAGCACGGCCATGAAGGCCACCACCTTGCAGCTCAGCGCGCTGTAGGTCCAGGCCGAGCCGCTCTGGATGGACACCAGCACGAAGGGGAAGCAGACGGCGGCGCGCACCGTGTCCGCCAGCGACAGGTCCAGCAGGAAGTAGTACGGCGCCTTGTGCAGCGCCCGGTCCCTCAGCACCAGCAGAGAGACCAGCAGGTTCCCCAGCAGGCTGACGCAGATGATCAGTCCCAGCAGCCCCAGCTTCACGTAGGTGGACAGGGCGGAGGCGGAGCTCCCCGCCGCCGCCGCTCCCGCCAGGGGTCCGGCCGGCCCCTCGCCGCTCTCGTTGCCATTGGCCATCCTAAACGGCCCCCCGGGCCGCACCGCTGATTCCCAGGGCACCGGCGCCGCCTCTCCCCCGGCGCCACCTCGTCCACTCGCCACTCCTTCGTCCTCGTGGCTGCTTCCTGTCCGACGCTCACCAGTAGCACACGCCTCCCAGTCCGCATCGCTCCATGTCGGGCACGCTCGCTGCGGATGGAGGATGTTCCCTCGCTGCCACGCTGGAAGACACAAACAAGCCCAATGAGCGGAACCGCTTCACAACCCGAGTCCAGTTCCATCAGCAGGACGACCAACACGAAGACTGAGCTCTGCAGGAGGACAGCTTCCAGCTGCACGCCTGCTCTTCACAACCGCAGCTTTCTCAAGGGAAACAGTCGTCATGCAGCTTCTCTGAACCCAGCTGGAGGCGAGCTCACCACAAACCGTCCAGTGGCTCACCGAGCGGACCGGACCGGGAAGCCCTGGGCCGTGAGGACTGGTTACTGAGGGCTGGTTACTGAGGGCTGGTTACTGAGGACTGGTTACTGAGGACTGGTTACTGAGGACTGAGGGCTGGTTACTGAGGACTGGTTACTGGTTACTGAGGACTGGTTACTGAGGACTGGTTACTGAGGGCTGGTTACTGAGGGCTGGTTACTGAGGGCTGGTTACTGAGGACTGGTTACTGAGGGCTGGTTACTGGTTACTGAGGGCTGGTTACTGAGGACTGGTTACTGAGGGCTGGTTACTGGTTACTGAGGGCTGGTTACTGAGGACTGGTTACTGAGGGCTGGTTACTGGTTACTGAGGACTGGTTACTTAGGACTGATTACTGGTTACTGAGGACTGGTTACTGAGGACTGGTTACTGAGGGCTGGTTACTGAGGACTGGTTACTGAGGGCTGGTTACTGAGGACTGGTTACTGGTTACTGAGGACTGGTTACTGAGGACTGGTTACTGAGGACTGGTTACTGGTTACTGAGGGCTGGTTACTGAGGACTGGTTACTGAGGACTGGTTACTGGTTACTGAGGGCTGGTTACTGAGGGCTGGTTACTGGTTACTGAGGGCTGGTTACTGAGGACTGGTTACTGAGGGCTGGTTACTGGTTACTGAGGACTGGTTACTGAGGACTGGTTACTGGTTACTGAGGGCTGGTTACTGAGGGCTGGTTACTGGTTACTGAGGGCTGGTTACTGAGGACTGGTTACTGGTTACTGAGGACTGGTTACTGAGGGCTGGTTACTGAGGACTGGTTACTGAGGGCTGGTTACTGGTTACTGAGGACTGGTTACTGAGGACTGGTTACTGGTTACTGAGGACTGGTTACTGGTTACTGAGGGCTGGTTACTGAGGGCTGGTTACTGGTTACTGAGGGCTGGTTACTGAGGACTGGTTACTGAGGGCTGGTTACTGGTTACTGAGGACTGGTTACTGAGGACTGGTTACTGAGGACTGGTTACTGGTTACTGAGGACTGGTTACTGGTTACTGAGGGCTGGTTACTGAGGGCTGGTTACTGAGGACTGGTTACTGAGGGCTGGTTACTGGTTACTGAGGACTGGTTACTGAGGACTGGTTACTGAGGGCTGGTTACTGGTTACTGAGGGCTGGTAACTGAGGGCTGGTTACTGAGGACTGGTTACTGAGGACTGGTTACTGAGGGCTGGTTACTGGTTACTGAGGACTGGTTACTGAGGACTGGTTACTGAGGGCTGGTTACTGAGGGCTGGTTACTGAGGACTGGTTACTGAGGGCTGGTTACTGGTTACTGAGGACTGGTTACTTAGGACTGATTACTGGTTACTGAGGGCTGGTTACTGAGGACTGGTTACTGAGGGCTGGTTACTGGTTACTGAGGACTGGTTACTTAGGACTGATTACTGGTTACTGAGGGCTGGTTACTGAGGGCTGGTTAGTGAAGGCTGGTTACTGAGGACCGGTTACTGGTTACTGAGGGCTGGTTAGTGAAGGCTGGTTACTGAGGACCGGTTACTGAGGGCTGGTTAGTGAAGGCTGGTTACTGGTTCCTGAGGGCTGGTTACTGGGGGCTGGTTCCTGAGGGCTGGTTACTGGTTACTGAGGGCTGGTTACTGAGGACTGGTTCCTGAGGGCTGGTTAATGGTTACTGAGGGCTGATTACTGAAGGCTGGTTACTGAGGACCGGTTACTGGTTACTGAGGGCTGGTTAGTGAAGGCTGGTTACTGGTTACTGAGGGCTGGTTACTGGGGGCTGGTTCCTGAGGGCTGGTTACTGGTTACTGAGGGCTGGTTACTGAGGACTGGTTCCTGAGGGCTGGTTACTGGTTCCTGAGGGCTGGTTACTGAGGGCTGGTTACTGAGGGCTGGTTCCTGAGGGCTGGTTGCTGGTTACTGAGGGCTGGTTACTGAGGACTGGTTCCTGAGGACTGGTTACTGGCTACTGAGGGCTGGTTACTGAGGGCTGGTTCCTGGTTACTGAGGGCTGGTTACTGGTTACTGAGGGCTGGTTACTGAGGGCTGGTTACTGAGGGCTGGTTACTGGTTACTGAGGACTGGTTACTGAGGACTGGTTACTGAGGGCTGGTTACTGGTTACTGAGGGCTGGTAACTGAGGGCTGGTTACTGAGGACTGGTTACTGAGGACTGGTTACTGAGGGCTGGTTACTGGTTACTGAGGACTGGTTACTGAGGACTGGTTACTGAGGGCTGGTTACTGAGGGCTGGTTACTGAGGACTGGTTACTGAGGGCTGGTTACTGGTTACTGAGGACTGGTTACTTAGGACTGATTACTGGTTACTGAGGGCTGGTTACTGAGGACTGGTTACTGAGGGCTGGTTACTGGTTACTGAGGACTGGTTACTTAGGACTGATTACTGGTTACTGAGGGCTGGTTACTGAGGGCTGGTTAGTGAAGGCTGGTTACTGAGGACCGGTTACTGGTTACTGAGGGCTGGTTACTGAGGACTGGTTCCTGAGGGCTGGTTAATGGTTACTGAGGACTGGTTACTTAGGACTGATTACTGGTTACTGAGGGCTGGTTACTGAGGGCTGGTTAGTGAAGGCTGGTTACTGAGGACCGGTTACTGGTTACTGAGGGCTGGTTAGTGAAGGCTGGTTACTGGTTACTGAGGGCTGGTTACTGGGGGCTGGTTCCTGAGGGCTGGTTACTGGTTACTGAGGGCTGGTTACTGAGGACTGGTTCCTGAGGGCTGGTTAATGGTTACTGAGGGCTGATTACTGAAGGCTGGTTACTGAGGACCGGTTACTGGTTACTGAGGGCTGGTTAGTGAAGGCTGGTTACTGAGGGCTGGTTACTGGGGGCTGGTTCCTGAGGGCTGGTTACTGGTTACTGAGGGCTGGTTACTGAGGACTGGTTCCTGAGGGCTGGTTACTGGTTACTGAGGGCTGGTTCCTGAGGGCTGGTTCCTGAGGGCTGGTTACTGGTTACTGAGGGCTGGTTACTGAGGGCTGGTTCCTGAGGGCTGGTTGCTGGTTACTGAGGGCTGGTTACTGAGGACTGGTTCCTGAGGACTGGTTACTGGCTACTGAGGGCTGGTTACTGAGGGCTGGTTCCTGGTTACTGAGGGCTGGTTACTGGTTACTGAGGGCTGGTTACTGAGGGCTGGTTCCTGGTTACTGAGGGCTGGTTACTGGTTACTGAGGGCTGGTTAATGAGGGCTGGTTACTGGTTACTGAGGACTGGTTCCTGAGGACTGGTTACTGGCTACTGAGGGCTGGTTACTGAGGGCTGGTTCCTGGTTACTGAGGGCTGGTTACTGGTTACTGAGGGCTGGTTACTGAGGGCTGGTTACTGAGGGCTGGTTACTGGTTACTGAGGACTGGTTACTGAGGGCTGGTTACTGGTTACTGAGGGCTGGTAACTGAGGGCTGGTTACTGAGGACTGGTTACTGAGGACTGGTTACTGAGGGCTGGTTACTGGTTACTGAGGACTGGTTACTGAGGACTGGTTACTGAGGGCTGGTTACTGAGGGCTGGTTACTGAGGACTGGTTACTGAGGACTGGTTACTGAGGGCTGGTTACTGGTTACTGAGGACTGGTTACTTAGGACTGATTACTGGTTACTGAGGGCTGGTTACTGAGGACTGGTTACTGAGGGCTGGTTACTGGTTACTGAGGACTGGTTACTTAGGACTGATTACTGGTTACTGAGGGCTGGTTACTGAGGGCTGGTTAGTGAAGGCTGGTTACTGAGGACCGGTTACTGGTTACTGAGGGCTGGTTACTGAGGACTGGTTCCTGAGGGCTGGTTAATGGTTACTGAGGACTGGTTACTTAGGACTGATTACTGGTTACTGAGGGCTGGTTACTGAGGGCTGGTTAGTGAAGGCTGGTTACTGAGGACCGGTTACTGGTTACTGAGGGCTGGTTAGTGAAGGCTGGTTACTGGTTACTGAGGGCTGGTTACTGGGGGCTGGTTCCTGAGGGCTGGTTACTGGTTACTGAGGGCTGGTTACTGAGGACTGGTTCCTGAGGGCTGGTTAATGGTTACTGAGGGCTGATTACTGAAGGCTGGTTACTGAGGACCGGTTACTGGTTACTGAGGGCTGGTTAGTGAAGGCTGGTTACTGAGGGCTGGTTACTGGGGGCTGGTTCCTGAGGGCTGGTTGCTGGTTACTGAGGGCTGGTTACTGAGGACTGGTTCCTGAGGGCTGGTTACTGGTTACTGAGGGCTGGTTACTGAGGGCTGGTTCCTGAGGGCTGGTTGCTGGTTACTGAGGGCTGGTTACTGGGGGCTGGTTCCTGAGGGCTGGTTGCTGGTTACTGAGGGCTGGTTCCTGAGGGCTGGTTCCTGAGGGCTGGTTACTGGTTACTGAGGGCTGGTTACTGAGGGCTGGTTCCTGAGGGCTGGTTGCTGGTTACTGAGGGCTGGTTACTGAGGACTGGTTCCTGAGGACTGGTTACTGGCTACTGAGGGCTGGTTACTGAGGGCTGGTTCCTGGTTACTGAGGGCTGGTTACTGGTTACTGAGGGCTGGTTAATGAGGGCTGGTTACTGGTTACTGAGGGCTGGTTACTGAGGACCGGTTACTGGTTACTGAGGGCTGGTTACTGAGGACCGGTTACTGGTTACTGAGGGCTGGTTACTGAGGACTGGTTACTGGGGACTGGCTGCTGAGCTCTCTACAGGCTTGGTGGAGACATCAACACCAGACCGCGGAGCGCTGAAGCAGGGAGGGGGCTGAAACATGCAGCACCTGGGCTGGACGCCCCTGGTCTCCACGGAGACAGTGTTGGACAGTTTTAGAAAAGTTTCACTTTGGGAGTCATTTTAGAAAAGCTGCACTGCTTTGACCACCACTGTAAGGAAAGTTTTCTGTTTTCACCTGAAGACACTGTGTGAGCGAGTAGTGAGGAGGTGCAGACTCCCTGGGTCATGATGGTTCCTCCACCATGCCGTACCCATGAGAATGAGGTTTTCACCCAATACACAACTTGTAGAGCTGCATTCTCTCTATTTTCATTGGTGCCACATTTTCCCTTCCTTTGCCATACAAACTACACAAACCTGTCCTTAGTAAAGCAGCGGCTCTCTCCTGTGTGGAAACAGACCCAGATGGTGTTTTTAACCTCTATGATCCCTTCTTTTGAATTTTCTTTGTTTTTTGGGATTACTTTAGCCGGAAGTCCTTCTCAGGTTTGTTGTGCTATTTAAACTCTGAAAAGTGGAAGCAGCAAGGTTTCATTTGATTGGCTGAACTGGTTTCCTTGCAGTGTCTGACTGCAGTGCAAATCAGATCATTTATTGCAGCTCAGTCAGTCCTTGGCGATGTGTGTCCTGTGAATTTTGAAATGATGATAAACAGCAGCAGCTGTCTGAAGCTAAGGAAGAAGGGAATCTCCTCGTCTCTGAGTCATTTCAAGCATCTCAACTCGGAGTTTACTTCATATGTGACCAGAGAGAGCTGGCGCTGATGGTTTTACTGGTATTAGATCAGAGAGGAGATGGCCTCACTAATGAGATGGTGACTGACGACCTGACAGCATATTTCCTCATCCTGCTGCCTTAAAGAGAAACCGTCCTGTAGCTTCTGGAGGCTGCGCTCCGTCGCTGTGAGAAGCAGGACTGCGTGTCTTCGAGGAGGGGCTTTGTGAAGCTGCCAGTTGGTTGGCGGGGGAGAGCAGAGTCATTGTCAAGAACTGGGTAGCAACAGCAGCCCGACACTCCTGGCTTCAGCAGGAGGGGGAGGCGACAGCTCACTGGAGGAAACGCAGACCGGTGGTCTCTGACGGGGCTCCGGAACCGCGGGTCTGCTGAGGACGTGAGAACCTCAACCTGCTGCAGCCCGCCGGCCACAAACATAAGGCCTGTGGGCCCAAACCAGTCCCAGGCTGAGCCAAAACTGGCCAGATACCGGATGAAAACCAACCTGATTACAGAATCAAAACCAGCCAGAAACAGGGTGAAAACTGACCAGATGCAGGCTCAAAACCAGCCAGATACAGGCTCAAAACCAGCCAGAAACAGGGTCAAAACCAGCCAGAAACATGCTCAAAACCAGCCAGATACAGGCTCAAAACCAGCCAGAAACAGGGTCAAAACCAGCCAGAAACATGCTCAAAACCAGCCAGATACAGGCTCAAAACCAGCCAGAAACAGGGTGAAAACTGACCAGATGCAGGCTCAAAACCAGCCAGAAACATGCTCAAAACCAGCCAGATACAGGCTCAAAACCAGCCAGAAACAGGGTGAAAACTGACCAGATGCAAGCTCAAAACCAGCCAGAAACAGGGTGAAAACTGACCAGATGCAGGCTCAAAACCAGCCAGAAACATGCTCAAAACCAGCCAGATACAGGCTCAAAACCAGCCAGAAACAGGGTGAAAACTAACCAGATGCAAGCTCAAAACCAGCCAGAAACAGGGTGAAAACTGACCAGATGCAGGCTCAAAACCAGCCAGAAACAGGGTCAAAACCAGCCAGAAACATGCTCAAAACCAGCCAGATACAGGCTCAAAACCAGCCAGATACAGGCTCAAAACCAGCCAGAAACATGCTCAAAACCAGCCAGACACAGGCTCAAAACCAGCCAGATACAGGCTCAAAACCAGCCAGACACAGGCTCAAAACCAGCCAGACACAGGCTCAAAACCAGCCAGATACAGGCTCAAAACCAGCCAGAAACAGGGTGAAAACTGACCAGATGCAGGCTCACAACCAGCCAGAAACAGGGTGAAAACTGACCAGATACAGGCTCAAAACCAGCCAGAAACAGGGTGAAAACTGACCAGATGCAGGCTGAAAACCAGCCAGAAACAGGGTGAAAACTGACCAGACACAGGCTCAAAACCAGCCAGAAACAGGGTGAAAACTGACCAGATACAGGCTCAAAACCAGCCAGAAACAGGGTGAAAACTGACCAGATGCAGGCTCAAAACCAGCCAGATACAGGCTCAAAACCAGCCAGAAACAGGGTGAAAACCAGCCAGACACAGGCTCAAAACCAGCCAGATACAGGCTTATAAACTGGTCAGATACTGGGTTCCAAACGGCCAGCTACAGGATCAAAACCAGCTAGATTGAGGCTCGAAACCTTCCAGGTATGGTCCAAAACAGTCCAATACAGGGTCAAACCCGGAAAGATACAGGCCCAATAGGCCAGACACAGGGTCCAATCCAGCACAATATAGGTTCAGACTTGCTAAGGGTCTGTCCTGTCTGAGACAGTCTGACTCAGCCTGATGCAGGCTCCGGCCCGGTCCGATGCAGGCTCCGGCCCGGTCCGATGCAGGCTCCGGCCCGGTCCGATACAGGGTCTCATCAGTCCTTGTAAAGAGGAAGTAACAGAACAGCGCGAGGTGCCTCTGTCCAGGCTGAACAGGTGACGGTCCGGGTCTGGATGGACAGCTGAGGGACAGGAGGAGCCTGTGGCTGATGAGGGACTCTGCTCTCAGGGATGAACAGGGACATCCTGGATCCTCCACAGAGCCTGGCAGGTCTGTGTTTGGAGTTTGCATGTTCTCAGGTTTCTCTGAAGGTATCAATCAGAATGTCTGTCCTGTTACAGACTGATTTATTTACCTGTCCAGGTGAGCCTGCATTCAGCCTCAGTCACCTGTGACTCTGCCCTGGATAAGAACCAGGATGGTCTGAAAGCCTGGTGATCAGACCCTGGTGATCAGACCCTGGTGATCAGACCCTGGTGATCAGACCCTGGTGATCAGATCCTGGTGATCAGACCCTGGTGATCAGACCCTGGTGATGGTCAGACCCTGGTGATCAGGTCCTGGTGATCAGATCCTGGTGATCAGACCCTGGTGATCAGGTCCTGGTGATCAGATCCTGGTGATCAGATCCTGGTGATCAGACCCTGGTGATCAGACCCTGGTGATGGTCAGACCCTGGTACTCTGATCCAGATGACCAGACCCTGTTCTCATCCATGCCATCGTTCAGAGACAGAGCAGCAGCAGGCTGGGCCAGGCTGATGGCCCCCGGGTTTATAGGAGGTAAACCTGTAGACCTGATGGTCTCTACAGACCTGAATAGTCTTCATGCACCTGATGATCTCTGGAGACCAGAATAGCGTCTACAGACCTGGTGGTCTCTACAGACTTGAATAGTCTCTAGACCTAATGGTCTCTAAAGACCTGAATAGCCTCTGCAGACCCTGGTGGTCTCTGCAGACCGGGAGGAGGTCTTGTCAGGGTTTAGTGGGCAGCGTACCTGCTGAAGGGTCCCGGTCCTCCAGACTAGATCAGACCGGTCCTCGGTCTACATGGAATCCCGGACAGGCTGCTCTTCCTCCCGGTAGATCCCCGGTGATCCTCCATCCGGCGGCCTCTCCCGCTCCGCGCTCCGCTCGGATCCCGCGGCTCGGCTACCCGGTGGCGGGGCGCAGGCCCCGCAGCCCCCGGCCCGCCGCTCGCCTCGCACCGGGGCCGGTGCTGCGCATCGCGCCTGGAAGCAGAGAAGAGCCGCGGAGAGGAGCGTTCCGGGGCGGCGGCAGCCTGGCGCCGGGCGGCTGCTCGGGAAGAAGCGCAGCGTCCAATGAACGGCCCGTGTGCTAATCCAGGGCCGCTCGCAGCCGCTGCAGGGGCGCGACACGGCGGGGCGGCCCGGCAGCGGCCCCCCGGGGGGGGCAGCCGCCCTGTTTCCCCAGAATTCTGCTCTTTTGTCACCAGCTGTCCCGGGAAAATGAAGATGTCTCCCGGGACACAGTTTGTCCCGCTTCCTGGAGGAAATGAAAAGCCCGGTCTGGTTCTGCAGAGGCCCGGGCTTCAGACTGTCCTCCTGTCTTCCCGTCCAGCGTCATGAGCGCGTCCTCTGCACAGCAGGGGGGAGAGGAGCTGGACACACTCCCTCCTCTGGACGCCCACCGGGACGCCCCTCTGCTCCAGCAGAGACCGGAGAGAAAAGCTGGAAATCCACACTAAAACCAAAACGCGTTAAGCTGTGTATCAAACAAACAAAAACAGCCGAGGCAGCGTCTGCAGCTTCTAGAACCAACACAGGTCCAGCAGCAGGCCTGTGCCATGAACCCAGACATGCTCAATTAAACTACTGCAGAGATCTTCAATGATTCTACAACTGCCACAAACATGTCTCGTGGAAGAATCAGAGTGAGACTGTAGTTGAAGTCTTTATTACATTTTTATTTCATTTCAGTTTAGCCTCAGAACTGCGACATCCACCATATTTGTGACGCATCAAACTCAGACAATGCAAATCCAAACACCGTTCAACGCACAGGGTGGCGTTAAAAACGTACCGTCTGAATTTGATGAGGATCAGCATGACACTAGCAGTGCCGTCTGCGAGAACCATCTGCAGGTGAAAATCCATCTGTGGCTTTAGGCAAGCTTCCCAAAATCTGAAAGAATTCAGTACACACATCCATAAATGTCTCTTGATGCACAGCACTTTGGAGAACAAGAACAGAACCCTCGGCGCCGAAGCTATAGTCTTAAAACATCAGGGTGTGGATCAGAGGTTTTTCAGAGCTGATGGATTGTGCGGTTTTGATTTTTGTTTATATGTCAGATTTTGCTGTTCAGTACTTTGCAGGTTTTTTTTCTGAATATGAAAAGTGCTCAATAAACAAAGATTGATTGATACAGATTGATAATATATCTAGTCTCTGCAGCAGGATGTCAGGACCTACAGTATCAAATGCAGCACTGAGATCTAACAGGACCAGAACCGAGACCAGAACAGAGACCAGTCCTCTATCTGAGGCTGTGAGAAGATCAGTAGTGACTTTTACCAGAGCTGTCTCTGTACTGTGATGAGCTCTGAAACCTGACTGAAAGACTCTAACAGGTCATTGTTATATAAATGGTCGCTAAGCTGACTCCAACAGCTTTCTCTAGTATTCTAGAAATAAAGGGAAGGTTAGATATTGGTCTGTAACTGGTTAGAACTCCTGGATCAAGGGGGGCTTTAGAGGAGAGGTTTGATAACAGAACCTTAGAGGCCTGTGGAACATAGCCTGTCACTAAGGATAAGTTGATCTGATCTGATGTGCTGATCAGGGGGAAAATGCTGTTAGTCTAGTTGGGATTGGATCTGATGTACAAGTTGTAGGTTTAAATGAAGAAGTCAGTTATTTGCAGCATTAATGCAGTTATTGAACCTTTAGAGAATAAAGAAGTTCACTTTGAGCAAAATGGTAAATGGACTACACTTGTATAGCGCTTTTACACTGCATTATCACATTCACCCATTCACACACCGGTGGAGGCGGCCGCCATGCAATCACTCAGTCCATCCACCAGGGGCAATTCAGGGTTCAGTGTCTTGCTCAAGGACACTTCGACATGCAGACAGGGGGAGCTGGGAATCAAACTAACAACCTCCCGAATGTCAGACGACTGCTCTCCCCACTGACCCACAGCCGCCCCGAGCAGTTAACTCCGACTCCACACAGGAATATTTCCTGATCTTAAATCACATGAAACGTTATCTCTGTTGTGGGTTTTCCTAGAGTAATTGTACAATAAAAAGTTGTTTTATGAGTAACCTGATTGTCTTCAACATATTTTTTTTTCAGAAAATGATATTTGAATAATGGGGTGGTCTTATAATCAGAGTCGTCTTATATTTGGGCCAATACGGTATTACTGCAATCACTGTTTCCGTTCAAATTTGTCACAAATATTCTATACACAAACCTCCAGAGAGAGGTACAAATTGGCACTCCATCTATTACAACTCAAACCTGATGTTTTGAGATTACTTTTTCATAGGGATGCAAATTATCGAGGAAATCATTAATCAATAGTTGTTTCATCTTCTCAGTCAGTGATCGATGATCGACCAGCAGCCTTCCAGCAGCACCAGACCCGCCGGAGAAACAGCTGAGGCGGACAAATATAGTTGAGGATGTTGTCAATGTCTTTATGGAACCAAAGGGACTGAATGCTCATTTAAAAATGGAATTCACAAACGAGACAGCTGTGGACAGTGGTGGGGCATCAGGAGAGGCATGTTGGGAAGAATTCCTGGAACAGAGTGAGGGGGAGAGGAAAGAGTGCCAGACTGCAGCCAGACTATCCAGAGAGGAAATGGGAAGCTCTTGGAAGAGTGTGGTTTAAAGGATACCTTGACCATAAAAAACCGCAGCAGTCAGGCTCTCGCCGGCTTCTGCTCCGGCCCGGTGCCGAGGACGTTCCTCAGTGCATGTTGCAAGATTTCTTTCAGAGAGCGAGCGTGCAACTTGAAAAAGCAATGCAGGGCGACATAGACGAAGCTGTTGAGGAGGACATTCCTGGGTTTTTTCAGGAACCAGCTCACACAACCTGCCCTCTCAGGACAACCTGCGGGCAGCCATTTTGAAAATGGCCCACAAAGCTCTTCTTCAAGAGCCAAAATTCACAGTTGACTGTACAATATTCATCACAGTTCCCTGACACATTACAAAACAGAGCATAATGGTGCTTTATGAATCCAAGAGGCCAACTAACAAAAAAGTGGTCAAGATGATGAAGCCATTGTCTGACAGCCTAAATCCACAAGCGCAGGAAGCAGTGAAGCACCTGATGCGGTACTGGAGAAACACTGAGCAAAGAAAGCTGGAGATGCTCTTCTGCACAGGATCGACTGTGCAAAGATACGCTTGAAGTGACCTTCAATACACTGGACTGAGTCGGAGACCTGTAGCACACATGTGGCGCAGTGCTGGAGTTGCCGTGCACCTACAGCTCACACCCTGAGTTCCGTACAGAGCTTGGCAGCGCCCTGTCAGGTGACTGCTTCACTGTGGATATACAATGAAGTGCATGTTTTTACCAGTGTGTCCTATTGAATGAATGAATGAATGAATACTTTATTGTCATTGTACTCATGTTACAATGACATTATGCATACCCCCCCCCCCCCCCCCGCAATCCAGCATAGACAAGATGAAAACACAACAGTATATAAATAAGCCTTAAAAGTTATAATAAAAGGATGTATAAATAATGTGTGAGCAAAGCAGTTAAAACTTAAAAGCTTAACAAATCCAAAGGACACCCCAAGTTTACTTATTTAGAATCCTTATTGCCCCGGGGTAAAAAGTGTCTCTAACCCGGTTTGTTCGGCTCCCCAAAACCGGATACCTCCTCCCTGAGGGTCGGAGGTTGAAGAGGCCCCGGCAGGGCGGGACGTGTCCAACACGATGTTCCTCGCTCTCTTCAACCCCCTGGAGTTCGCAGTGTCCTCCAGGGAGGCAGGGGGCAGCCGATGATGCTCTGCGCTGACTGTATAACCCCCTGCTGGGCTTTTTTGTCCTGAGCCGTGCAGCCGGCGTGCCGCACCGTAACACAGTATGTGAGCACACTTTCTACAGTAGAGCGGTAAAGTCTGCAGCAGATTCCCATCCAGGTGGCTTTTTTTTAATAGCCATAAAAAGTAAAGTCTCTGCTGCGCTTTACTGATGACTGCAGCTGTTTATGAGCCACCTGAGGTGGTCTGCTGCATGGACTCCCAGATAGGAGGAGAGCCTTTCCACACAGACTCTCTGTAGCGGAGCGGGGTCTGCTCTGGTCCTCCTCCGGTCCATCACCGTCTCCTTAGTTTTGCTTGTGTTCAGATGCAGGTTGTTCGCTGAGCTCCAGGCTACAAGTCTCTGAACATCCTCCCTGTACGCTGTCTCATCGGCCCGGAGACGAGACCCGCCACGGCGGTGTCGTCAACAAACTCCACCAAGATGTTAGAGTCATGCGACGGGGCACGGTCACGAGTGTGTTCAGGAATGGACTCAGCACAGCCCTGAGGGCAGCCTGTGCTGAGTGTGCGGGTGGAGGATGTCTGGGCCCACCCTCACTGTCTGCCGTCGCTCCGTCAGGAAGCTCTAACACACTTACAGATGAGGGCTGGGAAGTCCAGGTCAGTCGGCCTCTTGCCGAGTATGCTCGGCAAAATGGTATTAAATGCGGAACTATAATAAACGAAAAGCATCCTAACGTAACCTCCCAGTTCCTCCCCGTGACTCGCAGCAGCGTGGAGAACGGTGGACACTGCATCAGCTGTTGACCTGTTTTTCCTATAAGCAAACTGATGCCGATCCACGTTCTGGGGGAGACAGGACTTAAGATGGTGCAGAACTAGCCTCTCCAAACCCTTCATAGCCACAGACGTGAGCGCCACCGGTCCGTCGTGGTTCAGGCCGTCTGTGGGGCTCTTCCTGGGGACAGGTACGATGGTGGCTGTTTTCAGGCAGGATGGGATGGTGGCCTCTTTTAGGGAAATGTTAAAAATCCTTGTTAGGACCCCTGACAGCTGGTCTGCGCAGGCCTTCAGTACTTTCCCAAGTACCCCGTCCGGTCCTGCGGCCCTGTGTGGGTTGACAGCTTTCAGGACCCTGCTCACCTGCTGCTCCTGCAGCTCCAGCGGAGCGCTGCTGGAGGACTGTGTGGTCGGAGGAGCGAAGGGGGATCCCTCTGCCTCCAAGCGTGTAAAGAAGATGTTTCGCTCCTCTGCCGACGAGGCATCGGCGTTTGCTACCTCCGGCGAGCTGCCCTGATAGTTGGTCAGGTGGTGTGAAGCCCGCCACACCCGCCTCGTGCTGTTCTCAGTCAGTTGTCTCTCCACCTTCCTCCTGTATTATTGTTAGATTACTGGCCTGATCACATGTGAATCTCACACATGGATGGCCTCATCTAATTCATCCTGGAAAAAAGAAAGAAGAGAGAAAGTAAGAAAAAAACCCACCATTTGTTGTTCTCGTGTGGCCAGATGACCTAACATAAAGAAAGTGTTAAGTTTTGACAAAGGTACATAACCGACAATAACTAAGATATCACAGAGCAGAGAGGAGGGCGTCGGTGTCTGTCAGACTGGACTGTGAAGTTTTGCATTATTTTTCCAGTGAATCACTCAGTGATCAAGTAGTAACACATGAAAATACAAAAAATATTGACACAGATGCCCCAATGCAAATATTGTATCCTCCATCTCTTAAAGTAAAGAATTACTTCTCATTTTGCTCCTGTGGCAGTTAGGCCTGTGCAGTTACAGAGAATGGCCATCAGGGGGCGCGGTCGCTTTGAAGTGTACAGTATTTCAGCAGTGACTGTGTGAGTACAGAAGAAGTCTGAGATCAGCTGTTCTGTCAACCAGTCGATCTGTTACTGATGTTTATTTGTTTCTGTGAAGGATTAAACCTAAATAAATTTGTTCCAACTTGGTCAACATCCTTCTTTTAGGCGTAATCAGACAGCGCCAGACCTGACATCGGCAGACCGTGCCTGTTCAAAAAGTTAAAGCCATTTTTTCTTTAATGATGCATGATTATTGTAGGACATCAATGTAATAACATGAGCTAACCCTCGGGGACACAACAAGACATATGAGTCCCTCACAAATTCAAATATACTAATTTAGGGAATGTCTCCAAAAAAAAAACAACAGTGTATTGGTCGCCACTTACAGGGATTTAATATACAATTGTGACCTTACCTGAATGATGCCCAAAAAGCAGAAGTGAATTATATTTCTGTCCAAATGTGGTCCACAGTCCTTCAGTAGAGCTCCATGGGTCTGAGAAAGCCCCACCGCCTCTCCATGCGCTGGTCAGCTGTGCTCGCCCCTTCCATAGCCGTCGATGCCTGGTGTCGGGAACGTTGCCACAGAGGAAACGCTGGAAGTCTCTGACGTTGCCATTCTCCGCGCCGCAGTCACCTCTCACAGCCGTTTGGTCTCTGCACCGCCTCAGGTAGGAGCGCTGCTGGTGGAGAATGCTTTCATCCTGATCATTCTCCAGGAAAATCCATCAATGCATCCGCTGATGCAGAAACCCAGCGGTTCAAGCTTATCATAAGAGTCAGTTAGGCCCTTTAGCAAAGTAGTTGCAGCGATGGAACCGCCCCCTCCTTCTGAGGTCGACCCCCCTCGGATCTAGTTCTTCCAGAATGAAGCGCTCCTCTTCTTTCTTGACAGCAGTCCTGCCTCTTTACAGTTTGTGTACATCCATCGACAGCCGCACAGCTGGCCAGAGGTCTGAAGCTGTTCCTCTATGAAATCAAACACACGATCCAAAGCGGTGTGCTTCACGCCGAAGCAGACCACAGGACTTCAGAATCCTCTTCAGGTTTCTCTCGGACACTACATGGCCATGACGGCTGGCAAGCAACGCCGCCATTTCTTTATAATGAAGTCCCACGTCAAAATACACCTGCACCAACTCCTACTGTCATTTTGTGGAGAAGAAAACTGACAGTTTCTGGGGAGCACCTGAAATGCTTTTTTCATTTTATTTGTTGCATGTCCCCGGGGACTCCGTATCTGGCAGACGTCTCCTGGATTCACATTTTTCCCAGGAGCTTTAGAGCCAGTTAACGTAAACTCAGATGATATCAGGAAGTGATCAGACAGAGCAGGGTTGTGGGGAAAAACTGTTGATTGCTCAGTGTCGACAGCAGGGTGAGTGGTGTCCTGCATGTCTGCGTCCCATTAGGGGACGGTGTTAGTTCCTGTAGTGTCCTCAGGTGGGCGGTGCTGGGAGGGCTGTTTCCTGAGGGTGGCTCAGGTCTCGATTCACGGCGTCTTCTGAGGCTCCTGTATGTGAGGGGGGCTCAGTCTCCAGCCAGCAGGGAGCTGTGTTTTCACGTCGGTGCCTGGCTAACCCGGGTTCCCTGTTTTCAGTCTGCAGACCCTCTCCGATGCTGACCCGACTCTGGTCTGCTCTCCTACTGCGGAGAGAGGATTCCGGAGTCCACACACCTGCAGGACCTTGTGAGCTCCACCTCCATCCTAACACCTGGGACGTCTCCGCCTCTCGCTGGCCTCGGAGCCTCCGGACTGCACCGGGACCGGCTGGGACTGCAGGGGTGAGCAGGGTCTTCACCTCGTGTCGAGCAGTGCAGTGAAGGCAGCGTTGAGGCTCTCAGTGTCGACACCTACACTGAGAGACAGTAGAGGGACAAATGGAAGTGTCTTCATGAAGTTCAGAGTGAGACTCAAAGGTTTCCTGCTGGTTTTAGTTCTGGGCTGATGAGAGGATTAGAGTTCTAAATGGACGCTGCTCCATTGCTGATAAACCTCATCATGAAACTTACTGATCTGCTGGTTTCCAGTCAAACCAAATCCTTTCTTATTAATGTGCTGCATCAGGGAGGGCCTCAGACCACATCCTCCAGCTCAGCACAAAACTCTGAAAGGTCACAGCAGCCATCTCACCTCACCTCACCTCACCTCACCTCAGCCTGGAGACAGATTAAAGAGTCTTTTCTGCTTTTTCTAAGCTTCACATTTGATTTGATTCAGCTGGATTCTTTGAAAAGCAGCTTGTCTGACAGACAACACACACACAACGCTGAATGTTTAGTGCAAAGAAAGACTTCATATGTGACTTAATATCTTTAAAAACCCAGCGCAAGTTTCGCTGTATTTAGAAAAATCATTTCTAAATGACGCCAGGCTGAATGCTGGTCCTGATGCTGGTGGAAAACCCTGAACTGCTTGATTCTCTGTGTTCACTGCTGAAAGTGCAGCGAATGACTCCAGTGTGTCCAAAGCTGCAGAGAGCGGTGAAGTCCGGGCGGCAGCTCGTCTCCTCCGGCGGACCTTCAGCCCTCCCTCCTCACTGCACTTTGTTAGAATGTCAGCAGAAGAGTCACACTGAAAAGGGAGGAATTTAATAAATATCTTTGTGATCACACAACTTCTGAACTCAGGTTGGACAGCTTGACAGCATGGGGCACATGACAGAGGTCGGCGTTGTGATACGCTGAAAATAAAGTGAACCTGAGAGCGCTGCAGGGCGAACGCTGCACAGAAGAGATTTCTGAGAACCCAGGGAGCCGGATATGGTTATCATTGATGGCAAAAGCTTTCTGAAGAAAGCGCTGACAGGCCTGAGGTTTCCGCTGTCTGCTCGCGGAGATGACCTTTGGCATCACAGAAAATAACCTCAGAGGAGCTGTTGACACCTGTTAGAATGTCAGGCCCGGCTGGCTGGGCTTCCCCACGCTCTCTCTGCCTAAAACTTCCTCTTCAACAAATTAGCAGCGCACCTTCTGAGGCTGACGGAACAGAAACGACAATAATATGTAGAAACTGAAGTCAGCAGGTATTCTCATAACAGGAAGCACCATTTTTAAGAAGAACCACACAATCACTATCAGAAGTTATTTGTCTGTAAATACTTTACACTGGATCCAAAAATCAATGGAACGAAATCTCAAACTCAAAAGTGGAAAATCTCTCTGGATTAAAGGTTCTGCAGTAAACTGGCCTGAAACATATCGATCAGACAGGTTCCACCGGGTTCCTGGTAATGACGCTTCAGCTCAGACTCAAGTTAAACTTGGGGTTCCACAGGGTTCTGTCTTAGAACCTATTGGTCATCTGCAGGTGACGTCACTCTGTTGCATTGTGGCAAGTAAGCGAGTTTATTTGTTTTTAAGCAATGTCTTTCTGAATGAAGTTACGTTAGCCACTAACAGTTAGCGCAGCTGCGAACTAGCTTCACCCAGCTGGGAGCCAACTTCACTTGTGAAATCCAGTCAGCGGAGGAGGGCAGTGGAGAATCGCTTCATGCTCAATCTGTTTATTTTGTTTCTTCATCTTAAATTTAAACTTTACGGAGGGAGGCGGGAGGGAGCAGCTAATGAAAGTGTCACCACAAGCAATCAATCAATCAATCAATCAATTTATTTTTGTATAGCCCAGTATCACAACAACAGTTGCCTCAGAGGGCTTCAAGATGTTACATTTGTCGGTAAAAGTAAAAACAGTGAATAAGCATAATGGTAATATGTCAATATTTACAGTAACGAGACAGAACGAAGCAACCACCGCCTTCGACCCTCACATCCGGCAAGAAAAAACTCCAAAAACCCAGTGGGAAAAGAAGAAATCTTGGGGAGAACCACAGTATGGAGGGATCCCTCTCCCAGGGACGGACAGCTTTGGCAACAGCTAGCATGAGACAATAAGAAGTAAAGCCTAGGACAATGTTGAGGACAGTTTGTTGGACGGTCCAGCACAAGAACCACGGATCCCAGCAGTAGAACCGAAGCCAGTCCACGGGCAGGACCGACAGGGGTGTCCTCCCGGTCCGGACGGAGCTTGTTCATAGGCCTTCGTAATAGTGGAGTCAGCAACTGAAACTGGAGAAGACTCCCCCTCGAAGGGGGGGACAGCAGGTGAAAAGCAATGAACGGACTAAAGGGAATAACATTCAGACATTAGAGGACAGGGCTCAGTGCACCGTACTTCCCACAGCATTCTAGCTCCTGGGGCAGCTTTGTGGATACTTAACTGTTTAAACTAGTATTTAGTTAGTATAGTTTAGTTTAGTTTAATTTAGTTTGGTTTAGTTTAATTTTGTTTAGTGTAATTTGGTTTGGTTTAGTTTAGTTTAATTTAATTTAATTTAATTTAGTTTAGTTTAGTTTAGTTTAGTTTAGTTTAGTTTAGTTTAGTTTAGTTTTGTTTAGTTTGGTTTACTGTAGTTTGGTTTGGTTTACTTTAGTTTGGTTTGGTTTGTTTAGTTTAGTTTAGTTTAGTTTAGTTTAGTTTAGTTTAGTTTAGTTTAGTTTAGTTTGGTTTACTGTAGTTTGGTTTGGTTTGTTTTAGTTTAGTTTAGTTTAGTTTAGTTTAGTTTAGTTTAGTTTAGTTTAGTTTAGTTTAGTTTAGTTTAGAATCCCTAGCTGACCTGATCATAGGCTGCATCGAAGAGAAACGTCTTGAGCCTAACCTTAAATGTGGAGACTGTGTCTGCCTCTTTGACACCACTTGGAAGCTGGTTCCATAAAAACGGTGCCTGATAGCTAAAGGCTCTTCCACCGAGTGTCCATTTAGAGACTCTAGGAGTCACCAGTAACCCTGCATTTTGAGAGCGAAGTGCTCTGATTGGTTGATAAGGCGTTAAAGCATCTTGGAGATAGGTTGGAGCCATCCCATTTAGGATTTTGTAAGTGAGGAGAAGGATTTTAAATCTAACTCTAAACTCGACTGGAAGCCAGTGAAGAGATTTTAGAACGGGAGTAATGTGTTCACGTCTTCTAGTTCCAGTTAATAATCTGGCGGCTGCATTTTGAACCAACTGAAAGTTTTTTAATACACTTTTTGGGCAGGCTGCGAGAAGGGAGTTGCAGTAGTCCAATCTCGCAGAAACAAATGCATGGATGAGTTTTTCTGCATCGCTTCTAGGTAGAATGTTTCTTATTTTAGCTATGTTGCGCAAGTGGAAATATGCTGTTTTACAAGCCAGGTTGATGTGTGCTTTAAAGGAGATATCCTGATCAAATAAGACCCCGAGGTTCCTCACAGTAGAGGAGGAGGATACACTGACGTTATCTAAGGTAATAATCTGTTTGGATAGACACTCTCTCAGTTTATGGGGGCCTAGTATAATGACCTCTGTTTTGCCAGGATTCAGACGGAGATAGTTCGTAGTCATCCAGGTTTTAATTTCTCTGATACAGTCACTGAGTCTGTCTATTTGATTAGTTTGATCAGGTTTCATAGATAAATACAATTGTGTGTCATCTGCATAGCAATGAAAATTGATATCGTGACTTCTAATTATGTTCCCTAAAGGAAGCATATATAACAGAAATAAAATTGGCCCGAGCACGGACCCTTGAGGAACCCCATAACTGACCTGGGAGCACGGTGAGGACTGTTGGTTAACGTGAACAAATTGGTACCTATTAGATAAATAGGATTTGAACCAGCAGAGGGCTTTTCCTCTGATGCCAACCTCACATTCTAACCTCTGCAGGAGAATATTGTGGTCGATTGTATCAAAAGCTGCACTGAGGTCTAGGAGAACCAGGACTGAGACTAGACCTGCGTCAGCCGCCAATAGCAAGTCATTAGTGACTTTAACTAACGCAGTCTCAGTGCTGTGATAAGCTCTATATCCTGACTGAAATTTCTCAAATAAACTATTGTCCTGTAGGTGGCGGTAAAGCTGTTTAACCACAACTTTTTCCAGGACTTTTGAAATAAAAGGCAGATTTGATATCGGTCTGTAGTTAGCTAGAATATCAGGATCGAGATTAGGTTTTTTCAGCAGTGGTTTGATTACTGCGAATTTAAATGACTGTGGCACATAGCCATTTTCTAGAGACGTATTTATTATAGTTATGATCGTATTTAAGATAACTGGAAGGATATCTTTGAAAAGCTTAGTTGGAATTGGATCTAGGAGACAGGTTGAGGTTTTAGAAGACATTACAATTGAAGTAATCTCAGCCCCATTTACTAATGAGAAACTATCTAGTATTTCAGGTATTTCAGGTAGCGGCAGTGGCTGGATTCCCTGAGCTTGATCTGAGGAAAGCGCTTCACTGATTTTACCTCTAATGGTTATGATTTTATCATTAAAGAATTTAAGAAAGTCATGGCAGTTTAAAGATTCTGGGATTACTGGTTCCACTACAGTATGACTGGTTGTCAGTCTGGCTACAGTGTTGAATAGAAACCGAGGGTTATTTTTGTTTATTTCTATTAAACGAGAGTAATATAATGTCTTGGCTTTAAAGAGAATTTGTTTATAGCTTAGTAAGCTACATTTCCAGGCCTTCAGAGATTGTTCTGATTTAGATTTACGCCACAGTCTTTCTAATTGCCGAGTTTTTTGTTTGAGAACACGGGTTTCAGAATTAAACCATGGAGCAACGCGCCTGGGTCGATTGGTTTTCAGCTGCAACGGGGCCACTACGTCAAGGGCAGATTTTAGTGAGTGCATAGCACTGTCAACAAACTGATCACTATTATCACCACTGGTCAATAAGCTCATTTCTGTGAGTTCACAAGATAATGCAGCAAATGCAGGCTGGATCAATTCTTTGTACCGAGCCACAGATTTTTCAGATAATGTCCGTATCAGCTGAATTTTATCTTTTTGAGCACAGTAGTCTTCAATCAAACCTGAAAAGTAATTAAAAAATGGTCTGAGAGAATAGGGTTCTGAGGGAGAACATTTAGGTCACTGACTTCTATCCCATATGTTAAGACCAGATCCAGGGTGTGCTTGTGACTATGAGTGGATTCATCAACATTTTGAGTGAAACCGATACTATCTAATACTGCAATAAACGCATTACTCAAACTATCACCAGAATCATCCACATGGATGTTAAAGTCACCTATTATAAGGATCTTGTTATGAGTCAATACTATATTGCTTAAAAACTCTGAGAACTCAGTTAAAAAGTCAGAGTAAGGACCAGGAGGTCGATACACAATAATTAATAGCACAGCTTTTTGATTCTTCCAATTTGGACAAGTAAGCGTTAGTATTAAGCTTTCAAAAGAGTTGAATTTAACATTAGTTTTGGGTTTAAGAAGAAGACTGGAGTGGGAAATCACTGCCACACCTCCACCTCCACCTGTTGATCTAGCTGTTTGGAAATTAACATAGGTTGGAGGGGTACATTCATTGAGCCTCACATAATCATCTTGCTGGAGCCAAGTTTCTGTTAGAGCAAGGAGATCAATGTTATTGTCACCGATAAGGTCATTAACTAACAGAGATTTAGTGGAGACTGCTCTAATGTTTAGTAGACCACATTTTATGTATTTCCTACTGGAAAAGTTATTCTGTCTTGTACAGATGTTAAGCTTTTTACCCATTGACTTTTTTTTAATGCTTTGAGCACTTTGGACAGACTCAGTCTCTGTTAGCCTAGGTAAACCTCCATGCTGGACTTGTAAAAATCCGGGAGCAGGATTAGTGACGGGATCAACAAGATCAACAGAGGAGTGTTCTACACGACTGCTCTGCGCCCGGGGCTCATAGCTGGATTGTCAATTTAGAGTTCGAAGCCGATCAGCCATATTGTGAGCTAAAAGGGCTGCACCATCCAAAGTTGGGTGGATGCCGTCCCTGCGGATGAGCCCAGGCTTTCCCCAGAAGGTGCACCCGTTGTTTAGAAAAATAACTCCGTTTTCCTCACTCCATCTAGACAACCAGCGATTGAATGATGAAAGTCGGCTATACATTTCATCATTGACCAAATTGGGCAGGGGACCAGAGAATATTACGGCATCAGACATCGACTTAGCCAATTCACACACCGAGGCTACTTGTAATTTGAGCACCTCTGATTGTCTCCGCCGGGCATCATTACCGCCTGCGTGAATCACGACTCGACGGAATCTCCTACCTTCCTGTTTTAAAAGCCTAAGGTTCCCCTCGATGTCCCCCACTCTGGCCCCCGGGTAACACCTAACCTTCACCGCTGGCAGCTTCACGTCTCTAACTATAGAGCTGCCAATCACCAGCGTGTCCAGTTCAGCCGGCGTGTCGTCGCTGAGGGGAGAGAACCTATTGCAGACGTGAAGCGGTTCTTGGAGTGCTACGTGGCGGTGCTTAGCACTAGCCTTCCTCCGGACTGTCACAAACCGGTCCTGGTCTTGCCCCGGCTGCTCGGGACACGCTGCGGGGCTAGGCTTGCTAACACTCCTCTCACTGCGGGAACGGCAGAGGCCCACAAGGCACGTCGTTCCACGTTTTGCTATCCTTGTGGGGACATTTGGCCCCGACAAGGATAGAAATACAAGAACACACACACACACACACACACACACACACACACACACACACACACACACACACACACACACACACACACAGACACACACACACACACACACACACACACACACACACACCAGTCAGGACACCACACAGACAGTTTTTAATATTTGTAGAAGAGCATGTCTTTGTATCTGACACACAATAATAAAGCCTGTCACTGACACTTTGAGTCTTTTTGAGTTACTGCTTTTTGTTAGCACATAAGTAACTTGATAATTAACTGTGCTCCTCATTAGTAATTACATCTGGATACTTTAGTGAAGACAAATAGTGAGTATGGGAAAAAAGTACTGAAATGACAAGTGAGACATTTTCCTTTTTCTGGAATGTAATTTTTTTCACACACAACAGCAGCAACACACTGATAAATAAAAACACAGCAGAGCTACATGCATGGCAGCTAACATCCATGAAGCATGTCATTGTCACGTAATGTGTTGTGGTACATGTGTCCCACTTTGTTTTTTGTTTTTTTGTTTTTTTTTTGGCATTTGCAGTGGTGAGGTCAATTTTGTTTCCCACTTCTGGTCCCACTTTTCTGAAGCTGCTTGGTATCGGCCAGTGTGCAGGTCGTTCAGTCACAGTTGTCTCTCTGCATCTGACAGCCGCCTCCAGCTTAAACAGCATAGCTGCAACATGTGTGCACGTCTCTGCTGTTCCAGCCGTACATGTGCAGTGACCAGATGATCTGGCTCCTGATGGCTCCATGATGGCCCAGGCCTCCAGTGGTGGATCCTTCAGACGGTGGGAGTGCAAGACCTGTACACAACACGTTTAATTTAATTTAATTACCGCCAACATTACCACTGTTTCTGTTTTACAAAAGAGGGACAGGGTGGCAGGTTTCTGTCTGTGGTTAGACAAGGTGATGCCTGCTATAAGCATTCATTTAGAACTGCTTCACACTTGATTGATGTATGATAATCATAATAATACCTTTAATTTCACAGCGCCTTTCAGAACACTCAAGGACACTTTACACAAGGTTAAAAACACATTACAAATAAAACAACAGACAACGCAACAGCAAAAAGAGAGGAGTTACGGTGACAGGCAGATGAAACAGGAGGGTTTTGAGTATGACAGCAAGGTTTTCAATGTTGGACAATGACCACTGTTTTCTGGCACATGGAATGTGAATGTGAGGTCATTTTGTCACAATAATACAAAACACGAGTCTTTTATTACCCTCAGTTAAAACTAGTAAAGCAAGTCAGAGAAAACCAGCGTGTCCTCCACCCAGGACTGGACTGACGGTCAGGTGAGCTCACCTTTGCGGTCACGACTGTGTTGTTCCAGCCCTTCGGTCGAGATGCGAACACATCCTGCACCCAGCCATTCTTCAAATGTCCGTGCGCTTCCAGACATTTATAATTTCGGAACAGCTCACATGTGTAGGCGCTGACACCGTAAACCAGGCAGTTTCAAAAGAAGGTAATGAAATCTCTGTGGTGCGCTCACCGCTCTGTTGTTCGCCCCTCCAAAATGGCGCATGGGGGGGGTGTCGCCGGTTTGGTCACGTGTCTGCAAAAGACCGTATAGCTCTTCACATTAACATGCTTCCTGTAGGAACATCATCAGGAAACTCTCTAACCTCCACTGTTCTGCAGACGAAACACAGATCTACTGATCAGCAGAACCAGATGAAGCTGTTCAACTTGTCAAACTACAAGTTTGTCTTAAAGACATAAAAGTCTGGACCAGAACATGGAGTTTCTTTAGACCAGGACCAGAACCACTGAGAGGAACTTGGAGTTTCTTTAGACCAGGACCAGAACCACTGACAGGAACCTGGAGTTACTTTAGACCAGGACCAGAACCACTGACAGGAACCTGGAGTTTCTTTAGACCAGGACCAGAACCACTGACAGGAACCTGGAGTTACTTTAGACCAGGACCAGAACTACTGACAGGAACCTGGAGTTACTTTAGACCAGGACCAGAACTACTGACAGGAACCTGGAGTTACTTTAGACCAGATCTCCTTCAGTCTTCAGAACCTCCTCCATTCTCCTGCAAAGCCTCTAAAATCAGGAAGCCTGCGTTCTCCCCAGGGCACCATCTTTATACGCCTCCTGGACCATGCTGAGTGTTTCTGACGCTGTTTTTCCCAGCAGAAAACAAAATCTGATGCTTGCGCGCTGATCGCGTTTAGTGATGTGTTCCACCATTTTGTGCTTTTCCGAAGAAGGGGGTCCTGCTGTGTTGACGTCGGCGCTGTGTGTGCTTTCCCTGTGTAACTTTGTGAGACGATACTTTGCAGAGATCTGCACAAGAACATGCTGTAGCGAGATTTAACAACCAGAAATCTGAAATCATTCTTGTTTTAATTTTATAAACACAGTCCGGTTTCTTTCCGGTACCCCCTCGTATATTATATTATATCATATTATATTATATTATTGTAACAATTCACCCGTCATTTCCAAGGCGATCTTGCCACTTCGCATTAAGAGGTCACGGGCGGAAAACACCAATCAGCAGGGGTGATTGATAGGCAGATGACAAACTTAAGATTATCAACAAAAACCCGCATTTATTCTGGAAAAACCCCTCCCAACCGAAAACAAGCAACTCGTCGCTCGAGCACTCCTCATTATGTATCAAACACAAAACGCCGCACAACGCGGGAAGTCCACAACAAACTCAAAGGCTCACAAAGTCCTGTCTTTTGTAACCCAAAGTTCCCCCAAGGTCCGGGGCGCACGTCCCTTCGCGGGGACCGACTGAGTGGCCGGCGGCCGTTAATTACTCACGCCCCGGCAAGACCTCAGTCCTCTGGTCTCTGTTGTATTATTATTGTGGATTGTGACCTGTGTCCCTCTTCGCTCACCGTAGTCCAAGCGGGATTTGCAATGCATGCTGGGATATGTTGTTCTGGGGCCTCGGTGGAGAAACATCAATGTAACCAAGTGGATGTTAATAAATGCCAACCGCAAGCTTCATCAATGCGTCTTATTTGCCCCAGCATGGAATGTTACAATGCTCCTCTTCTCCAGTCCGGTAGCTCTGTGGAAAAAGACAGTTTCATCCAGTAGATCCCAAAAACACCAAGTTATATTCCACACAGTGCAGATCCACCCTGGCAAACGTCCCCGGCCCCGCCCCTCCGGCAGGTGACGTCACTCCCCCCGCAGCAGGTGCACTGCTTCACCTTAATAGTCTCCCCGCCCCGGTGCCAATGTCCTGATAATCAATCAATCAATCAATCAATCAATGTATTTCTGTATAGCCCAGTATCACAACAACAGCTGCCTCAGAGGGCTTCAAGATGTTACATTGGTTGGTAAAAATAAAAACAGTGAATAAGCATAATGTTAATATGTCAAATTCACAGTAACGAGACAAAACGAAGCAACCACCGCCTTAGACCCTCACATCCGGCAAGAAAAAACTCCAGAAACCCAGTGGGAGAAGAAGAAATCTTGGGGAGAACCACAGTATGGAGGGATCCCACTCCCAGGGACGGACAGCTTTGGCAACAGCTAGCATGAGACAATAAGAAGTAAAGCCTAGGACAATATTAAGGACAGTCCGTTGGACGGTCCAGCACAGGAACTACGGATCCCAGAAGTAGAACCGAAGCCAGTCCACGGGCAGCACCGACAGGGGTGTCCTCCCGGTCCGGACGGAGCTTGTTCGTAGGCCCTCGTAATAGTGGAGTCAGCAACTGAAACTGGAGAAGACTCCCCCTCGAAGGGGGGGACAGCAGGTGAAAAGCAATGAACGGACTAAAGGGAATAACATTCAGACATTAGAGGACAGGGCTCAGTGCACCGTACTTCCCACAGCATTCTAGCTCCTAGGGCAGCTTTGTGGATAGTTTACTGTTTAAACTAGTATTTAGTTAGTTTAGTTTAGTTTAGTTTAGTTTAGTTTAGTTTAGTTTAATTTAGTTTGGTTTAGTTTAGTTAAGTTTAGTTAAGTTTAGTTTAGTTTAGAATCCCTAGCTGACCTGATCATAGGCTGCATCGAAGAGAAACGTCTTGAGCCTAACCTTAAATGTGGAGACTGTGTCTGCCTCTTTGACACCACTTGGAAGCTGGTTCCATAAAACCGGTGCCTGATAGCTAAAGGCTCTTCCACCTAGTGTCCATTTAGAGACTCTAGGAGTCACCAGTAACCCTGCATTTTGAGAGCGGAGTGCTCTGATTGGTTGATAAGGCGTTAAAGCATCTTGGAGATAGGTCGGAGCCATCCCATTTAGGATTTTGTAAGTGAGGAGAAGGATTTTAAATCTAACTCTAAACTCGACAGGAAGCCAGTGAAGAGATTTTAGAACAGGAGTAATGTGTTCACGTCTTCTCGTTCCTGTTAATAATCTGGCGGACGCATTTTGAACCAACTGAAAGTTTTTTAATACACTTTTTGGGCAGGCTGCGAGAAGGGAGTTGCAGTAGTCCAATCTAGTAGAAACAAATGCATGGATGAGTTTTTCTGCATCGCTTCCAGGTAGAATGTTTCTTATTTTAGCTATGTTGTGCAAGTGGAAATATGCTGTTTTACAAGCCAGGTTGATGTGTGCTTTAAATGAGATATCCTGATCAAATAAGACCCCGAGGTTCCTGACAGTAGAGGAGGAGGATACACTGACGTTATCTAAGGTGATAATCTGTTCAGATAGACACTCTCTCAGTTTATGGGGGCCTAGTATAATGACCTCTGTTTTGCCAGGATTCAGACGGAGATAGTTCGTAGTCATCCAGGATTTAATTTCTCTGATACAGTCACTGAGTCTGTCTATTTGATTAGTTTGATCAGGTTTCATAGATAAATACAATTGTGTGTCATCTGCATAGCAATGAAAATTGATATCGTGACTTCTAATTATGTTCCCTAAAGGAAGCATATATAACAGAAATAAAATTGGCCCGAGCACGGACCCTTGAGGAACCCCATAACTGACCTGGGAGCACGGTGAGGACTGTTGGTTAACGTGAACAAATTGGTACCTATTAGATAAATAGGATTTGAACCAGCAGAGGGCTTTTCCTCTGATGCCGACCTCACATTCTAACCTCTGCAGGAGAATATTGTGGTCGATTGTATCAAAAGCTGCACTGAGGTCTAGGAGAACCAGGACTGAGACTAGACCTGCGTCAGCCGCCAATAGCAAGTCATTAGTGACTTTAACTAACGCAGTCTCAGTGCTGTGATAAGCTCTATATCCTGACTGAAATTTCTCAAATAAACTATTGTCCTGTAGGTGGCGGTAAAGCTGTTTAACCACGACTTTTTCCAGGACTTTTGAAATAAAAGGCAGATTTGATATCGGTCTGTAGTTAGCTAGAATATCAGGATCAAGATTAGGTTTTTTCAGCAGTGGTTTGATTACTGTGAATTTAAATGACTGTGGCACATAGCCAATTTCTAGAGACGTATTTATTATAGTTATGATCGTATTTAAGATAACTGGAAGAATATCTTTGAAAAGCTTAGCTGGAATTGGATCTAGGAGGCAGGTCGAAGTTTTAGAAGACATTACAATCGAAGTAATCTCAGCCCCATTTACTAATGAGAAACTATCTAGTATTTCAGGTATTTCAGGTGGAGGCAGTGGCTGGATTCCCTGAGCTTGATCTGAGGAAAGCGCTTCACTAATTTTACCTCTAATGGTTATGATTTTATCATTAAAGAATTTAAGAAAGTCATGGCAGTTTAAAGATTCTGGGATTACTGGTTCCACTACAGTATGACTGTTTGTCAGTCTGGCTACAGTGTTGAATAGAAACCGAGGGTTATTTTTGTTTATTTCTATTAAACAAGAGTAATATAATGTCTTGGCTTTAAAAAGAATTTATTTATAGCTTAGCAAGCTACATTTCCAGGCCTTCAGAGATTGTTCTGATTTAGATTTACGCCACAGTCTTTCTAATTGCCGAGTTTTTTGTTTGAGAACACGGGTTTCAGAATTAAACCATGGAGCAACGCGCCTGGGTCGATTGGTTTTCAGCTGCAACGGGGCCACTACGTCAAGGGCAGATTTTAGTGAGTGCATAGCACTGTCAACAAACTGATCACTATTATCACCACTGGTCAATAAGCTCATTTCTGTGAGTTCACAAGATAATGCAGCAAATGCAGGCTGGATCAATTCTTTGTACCGAGCCACAGATTTTTCAGATACTGTCCGTTTCAGCTGAATTTTATCTTTTTGAGCAGAGTAGTCTTCAATCAAAACCTGAAAAGTAATTAAAAAATGGTCTGAGAGTATGGGGTTCTGAGGGAGAACATTTAGGTCACTGACTTCTATCCCATATGTTAAGACCAGATCCAGGGTGTGCTTGTGACTATGAGTGGATTCATCAACATTTTGAGTGAAACCGATACTATCTAATACTGCAATAAACGCATTACTCAGACTGTCACCAGAATCATCCACATGGATGTTAAATTCACCTATTATAAGGATCTTGTTATGAGTCAATACTATATTGCTTAAAAACTCTGAGAACTCAGTTAAAAAGTCAGAGTAAGGACCAGGAGGTCGATACACAATAATTAATAGCACAGCTTTTTGATTCTTCCAATGTGGACAAGTAAGCGTTAGTATTAAGCTTTCAAAAGAGTTGAATTTAACATTCGTTTTGGGTTTAAGAAGAAGACTGGAGTGGGAAATCACTGCCACACCTCCACCTCGACCTGTTGATCCAGCTGTTTGGAAATTAACATAGGTTGGAGGGGTACATTCATTGAGCCTCACATAATCATCTTGCTGAAGCCAAGTTTCTGTTAGAGCAAGGAGATCAATGTTATTGTCACCGATAAGGTCATTAACTAACAGAGATTTAGTGGAGATTGCTCTAATGTTTAGTAGACCACATTTTATGTATTTCCTACTGGAAGAGTTATTCTGTCTCGTACAGGTGTTAAGCTTTTTACCCATTGACTTTTTTCTAATGCTTTGAGCACTATGGACAGACTCAGTCTCTGTTAGCCTAGGTAAACCTCCATGCTGGACTTGTAAGAATCCGGGAGCAGGATTAGTGACGGGATCAACAAGATCAACAGAGGAGTGTTCTACACGACTGCTCTGCGCCCGGGGCTCATAGCTGGATTGTCAATTTAGGGTACGAAGCCGATCAGCCATACTGTGAGCTAAAAGGGCTGCACCATCCAAAGTTGGGTGGATGCCGTCCCTGCGGATGAGCCCAGGCTTTCCCCAGAAGGTGCACCAGTTGTTTAGAAAAATAACTCCGTTTTCCTCACTCCATCTAGACAACCAGCGATTGAATGATGAGAGTCGGCTATACATTTCATCATTGACCAAATTGGGCAGGGGACCAGAGAATATTACGGCATCAGACATGGACTTAGCCAGTTCACACACCGAGGCTACTTGTAATCTGAGCACCTCTGATTGTCTCCGCCGGGCATCATTACCGCCTGCGTGAATCATGACTCGACGGAATCTCCTACCTTCCTGTTTTAAAATAATGGACTCTATGCACAACTCAACCACTTCCTGAACTTCAGGAGGCTCCTTGTTTCCTGTCTTTCATGGTCTGCTCTCTCTCCCTCTCTGGTCTGCTCTCTCTCCCTCTCTGGTCTGCTCTCTCTCCCTCTGTGGTCTGCTCTCTCTCCCCCTCTGGTCTGCTCTCTCTCCCTCTCTGGTCTGCTCTCTCTCCCTCTCTGGTCTGCTCTCTCTCCCTCTGTGGTCTGCTCTCTCTCCCTCTCTGGTCTGCTCTCTCTCCCTCTGTGGTCTGCTCTCTCTCCCCCTCTGGTCTGCTCTCTCTCCCTCTGTGGTCTGCTCTCTCTCCCTCTCTGGTCTGCTCTCTCTCCCTCTGTGGTCTGCTCTCTCTCCCCCTCTGGTCTGCTCTCTCTCCCTCTGTGGTCTGCTCTCTCTCCCTCTCTGGTCTGCTCTCTCTCCCTCTCTGGTCTGCTCTCTCTCCCCCTCTGGTCTGCTCTCTCTCCCTCTGTGGTCTGCTCTCTCTCCCTCTCTGTTCTGCTCTCTCTCCTCTCTGGTTCTGCTGTTTCCTCCGGTAAGTTTCCGTTCTGACCCAGATTTAGCGTGAAGCTGTGGTTTGGTGGACCGGGCCCAGACCTTTAGTCAGAGTGTCCTGGATGCAGAACCAGGGGCCTCTGGGCCCCAAACATGCAAAAAGCTGCCGTCTGGGAAAGCCCCAGTTCGAAGAGCGATGGCGAGCGCCGCTCGCTCCGATGGAGGCAGGCCTGCCTGACTGAGAGAGCAGGGTGGAAAAACCCCGATAACACTAATAACAGAGAACACGAACAGCAGCAACCTTTTCAAAATCTGCATGTCTTCAAACAAGATTTAAACCACAAAAACACACTATCGATCATGAAGAAGCTTTCGAAACGCTCCGCTCGGCTGCCTCAGCTCTGCTGTAGAACAGGGGGTTCCTCTGGATGAGGACATGTTGAGACGTCCGGTCCTCAGGTGGGGACGGACCTGCTTGGAGGAGAAGTACCTCAGGAGTGTTTCCTGTCTGCAGGACATGAAGGTCTAAGACAGCTGAGGACAGGTTCCGCTGGGAGCGTCATGTGAAGAACGACTGAGCAGTTTGAGAAAGACGTGTGTTCTTCTGCAGCAGTGTTCCATTTGTTCTCCTCAGTTAAACACTGGATAGGGTCAGAGGTCAGCTCACAACCTGCTGTCTGAAGGACGATCTGCATTTCTTTACAGCACAGCTGCATTTTTCAGCTTGTTTGTAAATGTCTGCTTGTTTTGAGTGTTAGCATTAGCATTAGCGTTAGCTGAGGAGCAGAAGAACACTTCCTGTGTCCTTCTCTAAAGATCCTCCAGTTTTTTGGTGACAGTCTCATTTATGAATTCAGCGGTTTATTTAAAACAGCACACCGAGTAAACTCACCTTTTCAAATAACACAGGACTGCTTTCTTCAGGCAGAGATGCATTTTAATTCCATACAGAAAAAAATATATTCAGTAGAGTTTTTTTCCAGGATTTTCAGACTGAATGTTATTTCCATGTAAACAGGTGAGGTTTCAGTTCCTCGTGACTGAGATTCTCAGCGGTGGTCAGATTGAAGACCCGTCCAGTCAGCCGCCCAGAGGGGTCGAATAAGGAATCAGAGCTGATCTGACCACAGGTGTCTGTGACGCCGGCCAGGAAGGCCGGGCTCCAGGAAGGAAGGCCGGGCTCCAGGAAGGAAGGCCGGGCTCCAGGAAGGCCGGGCTCCAGGAAGGCCGGGCTCCAGGAAGGAAGGCCGGGCTCCAGGAAGGAAGGCCGGGCTCCAGGAAGGAAGGCCAGGCTCCAGGAAAGCCGGGCTCCAGGAAGGCCGGGCTCCAGGAAGGCCGGGCTCCAGGAAGGAAGGCCGGGCTCCAGGAAGGCCGGGCTCCAGGAAGGAAGGCCGGGCTCCAGGAAGGAAGGCTGGGCTCCAGGAAGGCCGGGCTCCAGGAAGGAAGGCCGGGCTCCAGGAAAGCCGGGCTCCAGGAAGGAAGGCCGGGCTCCAGGAAGGCCGGGCTCCAGGAAGGAAGGCCAGGCTCCAGGAAAGCCGGGCTCCAGGAAGGCCGGGCTCCAGGAAGGCCGGGCTCCAGGAAGGCCGGGCTCCAGGAAGGCCGGGCTCCAGGAAGGCCGGGCTCCAGGAAGGCCGGGCTCCAGGAAGGCCGGGCTCCAGGAAGGCCGGGCTCCAGGAAGGAAAGCCGGGCTCCAGGAAGGAAGGCCGGGCTCCAGGAAGGCCGGGCTCCAGAAAGGAAGGCCGGGCTCCAGGAAGGCCGGGCTCCAGGAAGGAAGGCCGGGCTCCAGGAAGGAAGGCCGGGCTCCAGGAAGGCCGGGCTCCAGGAAGGAAGGCCGGGCTCCAGGAAGGAAGGCCGGGCTCCAGGAAGGCCGGGCTCCAGGAAGGAAGGCCGGGCTCCAGGAAGGCCGGGCTCCAGGAAGGCCGGGCTGCGGTGGCCGTCGGCCTCCATTTTATTATATCGTAGCAGAAATGCCAAATGAGGAGAAGAGAGACGGAAGGAGCTCTGCAGTCAGTCTGGTTAACGACTCTCCCAGACAGACAGAGCATCCTGGCTCCACTAATGAATCCGAGTCAGTATCCCAGCATGCACCAGGGGCCGGCTCCAAAATGGCAGATCACTAAAGGTGGATGGGCGGAGTGTGTGTTCCACTGCCTTCAGAGTCAGGAGAAAGGCCAGGTCTCCATCTGCACCAGTACTGAATGCTGTCAGAGCAGTAAAGTTTTCATAGCGAGGGGGCGTGGCTACTTGATTGACAGGTCTGCTCTGGAATGATTGACAGATCCTTTAGGAGATGTAGGCCATTTTAGTTTATCTAGGTGGCGCTAGAGTGCACATCTTGGCAGTTGTTTTTTGTCATTTTATGAAGTGCCTGCACGTTTCAGGGTGAAATGTGTTTTTAGCTGCTCATGAAGGGAATAATAGACGAATGTTATGATTGAGACAGAGTCCTATAAAGCTCGGGTTGGCGAACTGAATGAGATACACTTTTTTTTAATACTGGTTAAAATGATCTTTATGACCTGATGGGAAGTAATTCATAGCGTGTTCTTAAAGTTGGGAGCTCCTCCAATGGGGTGGGAGCTGGGCGGAGCCTTGGGGAGATGCTTCATTCGAATACATGCTAGTTTTCCAAGATCGCCGACCATAGCTTTAAAACAAAAACTAATTTAAAGGAAAAACACAAAAAAGTGTAAAACAGCTTCAATGTTTAATTCATGGAAAGCTTCAGAGGGCCGGAACTTCAGATCTGGCAAATGTTTAGTGAGTCGTGGTTTTTAAACACCATGAATGAGAAAATCCTTCATGTGACGAGCTGTGGGGTCAAACCTGTCTTCTGTGTGGAATTAAACCTTCTATTGAAAAGAAAAAGTGTCTTTTTTCTGGTGGGTGTCTGCTGTTTCCCAGCACCAGACTTCACTCAGACATTCTTTTGAAATGCTTTTTATCTTCCGATCTGCTCAGGCTGGAGGCGTCGCGGAGCTTCAGCGCTTCCCGTCCCGTGGCTATAAAGCCTGCCTCCAGCGCCTCGCTGCTGCTGAGCGTCCTGAAGCCAGCTCAGGTGAGTCTGCAGCTGATTCCTCCGTCTACACTTCACTCTCACGGGAAACATCTGGATTCAGAGGACACTGAGCAAAGCCCAGGAAGGCCCTGCAGGCCGCTCTCCGGTGTGTCGCTCTGCTCACATGTTGTGTCGCTCGTGCAGTCGCCACACCGGGGGAAGTTGGAGTTGCTGAAAAGCAGATTTCCTGTGGAAAAACTCCCACTCTGAACCAGAACGACGGCGAGCAGCTGACGGTAAGAACCACCCGCTCCAAGCTTCTCACCCGAAAACTGCAGAAAGCAGCAGAGAAAGGCAGGAAGAGGAGAGAACAGGAGAACCTCAGCGTGAAGCCTCAGGAGAACCTCGGTAGAACTGTCTCAGCTGGACATCAGGGAGAAAAACAAAGGGTTCTCCTGGAGAACACACAGCTTTAACACCTGGATGTTCAGATCAAACCGAGATTTCACTGGATTTTGATTATTTTCAGGGACTTTGCAGAATAGCTCTAGTTTCTGGAAGGTTCTTGTGAACTGCTGTGTTCGGATCAACGCTTTAGCTTTCGTGTTCCAACAGCAGAAGATGGAAGAGTCTGAGCCGGTTTTGACTTTTACAAATCCAGAACTATACTTAAAGAGTCAAATCCAGGTCTGGACAGCAGAGGAGGGAGACTGGAGCCTGATCAAGTCATCTCCATGCCATGTCTTTGCTCTGACCACGTCTCACACCAGGTGAATCTCATCAGCCCTGCTCCTCAGCCTGTCTGTGGTACATGGTGAGGGCAGAAACATGGCGTGGAGATGACTTGATCAGGCTCCAATCTCCCACCTCTGCTGGACGGAGCCGCCACTGTCTGATGAAACTGTGTGGACGTCTCAGACGTGAGGGGACGTTACGGCGGGACGCTGAGAGTCTCTGCGCTGAGTTCATGGAGCTCAGCAACGCTCAGCGATCCGCCGTGAGGCTCTGAGAGCTCTGAGAAATCATTATATCATCGAGGAAACATTAGAATCCAGAGTCTGTCTTCATCCCAGCCTCACAGGAGGAACACTTCTCTAAAACTTTCTCAGTGAAACCTGAACTTTGAAACTCCACCTGTTGAAATACAACCTGGGCCTTAATGTGAAGACGGATCCCACACACACACACACACACACACACACACACACACACACACACACACACACACACACACACACACACACACACACACACACACACACACTGTACAAGCTGAAGCAGGGGTGTCAAACATGCGGCCTGTGAGCCAAAGCTGGGCCACAGGAGAGTTTATTCTGCTGCTGTTGGAATGAACCAGCAAAGTGTGGAAACAACCGCAGGAGGGACAGCAGGTCTAGAACCCTGTCCCCAGTGGAGGAGGAGCTGCTGTCCTCCACTGGGGACATTAGAGGACGGTGGAAGGAAGACTTCCAGGACCTCCTCAATCCACCATGTCTTCCTGGAGGAAGCAGAGGCTGAGGTCTCAGAGGTGGACTGAGGTGGACTGAGGTCTCAGAGGTGGACTGAGGTGGACTGAGGTCTCAGAGGTGGACTGAGGTGGACTGAGGTCTCAGAGGTGGACTGAGGTTGGTAAGCTCCTGGGTCTCAAGGCACCAGAGGTGGACGAGGTTCACCCCGAGTCCCTTCAGTCTCTGGATGTTCAGGACTGTCTTGGTTGACACGTCTCTGCAACATGGCGTGGCAGTTGGGGACGTTGGGGACGGTGCCTCTGGACTGGCAGACCGGGGTGGTGGTTCTCCTTTTTAAAAGGGGGACCGGAGGGTGTGCTCCAACTACAGGGGGATCACACTCCTCAGCCTCCTGCAGGTCCTGGAGAGGAGGATTCACCACAGTCCAACCTCGGATCCAGGAGGAGCAGTGCAGTTTTTGTCCTGGTCCTGGAACCTTAGACCAGCTCCAGACCCTCCACAGGGTGCTTGGGGGCTGGTGGGAGTTCCCCCAACCAGTCCACATGGGTTTTGGATGAGGAGAAGGTGTTCGACCCCCCTGTGGGGGCTGCTTTGGGAATGCGGAGTCCTCCGGTCATGACCAAAAGGACAAGATCCGGATACAAGCGGCTGAAATGAGCTTCCTCTGGAGGGGGGACAGGGGGAGGGGCTACGCCACCAGGGGGAGGAGCTACGCCACCAGGGGGAGGAGCTACGCCACCAGGGAGGAGCTGGGAGTAGAGCCGCTACTCCTCCACATCCAGAGGAGCTGAGGAGGCTCAGCTCCTCTTTAGGATGGAGCCTCCTGGACGCCTCCCTGGGGAGGAGTTCCGGGCATGTCCCACCGGGAGGAGACCCGGGGAAGACCAGGACACGCTGGAGAGACTATGTCTCTGGGCTGGACTGGGAACACCTCGGGATCCTCCAGGAAGAGCTGAGTCTGGGGACAGGAAGTGTGGACATCCCTACTGAGACTGCTGCTCCAGAGACCCAGTCCTGGATAAGCAGGATGGATGGATGGATGGATGGATGGATGGATGGATGGATGGATGGATGGATGGATGGATGGATGGATGGATGGAAAACCTATCAATTACCACACAAAAAGACAGAAAGTCTTAACATGAAATTCAATTAACCCATCTGGGGGAAAATAGCAATGGAAAGAAAGGTTGTGGAAACATCTCCTGCCCCCAGTGGGGTCAGGGGTCAGCCCCGGTGTGGGCTGGCCCTGGGAAAATCTCCCAGGTTCCCCTCTGACTGGCACTGAACACATTCAGAAACAACCTGACACCAACATGTTAAAAACAAATGACCATCATTACTAATATTTCACTCTTCCAATAAACTGTTTAAATGTTTCACATCAGTCACATTTAGTTCCATTAAAAATATAAATATCTAAAACAATAAAATGTAATAAAATATCTTCAGATTGTTACAACCAGCCTGTTAGGGGAAAGCCAGCAACATGAGCACCAGTGTTCAGTGGAAAATGAACCTAATGATAACAGTAAGACAAATAATACAAATAGTAATGGAAGGAAAGGAGACTCTGACCTGGAGTTATCAGAATGTAGAACCCGACAGGCCAACAGAAACCAAGGGAGCAGAGCAGAACCGACCAGAACCAAGACCAGACAACAACGAACCCAATGCCTCCAGAGCTGACACTGCAGAGGCACGTGAGCATCCTGCCAGCCGCTTCTCTTTAGAGTGTGTGTGTGTGTGTGTGTGTGTGTGTGTGTGTGTGTGTGTCCTTGCTTTAATGCTTGTTAAAGCTGAGACGACTGGCAGCGCCGAGAAGCCACAAACATGTGGCGCTCTCACTTTCTCCTGAATTCCTGTTTCTGTGGGTGTGTTGCTTTGTTGCGTGCAGCCTGCAGCCTCCACACACACTGAGACGTGGAAATGACTCACACACTCACACCATGATCCAAGACAGGTGCAGACAGAAACCACCACAGCGTCTCAGGACGTGAATATTGTGGCGTGCGGGCCGGGCGAGGAAGACGGAGTGTAGGCAGAGCATCGGAGCCGGTGATTCATGACCCGAAGCAACGGATTTCAGAGGGCAGCGACATTTCACTGAATTTAAATGAATGAATAGATTCATTCAGTGATTCGTTATCCTGACTGGCGCTGAAAAGGCTCATAAATGACTACAGCCGTCAGTGCTGCGTGAGGCGGAGCCACGGCGGAGTGAGGGCTGCTCTCTCAGCCCCTCCCCCACACACACACCTCAGAGGTGAAGCGGCGTCAGGCAGAGCTGGAGGACTGGAGGTCAGCTCTGGAGAGAAGCCTCGCTGAGCACAGCACGGACTGTGAGAGGGCTGAAGTTCCAGACCTAAATGTTTCTGAGCTGATTTCACACACTCTGATTCAAACCTGTTGGAGTCATGTGACGGAGTGGAGCTCCGCCCACTGGCCGCCACGGGAGGCTTCAGACCGGCGAGGTGGGGCAGTGGTCTGTGCTCCTGCTTCACAGCTACACTCCAGTCAGCTGTGTGGAGTGGGCATGCTCTGTGTGTGTGTGTGTGTGTGTGTGTGTGTGTGTGTGTGTTGTGTGTGTGTGTGTGTGTGTGTGTGTGTGTGTTGTGGTGGTGACCCTAGACTGCTCTGAGGTGTGTGTGAGCTGAGAGCCTGAATACAGCAGGACAAGCAGCATCACATGGAATGGCTCCTGTTGCAGAGAGTGGTGCTGGATCACGGTCCGCTCTGCTCTGAGCGGTGGTGCTGGATCACGGTCTGCTCTGAGCGGTGGTGCTGGATCACGGTCCGCTCTGAGCGGTGGTGCTGGATCACGGTCCGCTCTGAGCGGTGGTGCTGGATCACGGTCTGCTCTGAGCGGTGGTGCTGGATCACGGTCCACTCTGCTCTGAGCGGTGGTGCTGGATCACGGTCTGCTCTGAGCGGTGGTGCTGGATCACGGTCCACTCTGCTCTGAGCGGTGGTGCTGGATCACGGTCTGCTCTGAGCGGTGGTGCTGGATCACGGTCCACTCTGCTCTGAGCGGTGGTGCTGGATCACGGTCCGCTCTGAGCGGTGGTGCTGGATCACGGTCCGCTCTGAGCGGTGGTGCTGGATCACGGTCCACTCTGCTCTGAGCGGTGGTGCTGGATCACGGTCTGCTCTGAGCGGTGGTGCTGGATCACGGTCCGCTCTGCTCTGGGTGGTGGTGCTGGATCACGGTCTGCTCTGAGCGGTGGTGCTGGATCACGGTCCACTCTGCTCTGAGCGGTGGTGCTGGATCACGGTCCGCTCTGAGCGGTGGTGCTGGATCACGGTCCGCTCTGAGCGGTGGTGCTGGATCACGGTCCACTCTGCTCTGAGCGGTGGTGCTGGATCACGGTCCGCTCTGAGCGGTGGTGCTGGATCACGGTCCGCTCTGAGCGGTGGTGCTGGATCACGGTCCGCTCTGAGCGGTGGTGCTGGATCACGGTCCGCTCTGCTCTGAGCGGTGGTGCTGGATCACGGTCTGCTCTGAGCGGTGGTGCTGGATCACGGTCCACTCTGCTCTGAGCGGTGGTGCTGGATCACGGTCCGCTCAGAGCGGTGGTGCTGGATCACGGTCCGCTCTGAGCGGTGGTGCTGGATCACGGTCCGCTCTGAGCGGTGGTGCTGGATCACGGTCCACTCTGCTCTGAGCGGTGGTGCTGGATCACGGTCTGCTCTGAGCGGTGGTGCTGGATCACGGTCCGCTCTGCTCTGAGCGGTGGTGCTGGATCACGGTCCGCTCTGCTCTGAGCGGTGGTGCTGGATCACGGTCCGCTCTGAGCGGTGGTGCTGGATCACGGTCCGCTCTGAGCGGTGGTGCTGGATCACGGTCCGTTCTGCTCTGAGCGGTGGTGCTGGATCACGGTCCGCTCTGCTCTGAGCGGTGGTGCTGGATCACGGTCCGCTCTGAGCGGTGGTGCTGGATCACGGTCCGCTCTGGGCGGTGGTGCTGGATCACGGTCCGCTCTGAGCGGTGGTGCTGGATCACGGTCCGCTCTGAGCGGTGGTGCTGGATCACGGTCCACTCTGAGCGGTGGTGCTGGATCATGGTCCGCTCTGCTCTGAGCGGTGGTGCTGGATCACGGTCCGCTCTGAGCGGTGGTGCTGGATCACGGTCCGCTCTGCTCTGAGCGGTGGTGCTGGATCACGGTCCGCTCTGAGCGGTGGTGCTGGATCACGGTCCACTCTGAGCGGTGGTGCTGGATCACGGTCCACTCTGAGCGGTGGTGCTGGATCACGGTCCGCTCTGAGCGGTGGTGCTGGATCACGGTCCGCTCTGAGCGGTGGTGCTGGATCACGGTCCACTCTGCTCTGAGCGGTGGTGCTGGATCACGGTCCACTCTGAGCGGTGGTGCTGGATCACGGTCCGCTCTGAGCGGTGGTGCTGGATCACGGTCCGCTCTGCTCTGAGCGGTGGTGCTGGATCACGGTCCGCTCTGAGCGGTGGTGCTGGATCACGGTCCACTCTGAGCGGTGGTGCTGGATCACGGTCCGCTCTGAGCGGTGGTGCTGGATCACGGTCCGCTCTGCTCTGAGCGGTGGTGCTGGATCACGGTCCGTTCTGCTCTGAGCGGTGGTGCTGGATCACGGTCCGCTCTGCTCTGAGCGGTGGTGCTGGATCACGGTCCGCTCTGAGCGGTGGTGCTGGATCACGGTCCGCTCTGGGCGGTGGTGCTGGATCACGGTCCGCTCTGAGCGGTGGTGCTGGATCACGGTCCGCTCTGAGCGGTGGTGCTGGATCACGGTCCACTCTGAGCGGTGGTGCTGGATCATGGTCCGCTCTGCTCTGAGCGGTGGTGCTGGATCACGGTCCGCTCTGAGCGGTGGTGCTGGATCACGGTCCGCTCTGCGCTGAGCGGTGGTGCTGGATCACGGTCCGCTCTGAGCGGTGGTGCTGGATCACGGTCCACTCTGAGCGGTGGTGCTGGATCACGGTCCGCTCTGAGCGGTGGTGCTGGATCACGGTCTGCTCTGAGCGGTGGTGCTGGATCACGGTCCACTCTGCTCTGAGCGGTGGTGCTGGATCACGGTCCGCTCTGAGCGGTGGTGCTGGATCACGGTCCGCTCTGAGCGGTGGTGCTGGATCACGGTCCACTCTGCTCTGAGCGGTGGTGCTGGATCACGGTCCGCTCTGAGCGGTGGTGCTGGATCACGGTCCGCTCTGAGCGGTGGTGCTGGATCACGGTCCGCTCTGAGCGGTGGTGCTGGATCACGGTCCGCTCTGCTCTGAGCGGTGGTGCTGGATCACGGTCTGCTCTGAGCGGTGGTGCTGGATCACGGTCCACTCTGCTCTGAGCGGTGGTGCTGGATCACGGTCCGCTCTGAGCGGTGGTGCTGGATCACGGTCCGCTCTGAGCGGTGGTGCTGGATCGCGGTCCGCTCTGCTCTGAGCGGTGGTGCTGGATCACGGTCTGCTCTGAGCGGTGGTGCTGGATCACGGTCCGCTCTGCTCTGGGTGGTGGTGCTGGATCACGGTCTGCTCTGAGCGGTGGTGCTGGATCACGGTCCACTCTGCTCTGAGCGGTGGTGCTGGATCACGGTCCGCTCTGAGCGGTGGTGCTGGATCACGGTCCGCTCTGAGCGGTGGTGCTGGATCACGGTCCACTCTGCTCTGAGCGGTGGTGCTGGATCACGGTCCGCTCTGAGCGGTGGTGCTGGGTCACGGTCCGCTCTGAGCGGTGGTGCTGGATCACGGTCCGCTCTGAGCGGTGGTGCTGGATCACGGTCCGCTCTGCTCTGAGCGGTGGTGCTGGATCACGGTCTGCTCTGAGCGGTGGTGCTGGATCACGGTCCACTCTGCTCTGAGCGGTGGTGCTGGATCACGGTCCGCTCTGAGCGGTGGTGCTGGATCACGGTCCGCTCTGAGCGGTGGTGCTGGATCACGGTCCGCTCTGAGCGGTGGTGCTGGATCACGGTCCACTCTGCTCTGAGCGGTGGTGCTGGATCACGGTCTGCTCTGAGCGGTGGTGCTGGATCACGGTCCGCTCTGCTCTGAGCGGTGGTGCTGGATCACGGTCCACTCTGCTCTGAGCGGTGGTGCTGGATCACGGTCCGCTCTGAGCGGTGGTGCTGGATCACGGTCCGCTCTGAGCGGTGGTGCTGGATCACGGTCCGCTCTGAGCGGTGGTGCTGGATCACGGTCCGTTCTGCTCTGAGCGGTGGTGCTGGATCACGGTCCGCTCTGCTCTGAGCGGTGGTGCTGGATCACGGTCCGCTCTGAGCGGTGGTGCTGGATCACGGTCCGCTCTGGGCGGTGGTGCTGGATCACGGTCCGCTCTGAGCGGTGGTGCTGGATCACGGTCCGCTCTGAGCGGTGGTGCTGGATCACGGTCCACTCTGAGCGGTGGTGCTGGATCATGGTCCGCTCTGCTCTGAGCGGTGGTGCTGGATCACGGTCCGCTCTGAGCGGTGGTGCTGGATCACGGTCCGCTCTGCTCTGAGCGGTGGTGCTGGATCACGGTCCGCTCTGAGCGGTGGTGCTGGATCACGGTCCACTCTGAGCGGTGGTGCTGGATCACGGTCCACTCTGAGCGGTGGTGCTGGATCACGGTCCGCTCTGAGCGGTGGTGCTGGATCACGGTCCGCTCTGAGCGGTGGTGCTGGATCACGGTCCACTCTGCTCTGAGCGGTGGTGCTGGATCACGGTCCACTCTGAGCGGTGGTGCTGGATCACGGTCCGCTCTGAGCGGTGGTGCTGGATCACGGTCCGCTCTGCTCTGAGCGGTGGTGCTGGATCACGGTCCGCTCTGAGCGGTGGTGCTGGATCACGGTCCACTCTGAGCGGTGGTGCTGGATCACGGTCCGCTCTGAGCGGTGGTGCTGGATCACGGTCCGCTCTGCTCTGAGCGGTGGTGCTGGATCACGGTCCGTTCTGCTCTGAGCGGTGGTGCTGGATCACGGTCCGCTCTGCTCTGAGCGGTGGTGCTGGATCACGGTCCGCTCTGCTCTGAGCGGTGGTGCTGGATCACGGTCCACTCTGCTCTGAGCGGTGGTGCTGGATCACGGTCCGCTCTGAGCGGTGGTGCTGGATCACGGTCCGCTCTGAGCGGTGGTGCTGGATCACGGTCCACTCTGAGCGGTGGTGCTGGATCACGGTCCGCTCTGCTCTGAGCGGTGGTGCTGGATCACGGTCCGCTCTGAGCGGTGGTGCTGGATCACGGTCCACTCTGAGCGGTGGTGCTGGATCACGGTCCGCTCTGAGCGGTGGTGCTGGATCACGGTCCGCTCTGAGCGGTGGTGCTGGATCACGGTCCACTCTGCTCTGAGCGGTGGTGCTGGATCACGGTCCACTCTGAGCGGTGGTGCTGGATCACGGTCCGCTCTGAGCGGTGGTGCTGGATCACGGTCCACTCTGCTCTGAGCGGTGGTGCTGGATCACGGTCCGCTCTGAGCGGTGGTGCTGGATCACGGTCCGCTCTGAGCGGTGGTGCTGGATCACGGTCCACTCTGAGCGGTGGTGCTGGATCACGGTCCGCTCTGAGCGGTGGTGCTGGATCACGGTCCGCTCTGCTCTGAGCGGTGGTGCTGGATCACGGTCCGTTCTGCTCTGAGCGGTGGTGCTGGATCACGGTCCGTTCTGCTCTGAGCGGTGGTGCTGGATCACGGTCCGCTCTGAGCGGTGGTGCTGGATCACGGTCCGCTCTGCTCTGAGCGGTGGTGCTGGATCACGGTCCGCTCTGAGCGGTGGTGCTGGAGCACGGTCCGCTCTGAGCGGTGGTGCTGGATCCCGGTCCGCTCTGAGCGGTGGTGCTGGATCACGGTCCGCTCTGAGCGGTGGTGCTGGATCACGGTCCGCTCTGAGCGGTGGTGCTGGATCACGGTCCGCTCTGAGCGGTGGTGCTGGATCACGGTCCGCTCTGCTCTGAGCGGTGGTGCTGGATCACGGTCCGCTCTGAGCGGTGGTGCTGGATCACGGTCCGCTCTGAGCGGTGGTGCTGGATCACGGTCCGCTCTGAGCGGTGGTGCTGGATCACGGTCTGCTCTGAGCGGTGGTGCTGGATCACGGTCCGCTCTGAGCGGTGGTGCTGGATCACGGTCCGCTCTGAGCGGTGGTGCTGGATCACGGTCTGCTCTGAGCGGTGGTGCTGGATCACAGTCCGCTCTGCTCTGAGCGGTGGTGCTGGATCACGGTCCGCTCTGCTCTGAGCGGTTGTGCTGGATCACGGTCCGCTCTGCTCTGAGCGGTGGTGCTGGATCACGGTCCGCTCTGAGCGGTGGTGCTGGATCACGGTCCGCTCTGCTCTGAGCGGTGGTGCTGGATCACGGTCCGCTCTGAGCGGTGGTGCTGGATCACGGTCCGCTCTGAGTGCAGACAGCGCCACGCTGAGCAGGAAGCAGGCGGCGATAAGAGAACCTCTGCTGTCTGGAGAGGTGGAACAGTGTGAAATGAGAATTTAGTGTTCATTTCACCTCAATCCCAACAGTATGGACCTATATAAACTAGGGCAGTCAAATGATTAAAATTTTTAATCAGATTAATCACAGCTTACAAATTAATTAATCATGATTAATCACATATAATCGCAATGTCCAACTAGGTCTGAAATATACCCTTTTTTCCTGTATTGCATTAACAAAAAAACAACAGGACGTGATTATATATGTTTAACACGTGATGTGTTTTATATTTAAGGCTCCAAATAAAATAAATATTCAAACACTAAAACATGCTCACCATAACATAATGTGTGTGTGTGCAGTGCTCCTCTGCAGTCCCTCTGAAGTTTTTCTTTTGGCAGCAGTTACATTTTCAGGTCTGTAACAAATGTAGTACCACAAGAAAAGTAAAACTAAGAAATATCACTTTTTTCTTACACAATTAAACAGGACATTCTTAGCCAGAGTTCCTTTTGAGTAGAAAACAGAAAACTGCTTCAACATTTTTTTAATCAAACAAGCAGAATCCCTGAGGCCAGCGGCTCATCTCCCTCCATACTGCTTTCTTCTTCTGGTGAGGTGAGGCTTCTTCTTCTTCTTGTGCTTAACAGCAGCTTGCATTCCACGCGGGTGCACTACCGCCACCCGCTGGTAGAGGGGAGGCTTGTCATGATGCGCATTCGTTAAACTGCGTTAAAAATTTTAATTAGATTGATTACATAAATTAATTAATGCCGTTAACGCGTTATTTTTGACAGCCCTAATATAAACCCAAAAAAGTGTTGGAATCAGCCGTGGGAGTAAATTCAGCACGCCACATTTTGCTTTGACGTGTCAAGAAAATATTGAAATTGAGAATTTCATGTTTTCCACAGCACATGCATCAGAGAGTAAACTTGTGGTTTCAGTGGGAGGGGAAGACTCCGGGCAGAGCATTTCAGCAGAAACTCATCTGCGGCGTAGAGCACGCCGCCGTCTGCTCTGCTCGTCAGCTCGAAGTCAGAAACACTTCATCTGCAGCTGCTGCAGCAGCAGCCTGCAGCCGGGCAGGGCAGCTCCTCAGCAGGTCACAAACTCTCCTGCTACCTGGACTCACAGCAGAAACTAAAAAATGTAATGTTGCACAGAAGAATTGTCCAAGTTGTTGAAATGTGGACATTTCATCTTTATTGGGGCTGTACAGAAACATCTGTCTGTTTCCCCACAGCTGTCCATGCCTGGCATTACCTGGAGAACAGGAACCAGACCAGGTCCACTGCTCGCATGTGTGAACTGAGGGTCTCGGACTCGGTGCAGCTGGAAAATACATTGATGTCATGAAAGCGTGCTGTGCGGGTTTTTCAGTCACCGCTGACAGCAGCAGCATCGTTTCCAGCTGCACGGCGAAAGTTCCTGCTCCAGTCCGATCGGCCGGAGTCCGCCTTGTTAGCCAGTGTGCTAGGCTGGGCGACAACAGCTGATATCACCGCTGCACCCCGCCCTTTGACCTTTCAGCACATGGGTTTCTGTTTACTGATCTAAACTGGCTCGTCCCGGTTACGACCTCTACAGACAGATCAGAAGGGCGTGTTCACACTCGGCAGGACCCTGCATATCAGACTATCTGAGAACAGCGGGGGGCCGAGGCGCCACCCGTCTGCACTTCACAGGCATCACCTGCAGGACCAGGCTGAGATCGCTTCCTCCTCTGACACCCCCTGCTGCTCAGAGGCTCCGCCCCCCAACCCTTGCCACTCAGACACTGATCACATCAGAACAGATCAGGACAGGACAGGAGAGGACAGGACAGGACAGGACAGGACAGGACAGGACAGGACAGGACAGGACAGGACAGGACAGGAGAGGACAGGACAGGACAGGAGAGGACAGGACAGGACAGGACAGGAGAGGACAGGACAGGAGAGGACAGGACAGGACAGGACAGGAGAGGACAGGACAGGACAGGACAGGACAGGACAGGACAGGACAGGACAGGACAGGAGAGGACAGGACAGGACAGGAGAGGACAGGACAGGAGAGGACAGGACAGGACAGGACAGGACAGGACAGGACAGGACAGGACAGGAGAGGACAGATCAGATCAGATCAGATCAGAAGCAGCAGGACTATCCAGTTGCTGCTCTTTCATTACTGCTTTCTTTGCTTTGAATTTAAACTTCAGACATTTTTGACAAACAGGCTGCAGGTGCACCAGCGTGGAGCTGCTTCCTGCCGCTTCACTTCAAATGTGTGTGATGCTATCGGGGTGCGAGAGAGAGAGAGAGAGAGAGAGAGAGAGACCTGCCATGAACCACAGAAGAGCTGGGGGGGGGGGGGGGGGGGGGGGGCTGACTGGTTTGACGGAAAACAACCAAAACAGTTCTTTCTTAAATTGCATACATGTTCGGGAAGCCTCCTCTCCCCCAGAGCCTCAACCACAACCCACCCTGCTGTACGTGAGAGTGCATGTGTGTGTGCACCTGTGTGTGTGGTGTGTGTGTTGAGAGTGTGTGTGTGCGCCTGTGTGTGCGGTGTGTGGGTTGAGAGTGTGTGCGTGCACCTGTGTGTGTGTTGTATGTGTTGAGAGTGTGTGCGTGCGCCTGTGTGTGCGGTGTGTGTATGTTGTGTGTGTGTGGTGTGTGTTATCTTGGGGGGTTCAAGACGGAAGCCAGCCACTGTGTAAAAAGTAGTGATAATAAATTGGGCCTCCCATCCTGCAGGGGGCGCTCTCTAGCTGAAGCCTAGTGCCTCGTTGCTGGTCGCCTTCTCCGACCTTCCATGCTTCTCGCAGCAGGACTAAAGGCCTCAGTAGGCTCCCCGTCGCCACGACGTCGTTCCTACGACGTCTACGCCGTGAGCTACGTCGGGCTACGCTAGGGCTTGACACGCACCTCCTGAAAATCGTGACTTCGCGTCGAGGCGACACGTGGTGACGTGAACGTCGAGGGCTGTGATTGGTCCGCTTTCGCATTGTTTATAGAATGAAGTAGAACTCAACCGGAATGCTTTTCTGATCCGAACAGTGCTTCAGGGGGAAATTTAGATCCAAAATTGAGCGGCGCACATCCCTATACTGTTAGCAGTGTTAGCACTGTTAGCAGACGGGGCTGTGTGTATAGCTGCTCCTAAAACGGCTTTAATCACCCAAAGACTCACTAGTTTCACCAATATTTCATCACGGTCCGCTCAGCCTCTCCTCCACCACAGCCCGGCGTCGCCTGATATATTATATATGCAGATATATGTTCGGTAAGTGCAGCGAGTCTATAGATCTGTGTCTATAGATCTATGTCTATAGATCTATGTCTAGGTAAAGCCGGAGCAACGGAAGCCGCATTGTTGTTGTGACTGCCGATTGCGAAACAAAGACATGCCACGCCCCCTAGCGGCTTGGCGGTGAAATTCCAGAGGCGGGCGTTCCCTTGACGCAGAAGCAGGATGTGTTCAGTGGCGGCGTGGGAACGACGTCGCTGCGACGGAGAAGCATTCTGAGGCCTTTAAGAGGTGCTGAGCCTCCTCAGCTGGATGTGGAGGAGGAGCGGCTCAACTCCCAGCTCCTCCCTGGTGACGTAACTCCTCCCCCTGGTGACATAGGCCCTCCCCCTGGTGACGTAGCTCCTCCCCCTGGTGACGTAGCTCCTCCCCCTGTCTCTAAGGGAGCCCAGCCCTACGGAGGCAGCTCATTTCAGCCGCTTGTATCCGGATCTTGTCCTTTCGGTCCTGACCCAGAGCTCAGGACCAGAGCAGAGGGTGGAGACGCAGACTGACCGGTAAACTGAGAGCGTCTCCTTTCTGCTCAGCTCCCTCCACCATAACGGATCGGGTCACCGTGTGTGCACAGGGTCATCGGGTCAGCGGATTCTATCCAATTTCTTGACCACAGACAGTCTTTTATGTATATTGATTTTCTTCTTTTTTTTTTTAATTGTTGGTTAATGCACCAATCAGTGGCAACTTTTCATATTTTCATCATATGATGACACTTTTCTATTCTATTCTATTCTTTTCTAATCTATGTTTGATCTCAGTAGGAGATGGAGACATAACCCTGGAGCACCATGTAAATCCCTTCATCTGAACCAGGCGCCAACCTCCGCTGGTAAAACATGGAGATAACGCGGAGGAGTCTCATTGAAACCCATTTAAAAATGCTGATTCTCAGAGTGAAAATAAACACAAATAGCGCCCGGTTCAGAACAGGCTCTGGCCTCTGTGTCTAGGTTCATCACCCGAGTTGTCTGGACCACACTCTGGTTTTCACATCAATCATCTCTTGATTTTATATTCCGAGTTAATATGACATTACATCCGGTTTCAAATGTTCAGTATGGGGACGTCCTGCTGGACTCGCTGGAGTCTTCAGAATGGGCTTTGGGACGCTGTGGGGGGCGTCAGGAGAGCTCCATCACTGTATTTACTATGATCTAAACATGTCTTTGTATGTTCTTATCTCGTGTTAAGAACTGATTATCCTTCCCTCACTTCACTTCCCTCACATTTCTCCTTTCACGTCTCACCAATCCCACAGTCTCATTTTCCCCTTTTCCCTTCACTGGGTGCTGTTTTACTTTATAAATCTGGAAACATCCTGGAGCTTATTCCACTTTCTGAACGTCACCACCAAGAGGAATTCTTGCAATATTCTGAACTCTTCACCACAAAGCCTGAAGTGTTTGTAAACCAAAACTAAAACCAAAACCAAAAAAACAAAAAACAAAAATATGACTAAAGCAAAAAAGACTTGAACTGAATCAAAACTGACTGCCAAACACAACTGAATCAAACCTCTATCAAGTGACCCTGAAGTAATTGTCAAAGGGTTTGATCTGTTTAGTACACTTGGCCTTTCGCTGCTCAAGAACACAACGCTCCACCGTAACCGAAGGAGAATGACACGCTTTGTTGAACTTTAACAGTTTCACTTTTGGAGTCAAAACCCTTTCAGTCTCCGAGCTTCGTCTTTTGGAGGTTTCGTGTTTTACGAATCAAGCCAGCCTAGAGTGAACCCGCCCTGTCCTCAGTCCTCGGTCCTCCACCACTGTCCCCTTCAGGACGGTCTTCAGATGTTCTCCAGCGATTCATAGCCAGCGGCCGTGGAACTGGCCTCATAACAAACTGAGTGAGCTGCCAGGAAGCTCCTCTCTTTGGTGAGCCTGATGCTGGAGTCCCTCAGGCTGAAGACGGAGCAACTCTGTCTTTATTACATGTTATGAGGTCCTCTGTCTGGCCATGTGGCACAGGAGGGACGTTCTTGGTTGAACTTCCTCTTTAAAGCGATACTTCAACATTTTGGCAAATTGGCCCATTTAGGGCAATTCCCTCGTCATTTAGAACAGCATACTTACTGTTTTAGTGAGGGCGAGCTGTTGTTTATTCAGCGGTGGGTCTGAGGAGAGCTTCACGGCGGACATAATGGAAGTGGATGGTACAGCTGCTTCCCTCGTCAAACTCATCAAATACACAATCCAACAACCCCAAAACACTTTGGTGGACACGTTATAATCCACACATTCACTACGCTGTGAAATATTAATGCAAAAGTACCAGACTAAGTTGTTTTTGCGAAGATTGCTAAGACGGAACTACTTACTAAACATGGCGTCTGGGCGTAGTGATCTCAAAAGAAAAAGTAGTTCCCAGTATTTGCTTCAGTGTCGTAACGCTACAGTATCATTTGTTGGTGTTCCACAGCGTAGTGAATGTGTGGATTATAACGTGTCCATCCGAGTGTTTTGGGGTTGTTGGATTGTGTATCTGATGAGTTTGACGAGGGAAGCAGCTGTACCGTCCACTTCCATTATGTCCGCCGTGAAGCTCTCCTCAGACCCACCGCTGAATAAACAACAGCTCGCCCTCACTAAAAACAGTCAGTAGGCTGTTCTAAATGACTAACGAATTGAGCTAAATGGGCCAATTTGCCAAAATGTTGAAGTATCGCTTTAAAGCCTTGTAGTTACTCCTCAGTGAACCGGAATCACGTAGTCCAGTTGGTTTCTCTGGTTTCTGGTTTCACCTCTTTGGCCTTGAGTGATTGATCCTTCTCTCCATGAAGCTTTTAAAAATATCTACTGGATGGATTAGTCAGTTTTCCAGTTGTCATCTTTTCACTGTTTTACTTTGCTTCATAGCTTCTCACCTTAAATCATCTCCTAACATCTCTCACAGGATTGTTTCAGTCCTTCATTACATTAACGTGCACCCATCCAGTTGTGCACATTGGGCCATGCAGTCCTTTAACAGAGCTGAAAGACACTTCCTGTACTCTCTGACTTGAAGGTAACTTTTCAGTGTACTTTCTCCTTTAGATTGCTGGATGCTCTCCACAGTCTGGATATAACTCTGATACACGTTTGGGTATTAAAGCGTTCTGCAAGGCCTGCAGAAGCCCTGATTAACCTGATTCTGAACAGTGTTTCAGCTTTTGGACTGATAAATATCTGCAGAAGTCATGAAGACGATGGGGCCAGTTATCCTGAGGAACCTGGAACCTCTGAAAGAGGACTGAATAACCAGTCAAAGCATTCTCCATGCAGGCCCCGCGTTTGATACCAAGATTTAAATGTTGTGTCGGACTTTGTTTTCATTCTGATTGTTCACTGATCCTGATATTGTACCTTGCAACAGTGGAGCATGATGGGAGATACGAGGCTGAAGCAACAGAGGCCGTCGGTTCTGTGTCAAGTTTACCAAACCGCCGCCAGACGTGGTGCAGGTCAGCCACACTCATTTGTGAAGCTTGTTTGTGTTAAAACATGAAGGGCATCAGGTCAAAAGGTTAAACCAGGAGTTTCCGTGCATCTTCTCCTGCTGTGTTTCAGAAAGTAGGGCTGGTGACTCCATCTGTAAGAGAGTGGCGGATGAAGCTCCACTTTCCCCACAACAAAGCTCCTCTTCAGGACCAAGCCACGTCCTCCTCCTGAAGACGGACCAGTCCAAGCAGACCTCCAGGGATTCCAGGCTTCATGACGGGTAACAGTCTCACGCCGGTCCGGGTTCCATGACTGTTTTTTCAACCCGATTGTAAACAATCGTGTTGAAGGCGTGTGTGTGCATGGACGGCATACAAAGTGATCCACGATGAATCCTGGTTCTCCAGGGTCCTGGGTGAAGCGATTATACAGCGTCCTGTGACATGAGGACAGTCTCTCAGGAACTTGCGGGTCTTCCTCGCTGCAGCAGCAGTCCTCAGACCCAGCAGAGAGTTTTTATCTGCTCAAATAATGTCCCAACATCTGCATGATGCGCTGCAGGAGCGGCGCTCCCCCGGCCGGAGCACCGTCCCACCAAACGGCCCGTCCCGGTGTCTGGGGCTGCTCCACCTTCAGGTGTTTTGAATTAACTGGTTTCCGTGTTAACTTGTGACCAGCTGATGTTGAAACCCGAGTGAAAGTTGTAGTGGTTCTAGTGAACGTCAGTTTTCTACAGTTACAGTAAATTTATCAGTTTAGAGTCTTCTGTGAGTCTGATTTTAACATCTGCTGTTTCCAGCATGTGTTTACACAGAAACCTGTCACTCATTAACACGGGAACCAGTTAATCCAGAACACCGGCCGGGCGGTAGTAGTTTGCTACGGAGCTCTTTCAACAACTCACTGTTGTGCGATTTGCTTCCATCTCTCCTCTCCAGTGTTTGTTCTGTCAGGGTTTTTATCAAAAAGTGTTTTTTGGCTGAAAACTCTGCCGGAGCGCAAGAGCCCAACATTGTAGGGCTGGACAAACAGCTCAGCACCCGTCCAGAGAGTTTGGACGTAGCGGAGGACAACAGCAGACATTGGCATCGTGGGCTCGCTGGAGTTTTTTGAGTCGTGGCTGAATGGCGTCTTAAAGATGATGACCAAGGCGAGAAAGAGCCCACCGCACTCTGGACCAACAGGAGCCCCGGGCCGCCGCTGCCAGACTCCACGTGTTCAGAGACGGCGGCCAGCCGGGCGCCGCCTCCACAGCACCGCCACAGGATCCAGGATTCTCTTCTCACAGCGACTGCTCCTTCGGCGGCTGCTTGAACGAGGGGTCAGGATAGGTAGGAGGTGCAGGATCCAGCGCTGGAGGGGGTCTCAGGTCGGCTTCAGCAGCTCTTCACCAGGGAAAGTGGCTTCCGTTCCCAGCAGCGGCTCAACCTGATCCAGAGATTAGCACCGCAGCACCGCCACCTGCACAGGACGGAGAAACCAAACGCCCTGAGCGCCCCCGTGTGGCCACAGAGGTACAGGGCGTCACACCTCCACCCCGGAGGCAGCTGGGGCTGGACGGGGATTCCTCCTCTGCAGCAGTGGAAGGAGGTTGTTGTTCTGGACACCGCAGCCACTTCTGAACACTGCGGACATTTGGAACGAGTGGCTCGGCGGCACGTAACGAGAATATGAAGTTTTTCTCTTACGTCAGTCCCAAAGGAAGGTGGTACACTGTAAACCCGAATATCCAAAATAATTAGATAGATTAAGTAGAGTATACTCAAAGTTTTAGAAAAAGTTGTTCTGACTTAATTATATTAAGTTGGTATAACATGTTCTTGCTTTTGAGTGTCTCTAACTGATAACCTTAGAGTTAATTGAACTATACTTATATATAAGCACGCATAACTCAAAAACATCGCTTACGGTCAACTTAAAAAAAGTAATTTAATTACATGCTATAAAATCCTGTTATTTATATTGTTTCAAATACGGATAATTAAAGAAAAAACATTGTCTTTGTCATATAAGTAATTTAACATTCCAAATCAGTTACGAAAAAGTGTCATATGCATAGATGATAGTGAAAGGGAAAGAGCATTAATTTTATTATTTTTTTATTTTCATTATCCAATCAGTTACTGTTTTATAGGCTGTGATTACAACTGATTTCTATGATCAATTACTTATGTGTTGAAGGCAATCCAGAATTTTTTATTCCGTGCACTGACTACCACGACAGAGGGTAAAAAAAACAAACCAAAACAAAAAAAACTGCTGCTGAACTGAACTGCTGCTCTGCTGCCTTACTCAGGAATAGATGCTAAAAGCACACACCTTTTCTTTAACTGTAATGAAAGATTCTAATTTTGTCATTATTTAATCTTTATTATTGTTTCTGATAATTGAAGTGGCCAGACACATTTAGAAGGCTGAACAAGGAATTTGGAATGTTAAGTTAGTTAAGTTGATTTAGACTGTGGCCGCATGGTAGCGTAGTGGTTAGCGCTCTTGTCTTCCAGCAAGAAGGTTCCTGGGTTCAAATACCGCCTGGAATTCGGGGCCTTTCTGTGTGGAGTTTGCATGTTCTCCCTGTGTGTGTGTGTGTGGGGGTTCTCTCTGGGTACTCCGACTTCCTCCTCACAATCCAAAAACAGGCATGTCAGGTTAACTGGTCACCCTAAATTGCTCCGAGGTGTGAGTGAATGGTTGTGTGTCTGTAAATGTCAGCTGGTGACCCCGCCTTCGCCCACAGCACCTGGGATCGGCTCCAGCTGCCTGCAACCCCAAAAGGGAAGAAGTGGCAGAAATGACTGAAGTTAGTTACACTCCATTTTTGGAGAGGCATGTTTTTTAGGAAACAAACGCAGTGTATTTGATGTGATCGTGATCTGTGTACTTAAAACATTGATAACACAAACAAATAAATTTTGAGTTAGTAATGATTTGTAATGATTTGGTTTTGTACTTATTTTTCTGAGTTCTGTGAATTTAATCCAGTTTTTGGAGAACTTAAAACTTGAAGTCAAAATAACTGACAAGAATTGAGTTACCTTAACGCAAAAAATGTAAGTCCTACTAACTGCAAGTCTTTGAGTTGAGCTGAATGTTTTGTTTGAGTTAGCTGTTATCAAACAGTACAAGTACAAGTCAATAACCCTTTTAAGTTAAGAGAAATTTTGACTTTTAAGTAAATCCAACTCAAAAAAATTGAGGGAATCATTTGCCTCAATTTTTTTGAGTTCTGGAAACTGATTCGGGTTTACAGTGTATAAGGTTTTATTCTCTGCACTTGTGTGAAGCACTTTGGCACGGCTATGCCGCTTGTAAATGTGCTATATAAATAAACTTTTACTTACTTACTTACTTACTAATTGGCATATAATTGTGCACATTGCCTCCAAAGTAGCTGTGGTGAAGTTCAGCGGCCTGGAGGAAGTTTATAACGCTCAGCTGCTTCAGAGAGCAGAGTCCACCGTAGAGATGAGACTCAGCCTCTGCACCAGGAGAACGAGCTTCCTCCCTCTGGCCTCCGCCTTACTGCCCCTCCAGCCACTAAAAACAGATAGAACGTTTCTTTTGTGCCTCTGTCCATCTGCACGTTAAATGCTGAGGAGAAGAGGAGGTAATCGCACCGTCACCTTTACCCATGTCATCTACTCACTGGTTGGTATGTTACCCATGTTTTTACCAGGCAGCTGCTGCGTATTCACTGAGCAGTAGTCTGTTCTCCCCCAGGAGCGGCTCCTTCTCTTTTACCTTTGTAATGTTAACCGTGCGCTGGGTGAAGCAGCTGCTGTACTGGCTGACCCGGTCGGTCCTTTGCCGTCCTTCTCCTGGACCGGGACCACAGCTTGGTTTGATGGGTCCACCTGCTGGTCTGCCTTGTTGTAGTGGAGCTGGCTGTACTGCTCATGTTGTCATGTTGTTGTGTCTGGATGTGAAGCTGCTGCACACCAGATCGCCTTCAAGGGACAAATGAATAAACTGAACTGAACTGAACTATTAGTTATCCTGGGCCATCAGTTCGTTCTTGCTGAGTTTGAAAGGTCCCTGGTTTTTTGGGAAAGACCCTTAATTTGTTTTGTTTTTTTCTGTTGTTCATTTGTTCAGTGTGATTTTTATGGTTTTCTCAAGACACTAAATGTTTGAAGTTTTAGTTGAGGATCAGTCAGGCGTCTTTCTACCCCTTGAAATGTACGTGTCTGATATATCTGGTCATACGGGTCAGGGGATGCATATAGAAGATGAGGAGAGGAGGAACAAACTTTTTATCCTGCCTTCATGGCCAATAATGTCTTCCAGCCATGTCTAATTTCAATCAATCAATCAATCAATCTCTTTATTTGAGCAACAATAATATCATCAATTGTCCATTTATAGTTGTAGTAGTACAGTAATATTTGAACTGTGCTCAAAAAGGAGCAGGGAGAAGTTCGAAGAACTTATTAAATCTACCCCTTCACATTTAAGAATCGCACAAACTGAATCCCACATCCATTAGAAGAAAAGGAAAAAAAGAGAAGAAAAGGAAAGAAAAAAAAACAAACAAAAAAAATACTTACAAACCTTGCATACAAACTCACACATCAGACAATTTGTAATTACAATGAATGTATATTCTTTTCAGTATTCCTTAAATTTACAATATTATTATATTTACAATTTATATATTTACATTTAAATAATACCAAACTCTTGTAACATTGGTGGCCTTCAAAACCCTGTCCCAATATTACCATTTTTGAAAGGGAAGATGTCGGCTCTTCCTGTCGTTGTGAAGCGTTGGATAGTTCTCCACTCACGGGGCAGGCGAGCCGGTTCAGACCTGGAGGCCGGGTGGTCTGGCCCTGCTGGTGGTGTGCTGTGGCAGCAGTAGTCCTCTGGTAAATAGGACATTGCTAAGGACAATGCTGGACTGCAGCAGTTGGGTGGGGCAGGTCCTGGTTGTGCCAGCTTATTACTTCAGTGGGGGTGTTTCCATTTTGTTTACAAGAGCCATTCAGGACCCCGGATTGTGTTAGAAACAGCCAGGGCCTCTATGTAATTGTTACAGGAACACTTGCAGGAACGGAGGCTCCCAGACCTCCCCGAGGCCTTCGCAGCACTGATAGAATCTTTCTCTGAGGAGCTGAGGTGGGTCTGGGGACAAGGCAATGGAGTTGGGAGACCATGTGACCGACACGCAGTGCATGATGGGCGGGGCAGGCCGGGAAATGTAAACAATAGAGTAATTGAGTGCGATTACCGGCGAGCTGACTACAATGTAATTACAGCGACTAAGCAATCCAGCGATTTACAGAAACAGGAGGACCCGTACGAACAGCCGACTGCATAAAGGACGTCAGCGTGCTGCCGAGCTTTCAGCACACACACATCTACACTCTTCATCTGAGTCACTCCTTAGACAAGGTCGTTGACCAACTGTTCAGTTTCCTCTGAATGCTCTCTGCTCTGCAGACGGCCAGAACATTTATTCTAGGCTTCCTGAGAGCAGCTACCTCATCGTACAGATGTGAATCACTCCATGTCTAACTCTGGCATATTTACACTACTGCTGAAAAAGAAGTGTTGATCAATATGCATTGTCCCTGATAAATAAATAAATAGTCGTGGTAGAAAGTTCCCTCTAACACGCCGACAGCTTCTCCACTTCTGTCTCTTTCCAGACGGTCAGTCTGCAGCGACTCGCCTGTCTTTTCCAGAGCGAGTCACGGCGGCTAAACAGCTACCAGCAGGTGATTAACAAACAGACCAGAGACATAAAGTGAGTCCAAACCTGACATTTATTTTACCAAGAAACCCCCCAACAGAAAACCAGCCCCTCGCCACTCAGCGCTCCTCCTAATAGCCTTAGCAGAAAACGCCCCATGTGTATGACTGTGCATAAATGTCTCCATGCTGCATCGTTCTGCGCTGAGAAAACTGAGTGAGAATATACGTTACATATTATGTATATTTTATTGTATACACTTTTTTCCTTTTTGATCACTTGCCTCTGACAACATATTTTGTTCACTTGTATTTATAAAAAAAATAATTAAAAGAAAAAAAAACAAAGAAAGAAAACGCTGCACAATGCAGAAAGTCATGAATAAACCTCAAGTGCTCCTCAATGTCCAACCCCCCCAGGACACGTCCCCGCAGGACTGAGTGGGCCCATGGCAGCCCGTAAACCTCCCCAGTCCTCTGGTCTGTCTCCTCCACAGTCCTCCAGTCCAGAGGACCAGATCGTGCTGGAAACACTCCAGGCTGTTTTCTGATAGTAGTGTGGCAAGGTGAAGAATAAAACTCGAATGACAACGCCACCCAGTTTCATAGAGACTGGGAACTCACTAAAATACCAAAAAGGCTCTAAAAACAAGGCAAGCAGTGTAAAACCAACAGGCTGAAATGAATGGCAGGTTAAAAGATTTATTACAATAAATCAAATAAATCAATTAAAATAAAACAAAGCAGCACAAGACTTAAAATGATGCCAGGAATAAAATAGAAATAAAATACTAAAAGGTCCGCTAGTAAAAACCGAGGAGAGGTCCGCCGCTGGCCTGCCGTGTCAGCTGGCTCAACTCAACCGCAGCACAGCTCCGCCGCCGTCCGGGGCTCCGCCGCCGTCAGGGGCTCCACCGCCGTCCGGGGTCGCTGTCCGGGGCTCCGCCGCCGTCAGGGGCTCCGCCGCCGTCCGGGTCGCTGTCAGGGGCTCCGCCGCCGTCCGGGGCTCCGCCGCCGTCCGGGTCGCTGTCCGGGTCGCTGTCCGGGGCTCCGCCGCCGTCCGGGTCACTGTCCGGGTCGCTGTCCGGGGCTCCCGTTCTGTGACATCCCCCCCCTGCTTTAAGGGTGGCAGTCCCTGTCACCTCAGTCTTCATCCGGCCGGAACCGGGTTGGAGGCTGTCCAAAGTTCACTCGGACGGAACATCGAGGGCTCTGTGGTAACTCAGGCAGGTTTACGGGATGTTCTGGTGGCTCAACAGGTGGATCATAAAAAGAACAATAGTATGGGGTCTGGCTCTGTGTAGTCTTTTCCAGGTCCTTGTGTGGGGATCCAACACAGTTTCAGTGAATTCCTGTGCACAGTCTTCTCATTGCCCCCCTTTTCAGGCCTGATCTTGTAGACAACCCTGGTATCGCCAACTTGTTCCAGCACTACATGGGGCTCTGGGTCCCAACCCGGGTGAAGCTTACCCTGACCCTTACGATTCCTGTCTCTCACCCACACTCGTTCGCCTGGGGCCAGTGGCATGGCCTTAGCTTGCCGGTCATAAGTTTGCTTATTGTGACCTGCCACCTTGTCAATGTTCTGTCTGGCCAACTTATAGGTGAAGGAGAGTTTTTGGCGGTGGTCTCTAACCCAGCCTTGTAGGTCATAAGTCTGTGGTTGTTGGTTCACACCCAGACTGACATCAACCGGTTGCCTCAAGTGCCAGCCAAACATTAAAAACGAGGGTGTATAGCCAGTAGAACTATGGACAGTATTGTTGTAGGCTGCTAAGAGTTCAGGGAGGTACTCAGGCCACTTATGCTGCTTTTCCGCCTCAAGAGAGCGCAGCATATTGAGCAAAGTCTGATTCATCCTTTCTACGCAACCATTACCAGCAGGATGGTATGGAGTGGTCCTGCTCTTGCTAATGCCATAGAGCTGACATAGCTGTTGGACAACAGATGACTCAAAGTTCGCCCCTTGGTCTGAGTGAAATCTCGCAGGGCAACCAAAAACCTGAATCACATGGGACCACATGGCATGGACAGTAGTCTCTGCAGTCTGATCCTTTGTGGGAACTGCCCAAGCCTAACGGGTGAAATGATCTGTCAAAGCCAATATATTCTGACACCTATCTGTTGCTCTGCCCAAGGTCAAGTAATCCATGCCTATTACCTCTAATGGGTAGCTGGCGATGAAGGGATGCAGTGGGGCCCTAGGCTGGGTCCTGTTCTGCAAACTGCAAGCGACACACCCTTTTTCGAACTGACGCATCTCCATGTTCATCCCAGGCCAGTAAAAAAACTGCCATATCCTGGAGAGGTCCTTTCAGTTCCTGCATGGGCGGCTGCCTCATGATACTTCCTCCAGACCTCCTGTCGCTTGACAACTGGGCACACCACCTGCACACACATCTCGAAAGTTTTGGGGTCTTTGACCCTCCGACACAAGACCCCATCCACAAGGTGCAGCTTCTCCCACTGTTGTAGAAGCTTTTGCGACTTCAAAGGTAAAGCCTGTCTTGTAGGACCATCAGGCCTCGACTTTTCAGCCACATACCTTGCTACTGCTTTGACATCGAGATCCACATCTTGAAGGGTCTTCCAATCCTCATCCAGGCATAACCTGACTTCTTGAGTAGCTGGGCTCACCTCAGAAGTCACCGTCAGCTGAGCAACTTCGCAGCCTGTATCAGTGGAGGAGCTGGCAGGAAACCTGGAGAGGGCAACAGCATTAACATTTTGTTCATTTCACTTGGTAGTCGAAAGAGGCAAGTTGAGCAACCCAGCGCTGCTCAACAGCACCCAGATGAGCTGTTTGTAAATGGGCAACAGGATTATTGTCAGTGTAGACAATAACCTTTGCTCCCATGAGATAGTCCTTAAATTTTTCCGTCACGGCCCACTTCAACGCTAGGAGTTCCAATTTAAATGAGCTGTAGTTTGCATCATTTCTCTCTGTTGGGTGTAAACTCCGACTGGCGTATGCGATTACACACTCCTGGTTGTCCTGCACTTGTGCCAAAATAGCACCAAGGCCTTGGTTGCTGTCATCTGTGTAAACAACAAAAGGTTTAGTGAAGTCTGCATAGGCCAAGACAGGTGGCTGGGTCAAGGCCGACTTTAATCGTTTGAAAGCAGCCTGACATTCTGGGGACCACTGGATCCGAATCGGTGAGTTTTTCTTAATGGGCACGCCGCTCAACAGGCTATTTAGTGGCCGGGCAATTTTAGCAAAGTTCGGTACAAATCGTCTATAATAACCTGCTAAGCCAAGGAAGGCTCGGACCTCATGTACAGTGGCAGGTGCAGGCCAATCTAACATGGCACAGATTTTGTCTGGGTCTGGTCTTACCCCAGCCTTGTCAACCACATGGCCCAGGAACTTCACCTCGTGTTGAAACAGTTTGCACTTATCCTTCCTGAGCTTAAGTCCATGTTGCCAAAATCTTTGGAACACCTCCTCCAGATGCTGTAAGTGGGAGGAGAAGTCAGGTGAATAAATGATCACATCATCAAGGTACACCAAGAGAGACTCAGTTATTTGACCGCTCAAACACTGCTGCATCAACCACTGGAAAGTAGCAGGTGCATTGCAGAGCCCAAAAGGCATCCGCTCAAACTCAAACAGTCCAACAGGCGTGGTGAAAGCTGTCTTTTCACGGTCTCTAGGGTCCATCTCAACTTGCCAGAACCCACTAGCAAGGTCTAATGTGGAAAACCATTCTGCTCTGGTTAGACTAGTCAGTGTCTCTTTGATCCGTGGAAGTGGGAATGCATCTTTGTGTGTGACCGAATTAAGTTTCCTGTAGTCCACCCAGAATCTCTAGCTGCCATCCTTCTTCCTGACGAGGACAATTTGTGCGGCCCAAGGACTGCAGCTCTCACGGACAACACCTTTGTCCGGCATATCTGCAAGCAGGGTCTTTATCTCTTTGTACATAGATGGGGGCAAGGGTCGATACCTTTCTTTGATGGGAGGAGCATCCCCAGTGTAAATGCGATGTTGCACCAAGTCGGTGCGTCCAAAATCCTCTTCATCCCCAACAAAGACCTTCTCCCACCGCTGTAGCAGAGCTCTGAGCTCCAGCTGCTGCTGTGGTGTTAAATGATGACAGTCAGCGGGCTTGCTCACTTCTTCAGTGTGCTCTTTGTGGTGGGGGCTCTGGGTGTCCACCATTCCCACCTCCACTACACCATCCGGGCCCAAAGTCAAGCTCAGGTCTTGGGATCCCTGGACATCCACGTCTTCCACGCGGTACAACTGGCTCAGCTTCTGGTAGCGATCTATGGTGACTGGATATACATGGGGGTTGCAGACCCTCCCACTTCGCACAACCGATAAGGTCCTTGCTACTCCCCATGCTTCTGTTCCAGGCATAGCCTCCAATACCGCTGGGAAGTCAGGGCTGCTTGGCCCCATGCAAGTGCGGCCCCACACAATCATCTCAGTGCTTGGTGGTACCTGAACCTGTTGTCAACTCGCAGGGTGGACAAAGCCCAAGAACCCATCTTCTGGTGTGGTTACGATGGTCCTCTGGCACACAGCAAACACTTCCCGCCATGGCTTCCATTTCTGAGGGGAGAGAGCTGGCTTTCCCTGTTTAAAAACAGGATCCCAACATGTACCAATCACATTCATCCCAATGAGCAGTGGGTGGGTGGAGCAATCATCCCTGACAATGATAACACCTTTCCCCGGGATTTTTACACCCTCTACTTCAAAGTCCATTATGGCATAACCACAGTAGGGTATACTGAGGCTATTGGCGGCTTTAAGTGTTAACACCAAGGGGGCTGTGCCTTTCTCAACCTGAGAAAAATGTTGCTCCATTACTTTCTGTTGGATTAGCGTTACCTGTGACCCTGTGTCTAACAGCCCAGTCATCCTGGTTCCACCAACACAGACTTCAATGGTTGGGCACTTTCCCACAAACTGGGTGGTGGGCCCCTGGGGGTTAGCCTCAGAGGCCGTCCCTACTGCTTGGGCCTCAGCAGCAGGGGTATTAGTTTAAAGGTGTATTGCTGGTGGCACTGGCGTTCTGACAGAACCTTGCCACATGACCGGCCTGTCTACACTGCCTACATATAGGCTTTCCATCTCTAGTCCACTCATTGGCGTCATTTTGGAATCTTTGTCTAGTTCTGCGTCGGTACTGCATGGAGGAGTGTTCTAGTCCAGAGTATTGCAACAGCGGTTTGATTTCTTTTATTATTTCCTGGGTGAAGCCTTTCATTTGGTCTTTAACGTCATTCATTATCTCTTTTCTCAGAGCCTCTCTCCAGCTAGGTGTAGGTGGTGTACCTTCTTGAGACCCCCCAATGGCAGCGGTGTACATTGCGTCGATGCCGTCCTGTCCACGTTGCGGTACTTACACGCAGGGGCAGAGAAACTCTGCCCGCCTGCCGTGATGAGCCTCGCACTCTGGTCCCACTACTGCTCCACGGCCGTAGCCCGCCGTCGCACCGCGCCGTCGTCCCAGGTCCCGCCTCTTCAGCTCCGGCTGCACCGAGGTGGCTGCCTTCTCCTCCTGCCGTGCTGGACCCTCCTCCTGCTCCCTCTGCCACCAATATTAATGCACCCTCACCTTGGCGTCCGCCCCCAGTTCATTTAGCCATAATTAGCCTCAGCTGCGGGGGTCAGGTCATTCATAACAGGAAGTAAAGTACGCACCGTTCCATTTCAAATTAAAAGCACCACAAACAAAAGCACACACGGCAATCTAAAAAGTGCAATACAAATAAAAAAACATGCAAGTGCAAATGTGGAATACTCCCGTTCCGTGACAGTAGCAGCAAACAGCCCGATCGCCGGCCCTCCTATCCCATGATTCTTTGCGGCAGCGAAGAGAAGGCGACGGAGCAGTGAAACGGCTGAGCCCAAAACTGGAAGAGATGCCATCACTGAACGTAGCTTCTACCAAGATGTAGAGGAGATGAACTTTAGCCATCAAATGAAAGCTGCAATAAGTAAAGTTAGAGCAGCTAGACGGACATTATGTGGCTTTGGGATAAACCTGGACGACATCTTACCCACCTTGACAACAGGTCAGACTCTGAAAATGTAGTTTTAATCACTGATTCTAATAATGTTCCGACCGTTCAGTTCTGAACCATTAATCAGTACTTTACATCATTCTGTTCTGGTCTGTTAAGTTCTGAACAGCCTAACAGTGCGCTGACACTTATGCACCAGTTTTTCCAGATGAGAGACTCTTGAAGCTACAGTGATCATAAATGATCATGAAATGCTGGAGAAGCTGGGTTTGCTGTGGCGTCTCTGCGTCTGCTCAGGCCCCGGCCCACATGCTTCGGGATATGAATGTTAGGAGGTGTTTATTTATTTCCTCGTAGAAACTCTTCACTTGAAAATGGGATCCTGCCTCAGTGCCTGAGGGAGGAGGCGTTTCTCACATGAGAGGACAATGTCCTGATAGCTGCGCCTCCTACAGGCCGATCTCACTACGATGGCCTGACTTCTGCTGCTGGACGCAGAAGACCGTGCTGACCTTGACCACATGGCATGTGTCGCTCCAACCCGGTGTTTTCTGTGAGGTCTGGAAGCTGACTGGAAGCGTGGCGGGCCACACCGTCCTCCTCTGTGTTCTGTGGATCCCGAGCAGCTGAGCCCGTCTCCAGGACTTTCTGGGACTCTGGGAATGCTCAGTGTTCAGAGAGCGCCTTGTGGCCTGGCTTTGTTTGGATGTTCTGTCGTGGTTTCCAGCCGGATACTGCCGTGATGCTGCAGCAGATGAAATGGCAGCAGGATGGTCATTCTGCCCACTTCATTTATTTATTTTCATATTTTACTTCACATGCCCACACCCTGCTGTTTCTGTGTCGTGTCTGAGTGGTTCTGTATGGTCATTATGTGAAAATGTTAAAAATATTTTTGCAAGAGAAATGGAACATGAGGCAGAAATGCCTGCAAATCTGCAGACATTTCAGAACCAACACACTCCCTGTCTGTGGCGTTCACCAGCTTCTCTCTCTCCTCCAGTGTTTGTGCAGAAACTGGGTTCACTGAAATCTGCAGGTCAGAGGTGAAGTCAGTGACACCAGGCCCTCTGGCTCCCATGGAACCGGCTCTGGGTCTGGAGGTTCTGGGGGTTCTGGGGCTTCTGGAGTTCTCTGTAGTGACGCGTCCCCTCAGGGCCCCTCGGGGCCCCTCGGGGCTCCTCAGGCATCCTGGATGTTTCCGGTGAAGCGGCTGGGGCCGGTCCTCTGTCCTGGTCCTTGCTGTATGGACGGGGGTGTTGTCCCCGTCCTCCTGACTCTCTGTGCGTCCTGCAGCTGTCCTCGGGGGACCAGCCCTCTCTTTGTGAACGGCGTCTGCCGCTGGCCCGGCTGTGAAGTGTTCTCTGAAGATTTCTCCAGCTTCTTGCGGTGAGTAAACCTCTGCTGAGCAGAACGTATTCCACAGAGTGTTGAGAGGCCGTGACTCCTGCTTCGTCTGCTGGGATCAGATGGTGACAGAGGAGAGTCCTAACACTCCTGACGGGTCTGGCAGAACCCGGTCTCATCACTTCACTCACACAGAGATCAGACGGACCTGCTGGTTCCTGTCCGGGGACTCGTACTGCCCAGAACTCTGCTTTCAGCTGGAATTACCTTTTGCATTGACACTCCCATTAAATGTTTCAGTACATTGGTGGGTTTAATTGATGGGCTCATTTTGATTGAATTTACAAATGAAACAGATCCACACAGGTCACTTCACATTTTATGCTGCCCCTGCTGTGAATTCAGTTTCTTCCCCACATGGAGGCCTGCCGTGAGCCGGGTCGTCTGAGAACCTGCTGACTGCTCGGTGTGGGTCTGGGTTCTAGCTCCCTGTTCCTCCCTCTGTCCCTGCAGACACCTCCATGCTGACCACGGCCACGGCGACCGGAGCCTTGCTCAGTGGAGGGTCCAGCAGGACATTGTTCGCTGCATGGAGAGTCAGGTCTGTTTCCTGGACTGGAACTTGTTGTCAGATGCTTCACTTCCTGCAGTGATGAGGACCCGAACACAGCTGATCCTCAGCACAGAGCACCAGGGCTCTCACGAGCTTCTGCTAAACTTCTCTTCTTTTCCAGCTGATTCAGGAGAAGCAGAAGCTTGTGGCGATGCAGCAGCACCTCTCTGAACACTGGAACCCCCACACGGTACGCCCCCCCCTCTCTGAACACTGGAACCCCCACACGGTACACCCCCCCCCCCCCCCCCCCCCCCCCCCCCCCCCCAGCGTCTGTCTCTCCAGATGTTGGCAGGAGACATCAGAGGAATGAGCCGCAGACAGAACCACTGGCCCCGCGTCCTTCACGCTCCCTGTCTTCCTCTGCAGCCGCCGGCGGTCGCCGCAGACGCAGACGCAGACGCAGACGCAGACCATCGCTGGGCCTCCACACAGCTGGCAGACCTGCTCCATGGAGGCTGCAGGGCTGCAGGTTCTGCTCCGGTTCTACCAGGTACAGCGCTCCACTGTAGCCTGTCCCTGTGACTGGAGTACACTGGAGGAACAACCCATCAGTCAGAACAGGAAGAACCAGAGGCCAGGGACCTGCAGAACCAGGCCCAGGAGACTTCCTGCAGAACCAGACCGAGAGGAGACTTCCTGCAGAACCAGGCTCAGAGACTTCCTGTTGCTCACCCATCATCATCAACTGTTCCCTGGAGGAGCTGCTCCTCATCAGTCCAGATGTCAGACTCTCTCTCTCAGGAACAGCCAGATGTTCCAGCCGTCCCTGGAGCGGCGGCCAGCGTTCAGACCACCTGGAATGTCCTGATATGTTTGAATATACATCAAATAAATATTTAAAGAAAAGGCTGTCGGTGAAACGACGGAACAGTTTATTGATCTAAAGGGAAGTGTGACTGTCAGGAACGTGTTAACCGCTGGAGAACGTCATGATGGATGCAGACGCCGCTTTGCAGTGTGGCGCTGAAATCTCAGTTTCAGCAGACAGTAGCGTTTCTGAGCAGCTGTTTGAGGAGTTGATAATGTGTTCACGGATTGCTCGTCTGTACAGAATGTGTCGTTCTGAAAGAGTTCGGGGCAGATTCTCGCCGGGACTGATGCTCTGCTCCCACTGTCTCCAGATGTGGTCTCCAGCACCGACTGTTACAAATACCACAACATCAGACCGCCGTACACCTACGCTCACCTGATCCGATGGGTGAGTCCTCCCAGCGGTTCGCTGCCCAGCTCAGCCGCTGCATCAGGAGCGCCAGGCGGAGCGGCTGCTGTTCGTCAGCCTGAGCCTCCATCAGGACCGGAGCTCCCTTCAGACTTCAAACACACTGATGATACCAGCAGCGCAGCGAGACAGCTTAGTGTGTGTGTGTGTGTGTGTGTGTGTGTGTGTGTGTGTGTGTGTGTGTGTGTGTGTGTGTGTGTCTAGTCCATCCTGGAGTCTCCAGCCCAGCAGTGCTCTCTGAGTCAGATCTACAGCTGGTTCTCCTCCAAGTTCTTCTATTTCAGACACAACACGGCAACCTGGAAGGTCTGGACTCCTCTCAGCCACCACACACACACCACACACACCACACACACCACACACACCACACACACCACACACACCACACACACACCACACACACACCACACACACCACACACACCACACACACACCACACACACCACACACACACCACACACACCACACACACCACACACACCACACACACCACACACACACCACACACACACCACACACACCACACACACTACACACACCACACACACCACACACACCACACACACACCACACACACTACACACACCACACACACACACCACACACACCACACACACCACACACACCATACTCACCACACACACACTACACACACACCACACACACCACACACACCACACACACCACACACACACCACACACACCACACACACCACACACACACCACACACACTACACACACCACACACACACCACACACACTACACACACCACACACACACACCACACACACCACACACACCACACACACCACACACACCACACACACCACACTCACCACACTCACCGCACACACACCACACACACCACACACACCACACACACACCACACACACTACACACACCACACACACACCACACACACTACACACACCACACACACACACCACACACACTACACACACCACACACACCACACACACCACACACACACCACACACACACACCACACACACTACACACACCACACACACCACACACACCACACACACACCACACACACTACACACACCACACACACACACCACACACACCACACACACCACACACACCATACTCACCACACACACACTACACACACACCACACACACCACACACACCACACACACCATACTCACCACACTCACCACACACACACCACACACACCACACACACCATACTCACCACACACACACTACACACACACCACACACACCACACACACCACACACACCATACTCACCACACTCACCACACACACACTACACACACACCACACACACCACACACACCACACACACACCACACACACCACACTCACCACACACACCAAACACACCACACACACACCACACACCACACACACCACACACACCACACACACCACACACACCACACACACCACACACACCACACACACCACACACACCACACTCACCACACACACCACACACACCACACACACCACACACACCACACACACCACACACACCACACACACACCACACACACCACACACACCACACACACCACACTCACCACACACACCACACACACCACACACACCAAACACACCACACACACACCACACTCACCACACACACCACACACACCACACACACCACACACACCACACTCACCACACTCACCGCACATCGTCACCCCATGTCTTTATCTCTACCCAGAATGCAGTGCGGCACAACCTCAGCCTCCACAAGTGTTTTGTGCGAGTGGAGGGGGGGAAGGGCGCCGTGTGGACGGTGGATGAGAGAGAGTACCAGAAGAGGAAGAGTCAGAAGTACCACAGGTACTCCTGTCCGTCCTGGAGGACGGGGTGTCTCGTCTCACTCTCCGTGTGTCCAGCGTCACCTCGCGCTCCGCAGACCGCCTGCATCTCTCTTCCTGCTGGAGCTCATCGCTACAAAGCTCCTGCTGAACCCCCACGGTTTCACTGTCTTTATATGTGTTGAGTTCTGATATATGATGGTGCTGGACTGACAGAGGGACAGGAGAGACACAGAGACAGGGAGACAGGAGAGACAGGAGAGACACAGAGACAGAGAGACAGGAGAGACAGAGAGACAGGGAGACAGGAGAGACAGAGAGACAGGGAGACAGGAGAGACAGGACAGACAGAGAGACAGGAGAGACAGAGAGACAGGGAGACAGGAGAGACAGGAGAGACACAGAGACAGGGAGACAGGAGAGACAGGACAGACAGAGAGACAGGAGAGACAGAGAGACAGGGAGACAGGAGAGACAGGACAGACAGAGAGACAGGAGAGACAGAGAGACAGGAGAGACAGAGAGACAGGGAGACAGGAGAGACACAGAGACAGGGAGACAGAGAGACAGGACAGACAGAGAGACAGGAGAGACAGAGAGACAGGAGAGACAGAGAGACAGGAGAGACAGAGAGACAGAGAGACAGGGAGACAGGGAGACAGGAGAGACAGGACAGACAGAGAGACAGGAGAGACAGAGAGACAGGGAGACAGGAGAGACAGAGAGACAGAGAGACAGGAGAGACAGGGAGACAGGAGAGACACAGAGACAGGGAGACAGAGAGACAGGACAGACAGAGAGACAGGAGAGACAGAGAGACAGGAGAGACAGAGAGACAGGAGAGACAGAGAGACAGGAGAGACACAGAGACAGGGAGACAGAGAGACAGGACAGACAGAGAGACAGGAGAGACAGAGAGACAGGAGAGACAGAGAGACAGGGAGACAGGAGAGACACAGAGACAGGGAGACAGAGAGACAGGACAGACAGAGAGACAGGAGAGACAGGAGAGACAGGGAGACAGGGAGACAGACAGACAGGGAGACAGAGAGACAGAGAGACAGAGAGACAGACAGACAGGGAGACAGAGAGACAGGAAGAGACAGAGAGACAGGAAGAGACAGAGAGACAGGAAGAGACAGAGAGACAGAGAGACAGGAAGAGACAGAGAGACAGGAAGAGACAGAGAGACAGGAAGAGACAGAGAGACAGAGAGACAGGAAGAGACAGAGAGACAGGAAGAGACAGAGAGACAGGATGAGAGAGACACAGGAAGAGACAGAGAGACAGGAAGAGACGGAGAGACAGGATGAGACAGAGAGACAGGAAGAGACAGAGAGACAGGAAGAGACGGAGAGACAGGAAGAGACAGAGAGACAGGGAGACAGGAGAGACACAGAGACAGGGAGACAGAGAGACAGGACAGACAGAGAGACAGGAGAGACAGGAGAGACAGGGAGACAGGGAGACAGAGAGACAGGACAGACAGAGAGACAGACAGACAGGGAGACAGAGAGACAGGAAGAGACAGGAAGAGACAGAGAGACAGGAAGAGACAGAGAGACAGAGAGACAGGAAGAGACAGAGAGACAGGAGAGACACAGAGACAGAGAGACAGGAGAGACAGAGAGACAGAGAGACAGAGAGACAGGGAGACAGGAGAGACAGAGAGACAGGGAGACAGGAGAGACAGAGAGACAGAGAGACAGAGAGACAGGGAGACAGGACAGACAGAGAGACAGGAGAGACAGAGAGACAAACAGACAGGGAGACAGAGAGACAGGAAGAGACAGGAAGAGACAGAGAGACAGGAAGAGACAGAGAGACAGAGAGACAGGAAGAGACAGAGAGACAGAGAGACAGGAAGAGACAGAGAGACAGAGAGACAGGAAGAGACAGAGAGACAGGAAGAGACAGAGAGACAGGAAGAGACGGAGAGACAGGAAGAGACAGAGAGACAGGAAGAGACAGAGAGACAGGATGAGAGAGACACAGGAAGAGACAGAGAGACAGGAAGAGACGGAGAGACAGGAAGAGACGGAGAGACAGGAAGAGACAGAGAGACAGGAAGAGACGGAGAGACAGGAAGAGACAGAGAGACAGGATGAGACAGAGAGACAGGAAGAGACGGAGAGACAGGAAGAGACAGGAAGAGATGGAGAGAGAAGGAAACAGAGTGTAGAGAAGAGAGAGAGAGGTTCCGCCGTCCTTCAGTTAGAACCCACACTGCAGACCCTGAACAGAGAACGTCCTCCAGACTGGAGCTGCAGAACACAGCTGGTAGTGAAGCTGAGGATCCTGGTGTCAAATTACAAAGCAGAGCATCAAGAGAGGCCTGATGCAGCCATTAGTCCAACAGCCCCCAAGACAACAAGGAACCGAGTCCACAGGCAGAACATGAGGAGGATTAAAGATCAGCCTGATCGTGACCTCTGACCTCTGAGAAGACCAGAAGCTGGCCAAAGAGACCCTCACGGTCCAGACAGCCGGCAGCGATCTCAGAGCCCGGACCAGACTCCGGAGCGCACCAACCCAGACCCGAGCCGCCCGGCCCCCTAGTCAGGCCCACCCTCACCCTCATGGAAGGGGACACCCCCCCCAGGACCCAGGACCCAGGGCCCCCAGGACCCAGGGCCCAGGACCCCCAGGACCCAGGGCCCAGGACCCTCAGGACCCAGGACTCAGGGCCCCCAGGCACCAGGGCCCAAAGGCACCAGGACCCCCAGGACCCAGGACTCAGGGCCCATGACCCAGAACCCAGGGCCCCCAGGGCTCAGGACTCAGGGCCCAGGGCCCCCAGGCACCAGGACCCAGGGCCCCCAGGACCCAGGACCCAGGGCCCCCAGGACCCAGAGCCCAGGGCCCCCAGGACCCAGGACCCAGGGCCCAAAGGCACCAGGACCCAGGGCCCCCAGGACCCAGGACCCAGGGCCCCCAGGACCCAGGACCCAGGACCCAGGGCCCAACTCCTCAGGGTGGTGGGGGCCTGGCCCTGGGCGCGGTCCACTGGGACAGGTCTCCGGTCGGTCCCAGGCCCTGAACCACTCCGGAGCGGTTTTGCAGGAGACCAGTCTGCTCTGCTTTTACCTCTACTTGTAGTTGAGTACAGTTACAGCAGTGTGGCAGTCCTCGTACTGGAGGACGGACTCTCAGCTGTCCCCCCACCGTGGTGTGTTCACAGGGACTGTCCGGTGAAGTGGCTGGCGCCGTACCCCCCCTCTGCAGCCCCGCCCCCCGCCTCTCCCGGACCCTTCTAGATGCCACGCAGTCTCCAGACGCTGTTTTCTCTCCACTGAACTTCATTTCCACTCCCAGGAGCTTTGCCCGACACCAGGCCACTGTCGCTTTCACTAATAAAACACTGTCAGGTTTTGTGAGTGTTGTCGTCAGTCTGAAGTAAACCGCTTCACACCGTTTCTCTTCAGTCCAGAACTCTGCTACGGGCCTTTGGTCACCATGCTGGGAGCTATGAGCCGCTCCCACATCCTCCGTCGTACTGAGGACGGCAGAGTTTCACACATATGCTCAGAAAAGGTGGCGATCAGCAGGGAGGAAACGGGACAGCTCGTTTCCCTGGAAACAGAGAGGTTTTGGCTTCATGTGAGGCTTCTGTCCTGCATGACGGTGTAGGATGAGGCCCGGGATCTGTCGAGATAACACCAGTCAAAAACTGTTCCAAGTCAGGGCTCAGGGGGCTCCTAAAAGGTCAGAGGTCAGGACAATCCTCAGGTTCTATAAGAGCCAAATACTGAGTGGAACTCATTGTGACATCCACGAGGAGCCACCTTTCACTGCAGCGAAGAAATGAAGTGAAGTGTGATTTCTGGCCTGAGAATTCAGATCAACGTCACAACCTTACTCTCCTCTGTGAATGTTGACTGTAGTTGTGAAATCAGACCGATGTGAGTTCTTTTTACCTCCATCAACATGCACTCCTGACGGCACCATGAGGCCGTTTTAAAAGCAGGTATCCAGACAGAAATGAACAGTTTAGATAAACCTTTCACAGTGAAGTGGGATCCCTGTAGCACCAAACTTTCCACAATCATATCAGTTCAGTGTCCGTCCCTCTCCGAGCCGTGCTGCCCGCAGCCCGGCGGCAGCCCGGCAGCAGCAGCGGCCCGGCGGCGGCCCGGCGGCGGCCCGGCGGCTGTGTCAAAGTGTGCAGGTAACTTCCCAGTCTTTTAAATGTTTACGATGCAAAAATATCAAATATAAAAAATAAATGGTGTTGAGGTGAACATCTTCAGCCCGTCTCCACGGGGCCGCTCCAGCAGAGGCTTCCCCTTAAATCACGCCTCGGTCCCACTGAGCCTTTCTGGATCCCAAATCAAGGTGAACAATAAGGACCTGACGACTTCTGGCTTCAGTGGATTTATTACAGGAAGATGTTGTTTCCCTGACACAGAGTCCTGGTCCTGGAGTCCCTGGTCTACCCGAAAGTAGCGTCCAGCAGGCCAAAAGCCAAGTCTAATCTGTGTGTACGTATTTATGATCCCTCGCTCGCAGGCGGGGTTCTCAAGCTGCGGCTCTGGGTAGTTTTCCATCGTCCGCCCCGTCGTGCCAGGCTCAGGGTCAGTCAGCCCAGCTTCTGCATCTCAGGCTCCGGCTTTCCGTCCTTCGCTCCCCTGGATGTTATCTAGGAGCGATAAAAGAGCTCAAACCAGAACCTCCCGGGGCTCCGGGTGCTTTTCTCAGGGTCATAATTAGAGTTTATCAAAATCTACAGAAGCAAGCTTATTATTCATATTATAGCACTTGTATTCTCAAATATATGTAAGCATGCAAGCATTTGAATAAGAATATTAGAAATAAATTAATTCTCACGATGGCAACATTATTCCACAATATTCAAATCCACATCTGCGAGGCCCCTTGTCTCTTTTCTCCCGTTTGCTTCATTGTAAAACGACCTTCTGCCGTCATGTCGCTGTGATGAGGCCTCCGGCCTGCAGGGGGCGGCAGCGGCACGAGTCGCGTTGTGGAGCGGGAACCCGGAAGCGCTGTTTGTTTTCAGAGTGAGAGCTGACAGCAGGATGCTTCAGTGAAGCAGGGAAGCCATGGCAGACGAAGCGCCGTTCCAGCTCCTCCACAGCGAGCTCATCCACTACATCTACCAGAGCGAGCACGGCGCAGACACGGTGAGACGGAGCGCGCGCGTGCGAGTGAGTGAGTGAGTGAGTGAGAATGTGTGAGTGAGAGAGAGAGAGAGAGAGAGAGAGTGTACGTGTGTGTGTGTGTGTGTGTGTGTGTGTGTGTGTGTGTGTGTGTGTGTGTGTGTGTGTGTGTGTGTGTGTGCGCGTGTGCGTGTGCTCATGGACGTGTGTCTCCTGTCAGCAGGACAATGCCAGAAACATCACCAAGCTGGAGGCCATGGGCTTCAGGGTGGGCCAGGGACTCATGGAGAGGTGGGAGCTCCTGTCATCAGCTGGGAGGCCTTCAGTTTCAGAGCAACTCAGTTTCAGCCTCAGTGTTTCAGCCTCAGTGTTTCAGTCTCAGTGTTTCAGCCTCAGTGTTTCAGCCTCAGTGTTTCAGTCTCAGATCCTCAGCCTCAGTGTTTCAGCCTCAGTGTTTCAGTCTCAGTGTTTCAGCCTCAGTGTTTCAGCCTCAGTGTTTCAGCCTCAGTGTTTCAGCCTCAGTGTTTCAGTCTCAGTGTTTCAGCCTCAGTGTTTCAGTCTCAGATCCTCAGCCTCAGTGTTTCAGTCTCAGATCCTCAGCCTCAGTGTTTCAGTCTCAGATCCTCAGCCTCAGTGTTTCAGCCTCAGTGTTTCAGTCTCAGATCCTCAGCCTCAGTGTTTCAGTCTCAGATCCTCAGCCTCAGTGTTTCAGCCTCAGTGTTTCAGTCTCAGATCCTCAGCCTCAGTGTTTCAGCCTCAGTGTTTCAGTCTCAGATCCTCAGCCTCAGTGTTTCAGTCTCAGATCCTCAGCCTCAGTGTTTCAGCCTCAGTGTTTCAGTCTCAGATCCTCAGCCTCAGTGTTTCAGCCTCAGTGTTTCAGCCTCAGTGTTTCAGTCTCAGTGTTTCAGCCTCAGTGTTTCAGCCTCAGTGTTTCAGCCTCAGTGTTTCAGCCTCAGTGTTTCAGTCTCAGTGTTTCAGCCTCAGTGTTTCAGTCTCAGTGTTTCAGCCTCAGTGTTTCAGCCTCAGTGTTTCAGTCTCAGTGTTTCAGTCTCAGTGTTTCAGCCTCAGTGTTTCAGTCTCAGTGTTTCAGCCTCAGTGTTTCAGCCTCAGTGTTTCAGCCTCAGTGTTTCAGTCTCAGTGTTTCAGTCTCAGTGTTTCAGTCTCAGTGTTTCAGCCTCAGTGTTTCAGTCTCAGTGTTTCAGCCTCAGTGTTTCAGTCTCAGTGTTTCAGCCTCAGTGTTTCAGCCTCAGTGTTTCAGCCTCAGTGTTTCAGTCTCAGTGTTTCAGTCTCAGTGTTTCAGCCTCAGTGTTTCAGTCTCAGTGTTTCAGTCTCAGTGTTTCAGCCTCAGTGTTTCAGCCTCAGTGTTTCAGTCTCAGTGTTTCAGCCTCAGTGTTTCAGCCTCAGTGTTTCAGCCTCAGTGTTTCAGCCTCAGTGTTTCAGCCTCAGTGTTTCAGCCTCAGTGTTTCAGTCTCAGTGTTTCAGCCTCAGTGTTTCAGCCTCAGTGTTTCAGCCTCAGTGTTTCAGCCTCAGTGTTTCAGTCTCAGTGTTTCAGTCTCAGTGTTTCAGCCTCAGTGTTTCAGCCTCAGTGTTTCAGCCTCAGTGTTTCAGCCTCAGTGTTTCAGCCTCAGTGTTTCAGCCTCAGTGTTTCAGCCTCAGTGTTTCAGCCTCAGTGTTTCAGCCTCAGTGTTTCAGCCTCAGTGTTTCAGCCTCAGTGTTTCAGCCTCAGTGTTTCAGTCTCAGTGTTTCAGCCTCAGTGTTTCAGCCTCAGTGTTTCAGTCTCAGAATAGAAGACTATCTTAATGTCACAGAGGAGAAATTTCCTGGAGCGAGAGGCTCACAGAACACAGCGGTGGTGAAAGTACTGAGAGGTGCAATAAGAAGGAGCGATGGTCCTCAGAGAGCTGAAAGACGAGGAAGATCTGACTGTATGTACAACATGAAACTTCAAATATAACAGGAACTATATAATATATACCATACAGTATATAACTGTACAACATACCGTATTTTATGAACTATAAGGCGCACGTAAAAGCCTGTAATTTTCTCAAAATCCAGCAGAGCGCCTTATAATTCGATGCGCCTTTTTTGCGGGAATTACGGTAATCACCCTGATCATATGCGCAAACAACCCCTGCTTGCTAAGCTGCTAAGCTAGCTAGTTTAAACAGAACGGAGCGCGGCACGCGGCTGCACAGCCGGCCGACGTGGGGAGCGGCTGGACGCCGGGCGGCAGCCTGCACGCTGCCACTCCGAGAACGGCCGGCGGCGCCCAGCGGGCTGCGGCTGAGCTGTCGGTGGGACGCTTCACTCAGGAGACGGCCGCTGGCTGAACCCCGCTGACCGAGCCAGTTCCACCAGTCGTGGCCGCTCTGAGCTGCACATCGTGAAGAGGAGCGATCCTCAGTCAGACTGGCTCTGATATGTCGCTTTACTCACACATTTCAACCGAGAATGTCACCACCTATACTGCTGATATGTATTTCTCTCATACTATTCTATACATCCTATGCAGCTTAAAATGTGGTGCGCCCCATGTATGATTTTTTTTTTAATAAAAACCATTCATTGACTGTGCTCCTATTAATCCAGTGAGCCTTATAGTGCAGAAAATACGGTATATGTCCGATATGAACAACATGTTCATGGCATTGTGAATGAATGAATCCATGTTTAATGTGCCTTTGATCACTTTTATACTTTGAAACTGATTTCAGTTCATTTGTTTTACCTGAAAATCAAGCTTATCTTGGAAAAAAGTAAAATATTTAGAAAGAAAACAGAAGTTGAGCTCTGCCTCTCAGAGGTCATGAGCTTCTGACCTTTGCTCTTCTCCAGATTGACCAAAGACACGGCGCGGTTCAAAGACGAGCTGGACGTCATGAAGTTCATCTGTAAAGACTTCTGGACGTGTGTGTTCAAGAAGCAGATCGACAACCTTCGAACCAATCACCAGGTAGCCGCCGTGGCTCAGAGCGCTTCACTCCTGAAGCGTTAAACTACTGAACACTGCCTCCCCAAGCACTGACCTGTGATATGGAAGTGTCCTCACAATGTCTACCGACGTCAGCCGTCCTCCTGGTAGGGTCAGGGTGCCGCTGTCCTCCTGGTAGGGTCAGGGTGCCGCTGTCCTCCTGGTAGGGTCAGGGTGCCGCTGTCCTCCTGGTAGGGTCAGGGTGCCGCTGTCCTCCTGGTAGGGTCAGGGTGCCGCTGTCCTCCTGGTAGGGTCAGGGTGCCGCTGTCCTCCTGGTAGGGTCAGGGTGCCGCTGTCCTCCTGGTAGGGTCAGGGTGCCGCTGTCCTCCTGGTAGGGTCAGGGTGCGGCGGGCCGAGTCCACCTCCTGTCCCTCGGGTGTGACTGTGCTGTCCTGTGTTTCAGGGGATCTACGTTCTGCAGGACAACAAGTTCAGGCTGCTGGGGAGTCTGTCGGCCGGGAAGCAGTACCTGGAACACGCCCCCAAGGTGCTGTGCTGCGTCCAGGTGTCCCGTTTGGTGCTGTGTCCACACTGCTCCGGCGGCAGGCAGCCGGCCCAGCCTGGCCTCTGACCTCTGGCCGGCGTGAGGCAGCCCGCCCGGGGACGGCGCAGCTTCAGGAGTTCCTGACAGCTAAGCTGACAGCGTCTGTCTCTGGAGGCAGCAGGGGGCGCTCACGGCAGCTGTCTCTGGAGGCAGCAGGGGGCGCTCACAGCAGCTGTCTCTGGAAGCAGCAGGGGGCGCTCACAGCGTCTGTCTCTGGAAGCAGCAGGGGGCGCTCACAGCAGCTGTCTCTGGAGGCAGCAGGGGGCGCTCACGGCAGCTGTCTCTGGAAGCAGCAGGGGGCGCTCACGGCAGCTGTCTCTGGAAGCAGCAGGGGGCGCTCACAGCGTCTGTCTCTGGAAGCAGCAGGGGGCGCTCACAGCGTCTGTCTCTGGAAGCAGCAGGGGGCGCTCACAGCAGCTGTCTCTGGAGGCAGCAGGGGGCGCTCACGGCAGCTGTCTCTGGAAGCAGCAGGGGGCGCTCACGGCCGCTGGGGAGGCGGTTCAGCTGCGGCTGACTCCAGGCCGTTCACTCTGAGTCAGTTTCAGCAGCTTCAGTCTCATGTGGAGGTCGTCCCCATTTTCCAGAGTTATTGTTTGGTTTTTGCAAAACTGTGTGTACCTGTGTGTAGTTCCATGACTCATGCTCTCTACAACATGAAAGAAGAGTTTAAATGTGCAGGCTGTTAGGCACTGTTTCACCGTCCAGCCCGCTCCATGTCCTCTGCTGACAGCCCAGATAGTTCAGGCTGTCTCACAGCGCCGTCCAATGATGGGATGTCGTGAGACATGACCCTGGACGCTCTGACGAACAGCTGATGAGGTGAAATATCGTGTGTTGACATGAAGTCAGACGTAGGCTCCACAGCGAGTGTCCAGACGACAGTAGGACAGCAGGACAGCAGGACAGTAGGACAGCAGGACAGTAGGACAGCAGGACAGTAGGACAGTAGGATGGCAGGACAGCAGGACAGTAGGACAGCAGGACAGTAGGACAGTAGGACGGCAGGACAGTAGGATGGCAGGACAGCAGGACAGTAGGACAGCAGGACAGCAGGACAGCAGGACAGTAGGACAGTAGGACAGCAGGACAGTAGGACAGTAGGACGGCAGGACAGTAGGACGGCAGGACAGTAGGACAGCAGTACAGTAGGGACAGTAGGACGGCAGGACAGTAGGACGGCAGGACAGTAGGGACAGTAGGACAGCAGTACAGTAGGGACAGTAGGACGGCAGGACAGTAGGGACAGTAGGGACAGTAGGACGGCACTGACTGAGCGTCTCGTCCTCTGCAGTTCCTGGCCTTCAGCTGCGGCCTGGTGAGAGGAGCGCTGTGCAGCCTGGGAGTGAGGAGCATCGTGACCGCAGAGGCCGCCGTCATGCCTGCATGTAAGAACCCGTCCTCCTCGGACCCGTCCTCCTCAGACCCGTCCTCCTCAGACCCGTCCTCAGACCCGTCCTCCTTGGCAGGGCGTCACGCCGCACAGCTCTGCTGCCTGTTTTGTCACTTTCCACACCAATCAGGTCGGTCTGGAGCCACGAAGCACATTTAACCTTTAGAGCAGTGGTCCCCAAACTACGGCCCGCCTCCACATTTGGTCCGGCCCCCAGAGAGCATTTTGATTTTTTTCATATACCGTATTTTCCACACGATAAGGCACCCAAGACCTCTAATTTTCTCAAAAACCAAGAGTGCGCCTTTTGTCTTGAAAACACGGTAATAAAGACCACCCGGTTGTCAGTCCGAGTTGTTTGATTACGTTTCCCATAATGCTTACGACGTGATCACATCAGCAAATAACCTCAGCTTGGGTGTAGCAAAGCTAGCCAGTTCAAACAGAACGGCAAACATGAAGCTTCAGGCACGTTCTCCCCCTCGCACGGCGCGTGGCTGCGCCCGCCGGTCCGCCCGCCGGCCCGCCGGTCCGCCCGCCCGCCGGCCCGCCCGCCGGTCCGCCCGCCCGCCGGCCCGCCCGCCGGCCGGCCCGCCCGCCGGCCCGCCCGCCGGCCCGCCCGCCGGCCCGCCCGCCGCGGCTAAACTATCGGTGGGGGGGCTTCACTCAGCTGGACCCCGGTGATCAAGCGGGTGGTGGCGGCGCTGCGCTGCATGTCCGTGGCAGAGCAGCGTCCTCAGTCAAACTCGCTTTGATATGTGGCTTTGCTCACTATTGAACTCATTTCAGCCGAGAGTGTAACCACCTGGATCACCAATATGCATTTCACTCATACAGAAAATGGATACTTTTTTCTTCCCTTTTATATTTGAAAGGATGCGATCGCGACGTTTCTGGAATGTTCCTGTTCAGCAGTGTGGCTCACATCTTTAAAGCGACCTTCAGTGTGGACAGGGCAATGACGGTAACACTGGCTGTTGTAGGGCTGGACAAAACTTCGATAGCAATATATACCGCGGTATATTTTTATTCAGTAACGGTGATATAAGTTTTAAGCACATTTCCGATGTTTCGATATAGTGCATCACAGTATTCACAATCACTAATTGCCATTCAAGCCGAACAGAAAGCGCCGCTAGAGAATGATCAGTACTCGGCACACAGCTGGCCGTCCTCAGCTCAGGCTGCTAGCGCTGTGACGTTCAGTGAACGAGTCGTTCGTTTGAACGCACTCTTTCAAGTGAATGACGAGAGCCGGTTCACAGCTGTCTGAGAGCCGTTCCTTTGTGCAAATAGTCCACGCTTCCTTCACGTGTCTCCTGAGTGTCTCCTGAGTGTCTCCTGAGTGTCTCCTGAGTGTCTCCTGAGTGTCTCCTGAGTGTCTCCTGAGTCCAGCTGTCTCCGCTGCCTTCATGTGAATGACGGAGTTTCAGTTTTCCGCAGCAGCTCCAGTCACCTGAACGCAGCAGCTAACGAGCGGAGGAGGAGTGTCCAGAACCCGTAGAGGAGCCGGGGTTTTGGTTTCCTTATTAACTGGCGACTGGGTTTCTTTCTCGTCCCTTGTTGCTGATAGATGTTAAAAACCAGACAGAAAGCCGTTCAGACCTTTAATGAGTCTGATTTCAACACCTGCTGCTACTAGCAGCAGCAGCAGGAAGTGCTACAGGAAGTCAGTCACCAGGTAACAAGGAAACCAGTTAAATATTAACACTGTATTTATCGCTTTATCAGAGGTTTTAGCAATGTAACACACACACACACACACACACACACACACACACAAAATGCTCAGTTAAAGGACACGTAGCAGCATTTTGAGGCTCTTTTCTGCGGACAGCGTGCGAGGTAAGCCACAATGTAATGTGTATCAGAAAAAAACATCTCTTAAATCTGTCATTAAACAAATTAAAGCACCAGATGAAAACTCATAACTGACAGTAACCGTGTCGGTTGTCAGAAAGTAACGGATTGCCTCTACACTATGAGGGTAATGTCTCTAATAGAGTCACGTGGCGTTCGTCAGGGAGCCAGGCTTTTGAGCGGCTCTTCAGGAGGCGGCTCCCTTCAAAGAGCCAGAAATCCCAGCTCTACAGGCTACAAGCTAGCTCCACCGCAGTAAGTTTGAGCTCCAAAATGAGAACTCGTGACATAAACGCGACTGAACAAGCTTCCACAAGCTAATTTGTGGCCACGAAATAATAAATCGTGGCAGTGAATTGGTATATCATTCATATACTGAACACTCCATAAAGTTGGCAGCATATTGACAGATACGGACTTTCGGTCTCAATAACTCTTTAACAAAACGTCAGTAACATACAGAGGAGCCTCCATCCCATCGCTGTGAGCTGGACTACATGCTACAAGCTCATTTTTATTAAAAGTGTCTCTCTGTCAAGCGTCAGAAACAATATTGATTTCTACGTCCGAGCAGCCAGCGGCGCTGCAGGGTTCAGGGAGCGTCTACAATTTACAAGACGCTGCAACAGTGAAGACAAAGACCACAAAAAAAAAACAACAACAATGATTCACTGCAGCGTCACCATAATCGCTACAACCTGGAATAATTCTGTACTTGACCTCAGTAATTCTGAGCACTTTTATTTTCCTTCCTGGTTGAAGCACCTTTCTTTAAATCTATAAGAAAAACTGTGTTGTAGTTTAAAAGTTAAAGCTGTTAATATTGAAAAGGTGAGTGTCTGACAGTTATTTCAATCCCCTGTTCCAGTAATATTTATGTTTGTTGTTGCTCACTCTTTTTTCTGTTTACTGCAGTAATTCTGAGCACTTTTATTTTTCTTTATGGTTGAAGCAGCTTTGTTTGAATCTATAACAATAACATGACTGTATTTCAGTGTGAAGTTAAAGCCATTTGTATTGAATAAGGTGAAACTTACGTTTATTTGACAGTGATTTCATATTTCTTAAAAGGTAAACATTTAATTTATTGTAGTTTTTATTTCTAAAATGTTATACTGGAGGAGCTTCCTGGATAAATATTTTCTAGTTATACAGGTAGTACATTATGTGCATGATTCTTAACAGTTTTTCTGAGGCTTTTGTATTATTTATATCAATTTCGGAATTATATCATATCGACAGAAATTAAGACCTATATCATGATCACATTTTTGGCCATATGGTCCAGCCCTAGGCCGTTGTCTGAGCGTCTGAATAAAAGAAACAATAGTGTATGTATCTGAATCGTGAGGGGGCGTGGCCAGGTGGCTGTCATTGAAATGTATTAGTTTAAAAAAAAGTGGAACACGAAAAACTGCAAAGCGCTGTTCCTGGACAGGATTCAATAGATTAATTTACCTGACTCAGAGCATGAACTGCCGTGAGACTGGGTTGTCTGTTCTATGCGCCTCATAATGCGTGATTCCTATATATGAAAAAAGTTTTAAAAAGAGCCATTCACTGACGGTGTGCCTTATAATCTGGTGTACCTTCTACTGCGGAAAATACAGTATGCGTATTTGTATTTGATAATAAAGTTGGACTTTTGCAAACTGACCCCGGCCCTCTGTCAGGTAAGGGAAAAGTTATGCGGCCCTCGCAGGAAAAAGTTTGGGGACCCCTGCTTTAAACCGAGGCGAATGCAGCTCAGGAAGCTTCTTTAAACTTTTGATGCACAAACAAGAACGAGAGCTGATGACGTGTTTAAGGTTCTCAGTTCAGTTCATGATGGAGAACATTTCTGACCATCTGACTCATTTTTCTACCTGATTTTAACAGTTTTGTTCCACTTTTCAATCATTTTTCATTTTCAAATTTTAGCAATTTCAACCATTTACCCCTTTTGAAGCAGTTTTTTCTGCAGTGACTTCTTTTCAAATTTCTAAACATTTCTGTTTTTTAAGCCATTCTAAAAGATTTTCTCAATTTTTTGTGGTTTTAGTTTCACTTATACCTTTTTTAAAACTGCCTTTTGAACCAAGAGTGACAACTGTTTAGTAAAAATACTCAAATGTTTATTCATGTTTCATACTGTGAAAGCTTCATGGAGCCGCTACAGAGAGACTAAAGAGCCACATGTGGCTCCAGAGCCGCAGGTTGAACACCCTGGTTTAGACCAACACACGGCTGCTTCATAACATCATAACTTCTTTTCAATTTACATAAAATAGAGAAACTAAAATGTACCCAAACCATTTCCGCTCTGAAATGTAGCAAAAAAAACTTTGTTTTTTTTGTTTGGAAACACTCGAGTCGTCTTTTCTCTGGTCCAAACCAGGAAAGTGTCCAAACTTTTTCCTCAAGTTCCCAGAAGCAGAGAGCAGAGCGTCTCACCTCCACTTTTAAATGTTAAGAAGCCCCACCCCCCTTTCTTCCGTGATGGTTAATAATGGAGTGAATTGAGAGACTGGCGTTACTGCTGGACTGGCGGAGATGCAGATGAATGAATCAGATCTGGGTTTGGGTCTGAATGGAGGAAATCCAGTTCATCCAGGAGCGATGCAGTTACTGAGGATTAACCTCTCACTGTCTGCAGTGCTGACTTCCTGTTTCACTGTCATATCGTCAGTAGATTTCACTGACATGTATTCATCCAGCTCTGACAGCTGAGAGGGGATTTCTTTTTTCTGTTTTTTTTCCAATCAATTTTTAGCCAATCAGGAAGGTTTATTCTGAGGGCGTGGTCAGGTCGGCTCGGAGCTGATCGTCTGGCAGGACTGCACACACCTCAGGATTTATGATCTACGATCTCCCCTTCCGACGCCTCCAAGAGGCTCCAACCTGAAAAAAAATCTCTGGGAACACACCGCACACTGCAGGAAGCCCGGACCTGAACTCATTAGCATACTCCCCACAGTCGGACCTGGTCGGCTTCGGTCGGGAGGAGAAGAGCGGGAAAAATTTGGCCTGATCATCCTGCAGTGTGTGGTGGTCTTAAGTCAAGACTTCACATTTGACTTGCCCCTGTGTGTGTGATGTTCACCTGGTCCAGGTCTCAGTCCAGGTTCTGCTGGTCCTGGTCCTGGTCTCAGTCCAGGTTCTCCTGGTCTGCTGGTCCTGGTCCTGGTCCAGGTCTCAGTCCAGGTTCTGCTGGTCCTGGTCCTGGTCTCAGTCCAGGTTCTCCTGGTCTGCTGGTCCTGGTCCTGGTCCAGGTCTCAGTCCAGGTTCTGCTGGTCCTGGTCTCAGTCCAGGTTCTCCTGGATTTGGTAGTTCTAGAGTTAACAATCACGTAACAACAATCCAGCTTGGTGTTCTGTCCAGATGAATGTCTGAGTTCTCCAGAGTTCATGTTTACAGTGTGTCATTCTCTGCTGTGTGTGTGTGTGTGTGTGTCTGTGTGTGTGTGTCTGTGTGTGTCTGTGTGTGTGTGTGTGTGTGTGTGTGTCTGTGTGTGTGTGTCTGTGTGTGTGTGTCTGTGTGTGTGTGTGTGTGTGTGTGTGTGTGTGTGTGTGTGTGTGTGTGTGTGTGGTTCCATTATAAAAGCAGACAGCACCAGCTAGTGGACCAACATGGAAGCTACATATTTTCCAGCAGGGCTCCTGTCCGACAGGCTGTGGACCACCAGAGGTCCAGAGAGAGAGAATGAACTGTTTTATTTTGAAAGTGTAGATTTAAACTTCTGTGAGTGGGCATTTTGAAAAACCCTTCACTTCCCCGGGTTTTCCACGCATCCTGAAGCCCTGGTTGTGGCGTCGGTATGGCGTCGGTATGGCGTCGGTATGGCGTCGGTACGCCGATGTGGCGGTTGGCAGGAAGCGGTCTGCCGTGCAGGACGGTCTGCCTGCTGCTGTTTTGTGGGACGTGGTTTTGTGAACAGGAAGTTGGTCTGTTCCATGTGTTTCACTGGAAACCCGGTGGTGTGCGTGGAGCCATATCTCTCATTGACTGCGATCCACCTCTTCCATTTAAAGTGGAGCAGCGTCTCCAGGAGTCCATCTGTCTCCAGAGTGTGTGTCCCTCCGTTGTCCTCCAGTCTCTACCAGGCCACACCAGAAGCTTCAGTCATCGCTTCTGAATGATGTGAAACACTCGGCTAACGGGGAATTCAGGATTCTCTCTGAAAGTTAACTCTGTTTCTTCTTCTGCAGGTAAATTCCAGGTGATGATCCAGAAGAGTTGACGGCCTCAGCAGGTGTTGGCCTTCATCCAGATTATATAGAACATGGCTTATATTGGAATTTAACACATTTGGTTTGTGCTTCATTTAAGAAACTTGACTCTTTTTTTCATTTCTGTTTGAGTTTAATGTCAAATTGAAACACTGAATCAGTGCTTCCAGAACATGTGGATCAGTCATGATTAGCAGCTCTGCCTGTCTGTGGTTCACTGTATTATTTCATATTTAATGCAGGAATGAGGCTAAACAGTCAGGTGTCAGGTAACAGAGTGCATTGTGGTTGGATTCAGTAGCAGATCTTTATTAGAAGAAGGGTTATCAATATCAAACAGCTTGGTTGTAAATATTTGAAGAGACTAAAAGTTGTTTTCTCTGGTGTCAGGAATTCTGATAAAAAGAAGGAAGAAAGAGTTGAGAGACAGTGAAGAGATGCAAGTGTGAAAGCAGGCTAAAGCCTGGGAATGGACATGTCTGAAAAACTGATCTCACATCCGGAGTTTCACTGAGACTCCGTCTGTTATGTCTCTTCTCCATTTCTTTTGTTGTCTGCAGTGCCTGTTTCAGCACTTTTTGCCAATAAACTGCCGTGAGAAGCCAGCACCGGTCCGACTGTTTCCTCTAACATGAAACCAACAGTGAGAACAGCTGGTCTGAAACATTCAGGAACCAGAAAACCCAGTAAATCCGTTTCATCTGGCAGACACACTTAAAGACTTCTGAATGACTGTTTCCAAATGTATGGTCACAGGACGGACACACACACACACACACACACACACGATGCTTCGTCGGGTGATTCTGGAGAAGTGTGTTTGTGTTTCTATGGATTTGCTTCAACCAGCAGCTGCTCCTTTTCCTCTGTCCTGAGAATCAAACAGTGTCTTTAATGTTTATTAGTCATGATGGAAAACCTTCACAGAAAGGGACTTTTTTTTACAGACCTGTAATGATGTGAAGGTGAAATATGAGTTTGTTGAAGTGGACTGAGAGACTCGCCAGGTCACGGTTTCCTCTGCTCCAGTGGAGAGGCTCTGCCTGAAGGCTGAGGACTGCGGGATTCTCCCCGCGGTGTAAATGAACGCGTCGTGGCGCCGACCCGAGCTGGCCGGTCGTGGCTCCGGAGCCTGACTGAACGCGTTGGAACCGCTGAAGGTTCTGCAGGGTCCGGGTCTTCCGGTGGCACACACCGGCCAGCGGCGCATTACGCCTCAGCATCACAGGACGCATCGATAGGATTTGGAGGCAGCCATCGGCCTCCCGCTGAGCGGGACCACAGGGCTCCGTCAGGACGGCGCCGCCTGCAGGAACAGCAGATGTTCTGCCAGACGAGGGCAGCAGAGCTCCACGGCAGGGCCCGACGCCGCCTTCACAGCTCAGACTGAGCAGCATATGCTTCTTGATCTTCATGCTTCTTATGAACTGGTGGCCCTGTGTCGGAGTGACCGGCGCCATACAGGAAGCACCCTGTGCCCTCGCCTCGCGGCCTCGCGGCCTGTGATCGCTGCAGCTTCATTCCAGCTCAGCCTGTTGCTCAGAGGGAGTCACAGTCCTGGACTGAAGGACTGTCATCGCTGATGAAGCTGCTGGAAGCTGAAACCCTGAGTGCGTGGGCGTGTCCAGACGGCTGCGTCTCTGACAGCAGAAGAGAAGGAAGAGAGCCGCCGTCTGAGTTCTGCCTTTTTATTTTGAATTATATACATTTAAACCGTGGTTCAGTTTGTCATCCTAACACTGAGCTATTTCCATTTCCCTTCATAAGACTAGTGCTTCCTGTCTGCTTCCTTGGATGTTTCTCATTAAGAGTTTGTTTGAAGACTTATGGGTAATCTGAAGGCACATAAAGTTTCGACTCTCTTTCGTACAGAGTCCCTGGACCAAACGCAGCAGGACATGGTCCAGGAGGCGTCCTGACCGCACCGTCAGCCACCGGCCAGTTTCCAGGGTCAGCTCCCCCCAGCTGGTCCCTGGTCAGGGTCTTCGCTGTGTTGCTGCTGAATTCAGTCTTCATGAGGTGAAGAAGGGTCTGCCAGCGATCCTCATCACTCTGTAGGTGTTGAGGCCCGGAGAGTCGAACCCCGGGGACAGACCTTTCTTGTTGAAAGGGAAGAAGTTGAAGAGCTGGCCGTCCTGCGCCTCCAGAGAGACGGAGGACCGGTTGATCTTCATCTGGCAGGGGTAGGGGCTCTCGAACACCACCCGGAACACTCGGTCCTGCAGGTAGTCCAGTCTGATGGTCCGGTACTTCAGCGGCACGCTGGAGTCCACCTGCGGTCCGAACTGCTGCATGAGCAGGGCGCGCTGCGCGTCCGCCTTGATCTGGTAGAAGGTCATGTTCCTGTAGGTGAAGAAGCCCACGTACGGCGCGGGGTCGGGGGGCGCTCGCACCGCCCGCCGGGCGCTCCTGAAGGCGTCCTCCACCACCGGGATGAGGTGCCGGAAGGCCTGGCCGGCCAGGTCCCTGTCCGGCCGGACCCCCGCCATCAGGACCACCAGGCCCAGCTTGAGCCGCGGCACCAGGGCCATGGTGGCGGCGAACCCGTCCAGGTCCCCGTCCTTCCTCACCACGTCGTAGCCGAACTGCCGGTTGACCTCCCACGGCGTGCCGGTGGAGTTGGCGAAGTATCCGGCGTGGCACCTCATGACGGGGCGCAGCATGGTGTCCAGGGTGTCCCGCCGGAGCACGCCGCCGCCGTACGCCCCCAGCAGAGCCATCATCAGCTTGGCCATGTCCGCCGTGGTGGAGTACATCTGGCCGGCGGGCCGGTACCAGCCCAGGTCGTAGAGCGGGGCGGGCTGGCCGCCGCCGTACACCCCCACCGCCATCTGCCTCTGCACGGCCGCCGTCAGCTCGAAGCCGGTGTCCTCCATGCCCAGCCGCTCCAGGATGTTCCTGGACACCCAGCTCTCGAAGTCCGAGCCCGCCACCTTCGGCGCCAACACGCCGGCCAGCAGGGAGAAGGCCACGTTGCTGTAGTGACATCTGAGGGAGAAAGACACGTCTCAGCGCCGCGGCCTTCACATGTGGACACTTCTGTCCTCTATCGGTGAACCGGCGGCCGCTCGGTCCACAGTGAGACGCACTAAGGTGAGGCCAGCGCTCCCTCTACCAATCAGGACAGTATGTGAAATACAAACTCACCTTCATGATCAAATCCAGTGTGATTTGAACATGAAGGTTTCTCACTGATGTGTTGAAGTGTGGGAAGTCGGCCCTTCTCAGGAGATTGCAGCTTTGTTGCAGAGTGTGTAAAATAATCATGTGGAAACAGACTGAACGTGTTTCCATGACCCGCTCTGCAGATTCAGCAGTTTGAAGAGGAGAGAAAGCAGTAAAGTGTGACTAATCACTGCTGAATCACACAATTTATGCTTTTAATAAAGACAATATAATTCAAAGCCTCTGATTATTGTGGTGGTCAGAGGAGTCAAAGAGCGAGTTAAACCTGAGAAACAATCTCCTGCTAGAGAAACACTGCAGGTGAGACAGGTGTATTCATCACAGGTCGTCTCCACACCGGGTGCTTCCATTATTCTCCTGAGAGGCTTTCCTGTCAGTCAGACGCGTCACCATGGAGACGAGCTACAGTCTGACCGAGCTGATGGAGAGTGAAGTTAGAAAACAGAAGCACCGTTTGTAAGAGTCACCACACACACACACACACACACACACACACACACACACACCACACACACACACACACACACACTCCATGAAATACATGCTTCCATCTGCTTCTTCGATTTCATCTTTTTGGTTTTCTTCAACCAACCCTTCAGAGTAGACCCGGTCCAGGCAGTAGACCCGGTCCAGGCAGTAGACCCGGTCCAGGCAGTGGAACCGGTCCAGGCAGTAGACCCGGTCCAGGCAGTAGACCCGGTCCAGGCAGTGGACCCGGTCCAGGCAGTGGAACCGGTCCAGGCAGTGGACCCGGTCCAGGCAGTGGAACCGGTCCAGGCAGTAGACCTGGTCCAGGCAGTAGACCCGGTCCAGGCAGTGGAACCGGTCCAGGCAGTAGACCCGGTCCAGGCAGTGGACCCGGTCCAGGCAGTGAACATCTGGGCCGCTGCTGCCTTTTCATGCCGATGTTGTGTCATCTTGATTCAAAGCTGAGTGTGAATTCTCTGCGCTGCCAGGCTCTAAACCTGATGCTAAAACATAAGCTCTACTCGGTCCCGGCCGCAGGAAGGACCATGAAGTCTGACTCCCATCTCAGGACTGTCCTTACGCTCATTACCAGAGGGCCTGATGGAGGGGGGGTCTGGACTGGGGAAAGACTCTTACTTGGTGCCTGGATCAGCCACCAGAACATCATCCTGCAGCAGGCCCAGGGCCGCCTGTGTGTCTCCGCTCCAAAGAAGATTAGTCGACCTTAATCTTCTGGGTAACCCTGGAAAAACACGGAGCCTCAGTCAGTTAACCTGCAGGCCTAATCTGGCTTGATGCACTGGCTGCTTGACTGCAGCGCCACGGAGAGTTCAGCAGGCGCACCGCTCTCTTCTAGCCGACACTGCCTTGCTATCTGCTTGATGTTTTTAATCTGCCCACATCCTGCAGCTTCAGGCTCCCCTCGCCGGATGGGGTCTGCCCACAAACTGACTGCATGTCCTTCCAGAGAGTGAAGGCCGTAAACGTGTGTTTAGGTTTTAAAACCAGCTGGGAACGCCTCTGGAAGCTCTTATTCTGTGTCTTATTCTGAGTGTTTTGATCCACCGGCCGCCAGGCTTGAGGCTTCTCTCTCCCCAGCCCTGAGGACACTGAGGACGGCAGTGCGACCGGATCAGTCGGACATCATCCTGTGGCTGGAGGGTTTCAGAGTGAAACATCATCTGCATTTAATCCAGAGCAGCAGGACTGAGGCTTTGACTGTCATATCCTCACTAAAATGATCTGTTGGCTTTACTCTCTCATGCTCACTCACTCTGACAGCATCTTCAGCGTCAGTGTCTCACAGATGAAATGTAGGCTTCACAGTAAGCTAGAGTCAGCTGTGTGCATCTCCACAAACAGGATGGAACTGTGGCGGCCGGCTGCTGGCCTCATGACTCTTCCATCAGGTAACGTATTCAAACAGACCGCAGCAGGTGATAATCCAGAGCTGATTATCCTGATCTCTGCCACAGGAAGCGGCAGAAAATAGCTCCTCCCTGTCTTTTTAAGGCCAGGTCATCTCTGGGATCCGTTCTCAGCAAAAATAGATGTGCTGAGTGGAGAAAGCCCTCTGTGTGCTCCTGGGAAGCAGAACCTCATCCTCACTGATGACTGTTGACAGTTTAGAGTCGAGCTCAGTGGGAAAAGAAGAATTTAGGGGAATAAAGTGAACGAATGCACATAAACAAACAGAAAGCTTACTGTTTGAGCAGAGAGTCGAGCTCACAGCCGTCCTGCTGAGAGGCAGCGCTCGCTGGCTGTGAGCTCGGAAGGAGACTCAGGCTGAACCTGGGTTCTGGGTGTTCTGAGGGTTTTCAGTGGATCATCAGTTGCAGTCAGACCCTCTTTGAGGGGGATCAATACCACTCATATCTGAAATGTAGCAAAGCTGCTCTCTGGACTGGAATATGCGGTGTGGTTGGTGAGTTTATAGTTGTGAAGCTGTGCAGAATGTCCCTCCGTCCCTGTCTGAAGCTGAACTCCGTGCTTCACGCTGTGAGCAGCTTCCTCAGGCGGTGCATTACCAGAGAGCTGGCTGGCCATCCTGCGCAGGGTGAGCGCCGGCGAGCGGCCCCGGGGGGCCCCGGCCGGGCCCGGCCCCCCCAGCGGGTTCTTGATGGTGAAGTTGTCTGTGTACTTGTCCAGCGGATCGTCCAGCGAGTCCACCAGGCCGCTCTCCCACAGCTTGTACAGCATCAGGGTGGGGAAGATCTTCGACAGGCTGGCGATCCTGCAGAGAGACAGTGAGAGGAAGCGTTCGCTCTCGTTTCCACTGAAACCCTGCAGGTGATGAGAGACCGCTGCTCCAGGGCACCGGGACCATCGCTATGGCGGTACCGCCAGGTCCAGCCGGAGACCGCTTCATTCCCCAGAGGAGGCAGAACGGAGGGAAGCTGCTGATCCACCGAGTCAGGCAGTCCACACACACACACACACACACACACACACACACACAGGTTCGTATTTCTATCCTTGTGGGGACCTTCCATTGACTCCCATTCATGTCTAACTCCTAACCCTGACCCTGACCCTGACCCTAACCCAGACCACAACACAGCCTAACCCTAAAGAAATGTTTTGACCTTTGACTTTTTTCAGTAACAACATGGTCAAGAAAAGACTGTTTCCCCTCATTAGGACCGGAAAAATGTCCCCACAAGGCACGTCGTTCCAGGTTTTCCTATCCTTGTGGGGACATTTGGCCCCCACAAGGATAGAAATATGAGTACACACACACACACACACACACACACACACACACACACACACACACACACACATGTTTGTACTTATATCGTTGTGAGGACACTCATTGACATAATGCATTTCCTAGCCCCTTACCTTAACCCTAACCATCAAAAATAAATGCCTAACCCTAACCTATGCCCTAAATCTAACCTAAACCCAACTGTAACCCTAAATCAAAAACCAAGTCTGAACCCTCAAAAAGGTCAAAAAAGGCCTGTCAACTGTCAAATTGTGAGGACCGGCAAAAATGTCCTCACTTTGCAAAAATGTCCTCACTTTGCAAAAATGTCCTCACTCTGTTGGTGAAAAACGAATTTTGGTCCTTACTTTTGGGTATGTACAAGAACACACACACACACACACACACACACACACACACTGAAGCTCACCTGTACACCGTGTACTCATTGGGTGCAGATGAAGACGGATCACTGATGTTCCTTTTGCCGAAGTTTCCGTTCCACAGAACCGAGTCGTTGAGAACCAGGATGGCTGAGAGCGCCGGCAGCCTGGTGGTGTGAACGCTGGACCTCAGGAGCAGGTCCACCTGTCAGGACACTCCTCGTTATAGAGAGCACTTCAGCATTTTGAAGCCTGCCGGGACGAGCGGGTCTACCTTCTCCAGAGCCACCCTCAGAGGCGTGATGGGGTGTTTCAGAGCCACGGGCTCAGGGAAGCGAGGACACATCTCCGTCACCGCCTGTGTCTCCGTCTCCTCTGTCAACAAACAGCAGAAATCAGGCATCTGCAGTCCAATATGTCCATCCTGGGTGGACAGTCTGCTTTGGACCATTTGGACAAACCTCTGCAGCAACAATAACAGAACTGAAACAGAAGGGAGGACGTCCCGTGACTGGACTGTTGAATGTCAGGATTCCAGATGTTGTTCTACTCATAAGAGCAGACTGATAAGATCCTGTTGGATCCACAACTCTTCTCCTGATAGGCCTTCATATGCCTGATATACCAAGATCCCACATAAACAGCTCGTTCCTTCAGTTTGTCTTCCATTCGTTCTTTATTCAGTCCTAAAATGACATCAAGCTGAACTGGGCGATTAAAATGATCCATTTCTGTGCCTGGCTTCGCCGCCACCTACAGGACAATAGTTTATTTGAGAAATTTCAGTCAGGATATAGAGCTTATCACAGCACTGAGACTGCGTTAGTTAAAGTCACTAATGACTTGCTATTGGCGGCTGACGCAGGTCTAGTCTCAGTCCTGGTTCTCTTAGACCTCAGTGCAGCTTTTGATACAATCGACCACAATATTCTCCTGCAGAGGTTAGAATGTGAGGTTGGCATCAGAGGAAAAGCCCTCTGCTGGTTCAAATCCTATTTATCTAATAGGTACCAATTTGTTCACGTTAACCAACAGTCCTCACCGTGCTCCCAGGTCAGTTATGGGGTTCCTCAATTTTATTTCTGTTGTATATGCTTCCTTTAGGGAACATAATTAGAAGTCACGATATCAATTTTCATTGCTATGCAGATGACACACAATTGTATTTATCTATGAAACCTGATCAAACTAATCAAATAGACAGACTCAGTGACTGTATCAGAGAAATTAAAACCTGGATGACTACAAACTATCTCCGTCTGAATCCTGGCAAAACAGAGGTCATTATACTAGGCCCCCATAAACTGAGAGAGTGTCTATCCAAACAGATTATTACCTTAGATAACGTCAGTGTATCCTCCTCCTCTACTGTGAGGAACCTCGGGGTCTTATTTGATCAGGATATCTCCTTTAAAGCACACATCAACCTGGCTTGTAAAACAGCATATTTCCACTTGCACAACATAGCTAAAATAAGAAACATTCTACCTGGAAGCGATGCAGAAAAACTCATCCATGCATTTGTTTCTACTAGATTGGACTACTGCAACTCCCTTCTCGCAGCCTGCCCAAAAAGTGTATTAAAAAACTTTCAGTTGGTTCAAAATGCGGCCGCCAGATTATTAACCGGAACTAGAAGACGTGAACACATTACTCCCGTTCTAAAATCTCTTCACTGGCTTCCTGTCGAGTTTAGAATCAGATTTAAAATCCTTCTCCTCACTTACAAAATCCTAAATGGGATGGCTCCAACCTATCTCCAAGATGCTTTAACGCCTTATCAACCAATCAGAGCACTCCGCTCTCAAAATGCAGGGTTACTGGTGACTCCTAGAGTCTCTAAATGGACTCTAGGTGGAAGAGCCTTTAGCTATCAGGCACCATTTTTATGGAACCAGCTTCCAAGTGGTGTCAAAGAGGCAGACACAGTCTCCACATTTAAGGTTAGGCTCAAGACGTTTCTCTTCGATGCAGCCTATGATCAGGTCAGCTAGGGACTCTAAACTAAACTAAACTTAACTAAACTTAACTAAACTAAACCAAACTAAATTAAACTAAACTAAACTAAACTAAACTAAACTAAACTAAACTAAACTAACTAAATACTAGTTTAAACAGTAAACTATCCACAAAGCTGCCCTAGGAGCTAGAATGCTGTGGGAAGTACGGTGCACTGAGCCCTGTCCTCTAATGTCTGAATGTTATTCCCTTTAGTCCGTTCATTGCTTTTCACCTGCTGTCCCCCCCTTCGAGGGGGAGTCTTCTCCAGTTTCAGTTGCTGACTCCACTATTACGAAGGCCTACGAACAAGCTCCGTCCGGACCGGGAGGACACTCCTGTCGGTGCTGTGCCCGCGGACTGGCTTCGATTCTACTTCTGGGATCCGTGGTTCTTGTGCTGGACCGTCCAACGGACTGTCCTCAACATAGTCCTAGGCTTTACTTCTTATTGTCTCATGCTAGCTGTTGCCAAAGCTGTCCGTCCCTGGGAGAGGGATCCCTCCATACTGTGGTTCTCCCCAAGATTTCTTCTTTTCCCACTGGGTTTCTGGAGTTTTTTCTTGCCGGATGTGAGGGTCTAAGGCGGTGGTTGCTTCGTTTTGTCTCGTTACTGTGAATTTGACATATTAACATTATGCTTATTCACTGTTTTTATTTTTACCAACCAATGTAATATCTTGAAGCCTCTGAGGCAGCTGTTGTTGTGATACTGGGCTGTACAAAAATACATTGATTGATTGATTGATTGAAGAACCTTTGGTAAACTTTTCAACCATATACAGTAAATTTACAGTAAATCAGTCTGAATTCATCAAACTAAGAACAAAGAAAATCATAGTCACGATAAGACGTGGTCAGTTGAAGTGCAACACAGAGTGTCTCACAATAAATTCTGCCGATAGAGTTGTGAGAATCCGGCAGAGGAAATCTCTGAGAACAATTACAGCAGATCTCTGCTGAGAAACAGCTGATTTACACTTTAAACATGGAGAAAACGGAGACAGTACAGTACCATGCAGACGCTTCCTGGAATAGACGCTGATCTGGAGCACACTGCCAGTGTTCATCAATGCCAACCTGCTAAATATATTCTGGAATTCAGTTTTTCAGCCAGACTTCGTCCTCTTGAGGAGTTTTTGAATTTTTTCAAGACAACAAGCTTTTCAAGCTGAGATTTATCCAGGCCGTCTGATGGCTGCTTTCCAGGTGTTTGTGGTTTTTAGATGGATTTCACCAAAACAGCTCGACTGACTGAAGCCACAGACCTGCTGCTGACCGTGTGACATCCGGCGTTCACCACAGACCCCTGGTCAGTGCAGCTGACCACTGCAGTCGCTTCTGATTCCTGCTCACACTGACCTGGTTCCCATGGTTTGAGTGTGTGGATGGGGGGGGGGGGGGGGGGGGGGGTGGATCGGAGGGGGTGGATGTGAATTGGAGGGAATGTGGATCGGAGGGGAGGGAATGTGGATCGAGGGGGGGATGTGGATCAGGGGGATGTGGTTCTTCAAGGCGGTCTGACCAGGCGGGAGGGGGCTGTGGATCGGAGGGGGGGAATGTGGATCGGAGGAGGGGTTAATGTGGATCAGAGGGGGGGGTGTGGATCGGAAGGGGGATGTGGATCGGAGGGGGGGATGTGGATCGAAGGGGGGATGTGGATCGGGATGTGGATCGGACGGGGGGATGTGGATCGGAGGAGGGGTTAATGTGGATCAGAGGGGGGGTGTGGATCGGAGGGGGGGGAATGTGGATCGGAGGGGGGTTAATGTGGATCAGAGGGGGGGTGTGGATCGGAGGGGGGGTGTGGATCGGAGGGGGGGTGTGGATCGGAGGGGGGGGATGTGGATCGGAGGGGGGGATGTGGATCGAAGGGGGGGATGTGGATTGGAGGGGGGGGTGTGGATCGAAGGGGGGGATGTGGATCGGAGGGGGGGTGTGGATCGGACGGGGGGATGTGGATCGGAGGGGGGGATGTGGATTGGAGGGGGGGTGTAGATTGGGGGGTGTGGATCGGAGGGGGGGTGTGGATCGGAGGGGGGGATGTGGATCGGAGGGGGGGGATGTGGATTGGAGGGGGGATGTGGATCGGGGAGATGTGGATCGGGAGGGGGAATGTGGATGGGGGGTGTGGACTGGAGGGTGTGGATCAGAGGGGGGTTAATGTGAATTGAGGGGAAGTTGATCGAAGGGGGGGTGTGGATCGGGGGGTGTGGATTGGAGGGGGGGATGTGGATCGGGGGTGTGGATCGGAGGGGGGGATGTGGATCAGAGGGGGGATGTGGATCGGAGTGGGGTTAATGTGGATTGGAGGGGGGGGGGCGGATTGAAGGGAGGTATGTGGATTGGAAGGGTGGGATGTGGATCGGAGGGGGGGTGTGGATCGGAGGGAGGGATGTGGATCGAAGGGGGGGATGTGGATCGGAGGGAGGGATGTGGATCGGATGTTCCTCTTCATGACGTCAGAAAGAGGAAGATTTCAGAACCGCGTGTTTGAGTGTATATTTTCTTAAAAGTGGAGCCACAATTGAGGGAGGTGACTGAATGTTTCACTTCTGGGGGATCATACAGAGGCTCTGGGAGGCAACATGACTGTAAAGACTCCTTTTTAAAGTGAATTTTGCATAATATGACTCCTTTAATAAACACTGATTGACTGAAACACACCAGAACAACAACTGGCTCTCTGCTGACAGACCAAACGGCCACTGACTGAGAAACACTCCAGCTGACGATGTGTCTGATCCCTGCATCGCCACCGGGCACACCCCCGACCAGCAGGAGTACCAGACACTGACTCAGCCCCCCAGGACCCGGGTCAGACGCTGCTTCGGCCCCCCAGTACCCGGCATCAGCGAGCATCAGCAGCTGAGGTTGCTGGGAAGTGGACCAGGTTCTGAGTGGGACTGATTCACGTCGTTCTGATCACTTTCATATCAGAAGCATGACGACAGAAGCTGCTGTCACATGATCAGAAGGCTCCGTCTGCTCGCTCTCCGGCAGCAGTCTGAGGCTGCTTTAACGGGGATGCTAATCCCACAGAGACTATTCCCAGCTTTGTGTAATCCTGCTGCTCTTCCTGCAAATGAGCAATTACAGCGGGGAGGCAGATGAAGGTGGAGCCGGGTCCGAGTGGAGCGGAGCCACCTGAGGACTTTACCTGTCTGCAGCTTGGGCATCCTGTACTGCCAGACGAAGCAGCAGGTCATGACCACGGAGAGCAGGAAGAAGACCACCAGGCCCAGCATGGTCCACTTCACCTTCATCTTAGCGCTCGTTGAGCTGGATCTGGATTGGGGGTTAAGAATCTTTTGAAACGCTTTGGAAGCACAAAAACATTAACGTCCATTAAAGTATGAGTCCTTTTTAAAATCCAGAGCAGGAACTCACCAGAAGAGTGCAACAAGACTGTGTCAGATGTCTCTCCTCATCTTCGGGCCGCTCCTCATCCTCGGCTGGTCAGTATCCACGGTGCGATCTGTCTGAAGTGCTCCTGAGCAATCAGAGCCCCTGGGTGGAGCACACGCTCCTAATCCTGACGGTGATTCCCACCCCGCCCTGACATAATCTGCAGGGAGATCCAGCCACGTGGCCAGATGGAGGAAGAGCACTCATCCTCTGCAGTCAAACCACTCCACATCTTTGAAGTTAATTCCACATATGCTTTACACATTCACCACTTCATCACCATGCACCAAGGGGGGGAGGAAGGAAAGACTGGACGTTCACCAAGTGGAAAAAGGCCACGTTTTACTGTTATGCATGTACAGAAATAAAGGGAACAAAGTTCTTGAAGATTCATTTACTGTATTTTGAAGAGGTCTTCTACAGAAGAAGACCTCTTTTGGCTCTTACAGAATATTTGCTAACATAATAGTGGTTGACAGTGTTTGTGTGCAGTCGGTGTTGGGCTTTATGTGGCTCACATGGAGGGCAAGATGAATCCTCACGTGCCTGGGGAGACCCAGTCTGACAACACAGCTGTTAAAAAGCTTAGCGATGGAGAAAGCAGCACCTTCGCGGGGAGCCAGACCCACTGGCCCACCTGGTACTGAGGTGCCGGGCCGCAGGGCACTAGTATGAGGCCCTGGAGCGACGACTCAACAGTTCAATCAATCAATCAAACTTTATTTGTAGAGCACTTTTCATGATAATAAAAACAACACAAAGTGCTGAACAGTAAAAAACAGTCATAAAAACAAAAGAATAAAAACCGCACCATCGATAAGTATACACCACACACACACACACACACACACACACACACACACACACACACACAGACACCTAATTTTTGCCCATAGCAAGGCAGAGGAGACATGGCATGGCACTAAGCATCATGGGAAAACACTACCAGTGGGCCCGTCCACACCAGGAGAAGGCGAAGGTCATTGATACTGGCGCTCCAGCGCTCGACCAAGACCCAGACCAAGGGGAACCCGCACACCGAGGTGTGGAGACCCCCAGGCCAGCCGGGACCAGAGGACTCGAGCACAGTGACCCCAGCAGAGGACCGGGACCAACTCCCGGTGTGAAGGACCCCCCTGAGGAAACACTGGAGTTAAAGGAATACTCCACCCAAAAAACGATTTGGCCTCATTTTCTACTCACCCTCATGCTGAGAAACACTCTGGAGCACTTTTTTGACGTTTCAAATGCAGTTGGAGATGTTTGGGGATTTTCGTTGTCAACAAACAGGGACCAACAGAGCCCGACAGAAAAAAATGGTCCATAAAGTCCACAAAATGTTCCCATTTTCCTTCATACTGCTCGTCCGCTGTAATCCAAGTGTCCTGAGCGCGTAACGTCCATAATTAATTCTTAACGAGGTCATTTAGTACATTTTAAGAGCCCAAACAGTGCGCTCTCATACAGCTCCATTGCATGTCTGCGCGCGCACCCTGAACTACGGAAGCCGCGGCAGACCAAGCCAGACGCTTGCGCGCTTTCAGCGACTACTTTTCTAAATTGCAAGCGTAGAAGAAGAAGTTCCGCTGTTTATATTCTGCTGTGAGTGACCGAGCTGTGGACAATCACAAAAGTGATTGGCTACTGTTTTAAAGCTTTGAATTCGGTGTCCTGCTGAAAGGGCACAAGCGTCTGGCTTGGTCTGCCGTGGCTTCCGTAGTTCAGGGTGCGCGCGCAGACATGCAATGGAGCTGTACAGAGCGCACTGTTTGGGCTCTTAAAATGTACTAAATGACCTCGTTAAGAATTAATTATGGACGTTACCCGCTCAGGACACTTGGATTACAGCGGACGAGCAGTATGAAGGAAAATGGGAACGTTTTGTGGATTTTATGGACCATTTTTTCTGCCGGGCTCTGTCGGTCCCTGTTTGTTGACCATGAAAATCCCCAAACATCTCCAACTGCATTTGAATCTTCAAAAAAGTGCTCCAGAGTGTTTCTCAGCATGAGGGTGAGTAGAAAATGAGGCCAAATCGTTTTTTGGGTGGAGTATTCCTTTAAGCAGCTAAAAACATAAAAAGACATGATACAAAGCTAATAAAAAATAAGTAAGATAAGATCAAAAAGTAAAAAAGTAAAATAAGTTAGAAGAAAATAATGAAATAGAACGAATAAATAGGATAAGTATATTAAAAATTAAAATGACAAAAAATAAAAATGATGGAGATAAGAACTATAAAAGGTCAATTAAAAGCCAGGTTGAAAAGGTGTGTCTTTAACCTCCCTTTAAAAATATCAACGGTCTCTGCGGTCCTGAGGTTCTCTGGCAGGCTGTTCCACAGGCGGGGCCGTAGTGGCTAAAAGCCGCCTCGCCATGAGTCTTGGTTCTGGCTTTAGGAACACACAATAAGGCGCTGCCAGAGGACCTCGGGGCCGCGAGGGTCGATCCGCGAGGGCGCAAGGTCGTTCAGACATTTAAAAACTAATAAGAGTAGGGGTGGGCGATATGGCAAAAATGTCATATCACGATTTTTTTAAATTAATATCACGATCACGATTTTATCACGATTCTTTTTTATATTGATTTTTCTAGACTAATTTGCAAGTTTGACCATTTTTTTCCCCAATGTTAAACATATAAAATGTATAAAATGTATTTAAAGGTGCATTAAGGAGTTTGCACGTTTTATGCGAAACAGCGCCCCCTGCAGGCCTTGGGCGTAATGCAGCTTAGTGAAAAACTCGTGCCTGTGTCTTGCGTGCACGGAAGAGAGGAACTCCTTCCTCGCTCTTTTAGTAGCGCTCCAGTAAAATGTAAGTGTCTTCTCCCTGGTGGAGTCTGTGTGGAGCTGCAGTGCTAGAAGCCAGTCTGTTCTGACTTTCTGGAAGATCCTGCTCAGTTGTTGCTCACTAAGCACCTGGCGGAGTAATGGCGGACAAAATGAAACCTAACTAAATCAGGCCAGCTGGAGTGTGCATTATGTCATTCCTCTCAAATTCTCCCCCAAAAAATTCTGGTTCCGGACCGGCACTGTGACTTTCAATTGACAATTTAGCGCTGTTAGAGGTACTGGTAATGAATATGTCAGGGCACATTGTACACATTATTAAAGATGTGTAACATATTTATGGTGGAAAATAAGTATTTTTAAAGTTGAAAAACTCCTTAATGCACCTTTAAAGATTTTAAATGATATCAGGTGGAACTTAGATAATAAAAAGCTCACAGTGATGGTTCTACTGGACCTGAGTGCCGCCTTCAACACAGTAGACCACCACATTTTAATAAACAGATTGAGTCACCTGGTGGGCCTCTCTGGTACTGTTCTTAACTGGTTCAATTCTTATTTCACAGATCAATGTTTTTATGTAAGTATGGATACTTGTTCCTCAGGAACCCATGAAATTAGGTGTGGGGTTCCCCAGGGTTCAATTTTAGGTCCCATACTTTTTAATCTCTAGATGCTTCCACTTGGGGACGTCATCAGGGGACACGGCATCAGCCTCCATAGTTACGCTGACGACACTCAGCTGTTCATCAGTTTCCATAGCTACACTGACGACACTCAGCTGTTCATCAGTTTCCATAGCTACACTGACGACACTCAGCTGTTCATCAGTTTCCATAGTTACGCTGACGACACTCAGCTGTTCATCAGTTTCCATAGCTACACTGACGACACTCAGCTGTTCATCAGTTTCCATAGTTACGCTGACGACACTCAGCTGTTCATCAGTTTCCATAGCTACACTGACGACACTCAGCTGTTCATCAGTTTCCATAGTTACGCTGACGACACTCAGCTGTTCATCAGTTTCCATAGTTACGCTGACGACACTCAGCTGTTCATCAGTTTCCATAGCTACGCTGACGACACTCAGCTGTTCATCGCCGTGTCTCCTGGTGACTCCGGGCCAATAGAAACCCTTTTGAACTGTATTTCAGACATCAAGTCATGGATGGCAGTGAATTTCCTGCAGCTCAACCAGGACAAGACTGAGGTTTTAGTTATTGGTCCCGAAGGTCAGAGAGAGAAGATTTTACCTAAATTACGGGATTTTAAACCAGCACAATCATTTAAGAACCTGGGCGTGATTTTTGACTCTGAGCTAAGTTTTATTCCACACATTAAAAACATAACTGAGTTTGGATTTTATCATCTTAAGAATAAAGCCAGAGTCGCCCGTTTCTCTCTCAGGCCAGAAGGAGGCGCTAATGCAGCTTTTATCTCCTGTAGATTAGACTACTGTAATGCCTTGCTCTCTGGTCTGAAACAAAAAGAGCATTTCAAACCTGCAACTGTTACAAAACTCAGCCGCCGTGCTGACGGGGACCAGGGGGCGGAGCCACATTACAGCGGTTTTAAAGTCGCTGCATTGGCTCCTTGTCCGCTTCCTTGTTCGCTTTTAAAGTTCTCTTATTTAGGGGTGTGCGATACGTCGATATAAGATCGTTAAGGATTATAACGTTGGGACGATCTCTTAAATCAGAAAGATGGTTAAACCGTCTATAGGGCACGTTCTCCTCCTCGTTGTTTTTTCACCTATATATAATATTTTTTGGAGTGATGATGTTACCTGAAAGCTTCAGATAATATCAGCTAAATTGTTTTTGTTCTAAATTGTTGTCCTTTAAGAGGTAACCAGCTAAGTTTGCATTTTTATTGACCCTTTTTAATAATCTATTTGGTGTGTTTAGTTTTTGTGTTACAAAAGTGCACTCTATTGCTGTTCATTACTTTTTATGTTTGTGTTCATTGCACATTTTGATTAGAAAAAAACCTGTACTATTTAAATTAAAGCCAGTTTCTTTAGCTTAAAATGTCTTTTTTTTCTTTTAGGGTTTTACGTGTTTAAAATTGCATTAAGGAGTTTTACAACCTTAAAAATATTTATTTTCCACCATAAATATGTTACACATGTTTAATGATGTGTACAATGTGCCCTGACATATTCATTACCAGTACCGCTAACAGCGCTAAACTGTCACTTGAAAGTCACAGTGCCGGTCCGGAACCAGAATTTTTTGGGGAGAATTTGAGAGGAATGACGTAATGCACGCTCCAGCTGGCCTGATTTAGTTAGGTTTCATTTTGTCCGCCATTACTCCGCCAGATGCTTAGTGAGCAACAACTGAGCAGGATCTTCCAGAAAGTCAGAACAGACTGGCTTCTAGCACTGCCACAGCTCCACACAGACTCCACCAGGGAGAAGACACTTAAATCTTACTGGAACGCTACTAAACGAGCGAGGAAGGAGTTCCTCTCTTCCGTGCACGCGAGCCACAGGGACGAGTGTTTCACTAAGCTGCATTATGCCCAAGGCCTGCAGGGGGCGCTGTTTCGCATAAAACGTGCAAACTCCTTAATGCACCTTTAAAAGGGCGTCTCGGTACTGTGGTTCACTCTAAAACCAGACTGATGTCTTTCTAAAATGTTATTGATCATTAAAAAGTCATTGACTTGGTTAAAAACCAGTCTTTCTAAAACTTTACTTAAAAACGGTCAGTTGGATCCTGGTCTGTAGTTATTAAAAATATCGGGGTCTAAATTGCTCTTCTTCAGAAGGGGCTTCACCACCGCCGTTTTAAAGGCAGTGGGGAAGACGCCCGTCTGAAGAGAGCAGTTCATGATATTTAAAATCTGTTCCTCCAGGAATCCATAAAGTGATTTAAACAGTGGTGGGGATGGGATCTAAAAGGCAGGTTGTTGATTTTACTTGGGAGAAAACTCGACCAAGAGTCCTTCATCAACCAGGTCCAGACTGTCCAGTGTGTCCTCAGGCATGGACAACGGTTCAGCTGTGTTCACTGATAAAACCTGTTGGGGTAAAAGACTAGACCTGATGTCCAGGATTTTAGTTCTGAAGTGGTCTGCAGAGTCTTCACAGAGAGCGTCTGTCGGCTCCTTAAAAGCTTTGTTAAAATTAGAGCCAGTTAAAATGTAGAAGGTGGAGAAGAGGAAGCGGGGGTTGTCTTTACTGTCTGGAATACGTTGAGAGAAGTGGGAAGTTCAGCCTGTTTAACTGCATTATTGTCGATTTTGAGTTGTTGACGTAGAATCTGGTGATGTACAGTCAACTTGGATTTCCTCCACCTTCTTTCAGCTCTCCTGCAGTTTCTTTTCAGTTTGATGATGTCGTTAGTTGTCGTAGTTTGACGATTATCGTTTTTCCTCCACGGGGGTTTGGGGTGGCCCTTGACTGTTTTGGTTAAAAGTGGAGCGACTGAGTCCAAACTGGACTTCAGTCTACTGTTAAAATCGTCAATGATAAAATCACAGCAGGAGGAAGGCAGCGTCTCCTCACTGCTCTCACCGGGGCCCCCTGCTGGTTAAGACTGGTGATGTTAAAAACACACAGCAGTGGTCAGACACAGCCAGGTCAACACCAGGGGACACACTGATGGACAGACCGGGTTAGAACCAGGTCCGGGGTGTGTCCTCTGTTGTGAGTTGCTGTTAACAAAAAGCCCTCTGAAAGCGGGAGATGCACCTGACACATTTACCGGTATTTTTTTTTTTAGCATGAGAAATACAGTGTGTGGCGTGAGAGCGTGACAAAAGACCGAAACCCGTGACTGTAGTGCTCAGAAACTTGGGAGCCCTGCCAGTTTGCACGGAGCCGACTTGACTGTATCCTATATATTGTACCTTTGTTTTTTCTGTAAATGTGCAGTGACTGTACAAACAAGTTGTACTCATGGTGCTTGGAAGAATTTTCTTCATTAAAAAAAGGTTAAGTTGATCATTTGTCCTGAATTTTTGTTCTACCTGGGTGAAGCTGTGTCCATGCAGGCTGATGTTTACACAGGCAGTACAGACATTTTAAATTTTAAGCTCATTGTACCAGCCTTGTGGTTAAGTATTTAAGAAAATCGTGTTTCTTAAATGCCACACAGTGGGGCAGTGGTAAAGTAGGGCTGGGCGATATTACGATATATATCGTCTGGACGATAGAAAATGTCTATTGTTTAATGTGAAACTTGATCGTTTATATCGCGGTGTCGCAAAACACGCTTTACGGCAGTATTTTACGTCATCGACGCGCTTTACGGCAAGCCCAGGCAGGCGCTTAAAACATACACAGCCATGGAGGAAGACGGTGGACGCCACACAGAAGAGCAAGTTAGTTCTCAATCTAAACAACAGGATGAAGAACAACCAGCGCAAACCGACGAGCTTGTACCTAAAAGAGGGGGAACTTCTGTCATCTGGCGGTGGTTTGGATATAAAAAGACCGACCAGGATCAGACTGCTGCACTTTGTAACCTGTGCCGCTGCCAGATCCCAGCACCAGGCTCCAACACAAGTCACTTTTTTTATCACCTGAAAAAGAATCATGAAAAAGAATACAGAGAGAGTCAACGAGAAAAAGCAGCAAAAGCTGGGTCGAGTGACGCTGACGCTAAGAAGAAACTCCAGACGCAGACAGTGCAGCAGGCTTTTACCCGCGGCACGCCATACAGCCGGGACTCCCACAGATGGAAGGAAATAACCACGGCCGTTGCCAAGCACATCTGTAAAGATATGATTCCAACCTCACGGTCGAGAAACGGGGGTTTCTGGAGTTAGTGCAAACACTCGATCCCAGATGTGAAAAGCCCAGCCGAAAACACATCAGTAGCGTTGTGTTACCTGCTTTATATGATGAGTGCCGGGCAGCAGTGGAAGAAGAAATACACAAGGGGATGTTTTATAACACAACTGATATGTGGTCGAGCTGAACGACGCACCCCTACATGAGCCTGACCATTCACCTCATCCACCAAGCCTGGACCCTCCGCAGTCGGTGTTGGCAGACAAGTTACTTTCCTGAAGACCACGCTGCAGTGGAGACAGCCAGAGGCCTCAGTGGAGCTCTGGAGTCGTGGGGACTGCACGAGGACAACGCCAGCAACAACATCCCGGCCTTCAGCTGATGAATGAAACCACACGCCTGCAGTGCTTTGGCCACCGCTTACTCTCAGTCGATCTAAAATGCCTTTTTGTTTTATTTTTATTTCCATAATATCGTTCATTGTTTGTGTATGTTTGTATGTGATATTGCTCTGCTTTTTTTAATTATTATTATTATTATTATTATTATTATTATTATTATTATTATTTATAGGCATTTATCAACACAAGAGCCATAATGTTATGTTTTGTATAATTGAAATTGCCTATACATACATTGTTTCAACTCATTTTAGACCCGGACTCTGCCTGTATCTGTAATAGTTTCTGAGAATTTAAAAGCAAGTACTATATACTAGAATACTAGGAGTATTCTGTATTTTTAGCATTTAACTGGCTTACTCCTCCATCCTGTGATCCATCATTTTGTGTAATTGTGATGTCAGTGTGGAGCTCGTATACATAACAAATATATATTATGAATAAATAAATTCATAACATGTAATTAATAAATTTCATTGTCTTGTACACAGTGTAATACATAAAAAAGTTTTAAAATAATAAATACTAATAAATAATTTCACTTGTAATTTATTTCTGCAGGGAAGGGTACGATGTGGTGGATGTGGTGTTGTCCGACCTGACGAGCACATGGCTGTCCTTCAGCCTGGCTTGGAAATGGAGCAGGAGCCGCTGCACCGCCGTCATTTCCAGCACATTGATGTGAATGGGCGTGGAGCCCCAGGCACCGCCCACCACGAGGTGGCCTAGGGTGCCCCCCCATCCTGCGAGAGACGCATTTGTGAACACCTCGACGTGATGCGATACGCAGCCCAGGGGGACTCCCTGGATAAGGAGAGCAGGATCCATCCAGAAGAGGAGATCCTGATCGAGACCTTTCTGTGACCGTCCCGCTTCTCCAAAAGGCAGAGGTGACTGAACCATCGTTGCAGTCTGCTCATGTGCAGAAGGCCCAACCGAAACACCGGGTGGGCCGCAAGACCCGCAAGTCCAGAATGAGTCTCATCCCGCCGTTCTTCTTGGGAACCAAGAAGTAGGGGAAGTAAAAGCCCAAATGGGCCTCCTCCGCGCTCAGCTCCGTCACCGCGTCCCGGCGTAGGAGCGAGGACACCTCTGCTTCGAGAGCGGCCGCCCCGCCAGGGCATGCGAGCCGCGTACAAAGAATCCCGCTCAAAGGAGGCGGGCAACACGTGAGCTGCAGGGTGTATCTGCATCTCAGCATCCTGGACAGCCAGGGTGAGAGGGACCCAGCATAGCACACCGCGTCTGGAAGTGGAATGTCAGCGGCTGTACCACGGCCATGGCCTGGGGGGGCGGCCCACCCGCTCTTCCGGCCTCAGGAGACGGGGGGCTCTAGGCAAAAGGAATGCGGATGGGGCGTCCCAAGAAGTGGCGCGGGAGGCTGATACAAACCAGTACTTTGTTGAAGCCGAAACTGGTGGAGGCGGCGTGATCCCAAAGCCGAGAACGGAGGCCGGCGTAATCCCAGCACTCTGAAGCTCCGCTGTGCTCACACAGGGAGATGCAGGTGGGAAACGCAGCCTGGGGCGCTTGCGAGCTGCCAGTAAGCTGGAGGCGCTCCTTTTGCGCATTGTGCACAGCGAGAGGGCCAACGGGCCTGGCTCGCCGCTGTGGCCCGCTCCCAACGGCGAAACCGTTGAGGAGGGAGAGCCGGTGATGGAGCGAGGGGCCCGGCGCTGAGCACGGCGCGCCCCTCTCTTGAGGAAGCAGCGTGCGTGCCGGAGACGTGCACCACTCTGCCCCGTAAGGCAGGCGCCGCGGAGGGCAGCTGCACGCCGGAGCGCCCGGGCATCGCCGCGAGCGCGCCGCTCATCTCGCCAAACCACTTTATGAGACAGTGGAGGGAGGGAGGGAGAGAGCCCTGCCGGCCTGACATGCTTCAGTCATGCAAGCGCAGTAACAAGTTACTCTTTAGAGATGTAATGGGCCTGTCGGCTTCGAATCCAAACATTTTTCACAACAGAAGCAGGACGAGCAGGAGGACCGGCGTGATGGGCAGGCCTGGCCAGGCGCAGGGGCACTCCAAGGGGCAGACCTCCGTTGCTCAGCAGGGCGCCGTCTGCAGGTTCGGCACATGGCGGGGCTGCAGGTGCGGAGCGAGCTGCTGGGAGCCTTGCGCCGCTGCCTCCAGGCGCTCGATGATGACCTGTATGTCAGGGCCAAACAGAGAGGAGGTGGACAGGAAGAGCCCCAGGACTCCCCTTTCGTCCCGCTCCGAGAGGGAGGAGAGGCAAAGCCACAGGTGCCTCATGGCAAGCTGGGCGCTGGCCATGGCGCTACCCCCGTTGATGGCATCAGGACGTCGGCCGTGTTCTGGACCTCCTCGATGTCCTCCGGCGACAGCTCAGATCACTCGTGGCAGATCTTATCGATGGAGCCTAGGAGAAAGGTCATGTTGTTAGCTAGGGCAAAGACCTGATTGCCGTTAGCGTAACCATGATCCAGGCAGCCCGTCATGCAACTGTCTCTCTCAGACGGCAGCATGGGCTTTCCGCCAGGCCAAGCGGAAGATGTGGGTAACAGGCAGGGTCTCACGGAGTCCTCTATCATAGGCACTCCGGAGACAGGCGGCCAGTCGTCCGCACAGCAGTACTCACGGTTAGCCTTTCACCGCCCCCTTGGCGTGAGCGGCGTACACCAGTCACGATGCACGTTGGCCTGGAACGATGGCACGGCCGGACACAGCACCGCAGTCCGGGTCCGAGTCCTTGACTGGGTTGCTAGCCCAAGTGCGAAGTCGCGCTGCGCCAGCTCCGGTGGCTGCGGCGGGAGCACCAGGCCAGTGCATTCAGTGGCGGAAGTGGAGAGCCCCGCGAGCCTGTGGAGCACCTCGCAGGGCGCCCCGGCGGCTGGCTCTGGAGAAAAGGTGGAGAGAGAATCATCCCGCCGCGTGGATTTCTCAGACACAGAAGAGCTGCTGCTGCTGCCGATATCCCCGCCATCTTCGGCCCAGTCGTACGGGGCGGTAGCAGCAAAGTCCTCGCTGGCGTCGTCTGGGATGGAGGTTGGAGAGACGGCGCCCATGAATGCTGCCCGCCGCTCAGTTTCTTCGGGCGGCAGGGCAGGCAGGCAGGGCAGGATGCTCGCTGGCAGTCATGGTGCCAGCCTCGGCAGGTGAAGCAGCGCTCGTGGTGGTCTTGCTCCAGGAGCTTTGCGCCGCAGCCGCGGCAGGAGAACAGCCCGACGCCGGGTGGCGACTCTTTGCGGGCCGGCTTGTCCACCTTGGATTCTTGCATGATGTAGATCTTGAATGGCTTCGTAAGTCTCATAGGACTGAGAAAGAAGAAGGAAGTTTAGCGCGTGGGCGCTGGTTATATTCCCTTGGTGAGGGGCGTGGCAGTGTGCCAGCGGGCGACGGGGATTGGCGCGTCACTTTACAATGAATGTCTTCACGTCGCGAAGACATTCAGAGTAGGAGAGAGTGTGATTGTGGCGGTGGCAGCTGTCTGCTGTTGTTGGTGAAGCCTGTCTCCAGGAAATCCTCCTATGCACCTTTTTGCACTTTACTTTGGTTTTTGCACAAGAAAATAAAGGAGAAGTGGACTACTCAACTCGGACTCATCCCTTGGTGCTCACTGTTTCTCCGCCGCTCGCGCCCACTGCTTACAGAGAGAACTCGCAGGATGACGGCGATGGCACGTACATCTGGCAACTGGGAAGAACGACGTGGGAGTTTAAATCCACCGCAGGATCACAGTAGATACACTGAGCTGAGCTGGGACACAGAGGGAGAGCAGGGAGGAACTGCAGATCCAGGGGAATCCCTGACAGTAGGACTGGTAGAATGTGCAAAAAACAAGACACAGATCCACTTCAGCCACTCTCGTTGCATGTCATGTGTTGACTTGGAGCTTTGGACAAGTGTCTCTTACCTTCAGGTAATGCACCTGACAGATACTTTGACTTAATATTAGGCCTATTAGCACGATGATAACGAGTTAATTCAAATTCCTATTGATGCCACAAATTTATTTGATGTGCGATTAACATCACGCATGTTTTGTGCGCTTGTCTTGCACCGTAGTTTGAGAAACTGAGAGGTACGTGGTGTGATACTGCACACTGTTGTACAGTAGGTGGCGATATGAAACAGACCCAGAGGAGGAGACCTTCATTGTTCCCGTTGGGATTCAGGGATAGAAATCGAGAAAAGTGGAGGACAGAAAGATTAAACTGAGGGATTCTAACCGTGGTTCCTGCACTAGGGTCTGTGAGAGAGGTCTGAGAGATCTGAGGGTTGAACTTCTTTTGATTGAATGAAGTCAATCTGAAAGACAACATGAATCAACTGCCTTGTGAATAGATTTGTCTTACTTACAAACCCCTGAATTAGTGTTTTAAAAAGCAGTTATGAAGCAGTGATAACATGATTTGCCCTAACCCTGCTCTGTTTTCACCTACATCTGTCTGTCTTACAGCACAGCCTCTCCTGCAGCCACAGATCAGCTGTGGAAAGCTGCTGCTCCTAGAGGGACTAATGCATTCACTGACTTTAATCAGCTTTTCACAATCCTGTCTCTCTGGTCCGCAAACACACATTCCAGAGCAGTATAGTCCTGTACATGTCCACTAGATGGTGCTGTAGCTCTAACATGGTCATGAACACAGGGGTGTGTGTGTGTGTGTGTGTGTGTGTGGGGGGGGGGGGGGGGTGTTGGGGCTCTGGTCAAAGTTTCAAATGTTCCTCTAACGGACTGAGACTGGGCTCTGTTCTGGAGATGTTTTGGTCTCTGTTGAGTTCATGCTCTGGGTTTAGTTCTGATCCTGTTCTGGTCTCTGCTCTGGTCCTGGTCCTGTTAGATCTCTGTGCTGCACTGACTATAGATCAAAACCTCCTCCTACAGCAGGGCTGGCAGGGATGTTGGCCTTGGGGTTTTGCCGGGCCAGACCAGCACCACCATCTGACATCTCAGACAAGATGTGAGGAGTTCTGTTCACACACTAAAGTTCTGTTCACACACGCAGCCGTGAAGCCGACCAGCAGCAGCTTCTGAGCCATCTTCTGGATGTTTGGAAGTTTGGCTAAACTGACCGGAAAAGAGTCCAGACTTCTGTCACTCTGGTTCTAACTAAAACTCCTGTGGTGCCGGTTCAGGATCTTGTGTGAAGGAACGGGACACCAGCTGAAGTGACTCGCCAACGTTTCCATCATCGGAGAAGCGACGGGTCGTCCAGGGACTTCCTGAATGATTCCACATGTAGGGACTGTTTCAGCAGAGCCCGTCTGGGGAAATGATCCGGTGAGAACAGCCCGCTGGGTTTGGACGGTTCTGACGTCTGGACATTTGATGAGCATGACTGGACATTCCGAGCTTCACGCTCAGCTCCTTCAGTATGTCCACGTCTGTCTCAGCTCAGGAAGCCTCTCACCCGCTCAAGAAATGAAGAACCATTCACTCACTTTCCCCAAACCTAAGCAGCAGTAGCGGAGTGGGCCGTGCAGTGTGAGAGAGTGACCGCCTGCTCAGGACTGACCTCTCTCGCCCTCTCCTGGATCAGTCCGTCTGTGGTAATGTTGCCGAGTCTACTCGAGGTGGGTTTTTGTTCTCGATGCCTCCTGACTTCAGCTGTTCCTGTCCTCTCCGAGTTTTCCCCTTTGAGGCTTCTATGGTCAAAAACTCCTCCGTCGACTCCAAACCATCTTGAGTCCCTCTGATAGAAACTGAGCAGCGTCTTGTGACGCGTGGGGCACGTGTAACCTCTAAAAACCCACAAAAATCAATAATCTAAAATGCCGACAACGCCACCCAGGTGAAAGAGCCTAGGACTCAAAGTGCAGGTCCTTTTGGATCAGGGGGAGCAGGTTAAAAAAAACACAGTATTCCATTAAAAAAATACAGTTTATTTCTAAAAACCCAGTTTAAAATCCCGCCCAGTCCTCTGCTTTCACTCTGTCCCCGCTGCCTCCGCAGTCGGCTTCCCACACGACACCGGGATTCTGGGAAGGAGGAGATGAAATTGCAGCGTTATCACGTGGCCCAAAGGTCCACAAAAGACCCTCTGGGGGCCACGCAAAGCAGCCAAATGAGTAGAGAGGGTACTTCGCTGAAAGAGGGGTGCTTCGCGAACACACCCCTGTGCTTTCCAACGTGGCTTCCCCTCTCTCGCGTCGGTCCTCTGCTCACTCGGCCTCGTCCCGGCCTTCGTCCTCGCCTCGGTTCCTGACCGTCCCGCCGGTCCCGCTCTCGACACTCGCCCGCCGCTGCTCGTTCTGCCGCTCGCCTTCCCCCTGCTGCCCCTCGTTCTCCCCTGCTTGTTCCCCGGCTGCTCCTTGAAAGCTTGAAGCTCCGGCCTGCCCAGCTGCTGCCAGCCCTACTGATTGAAAGCGTCGCTCTCCAGACCCAGCTGTTGTCAATGCTGCTGATCAGTGTTGACTGTGGTGTGTTCAAGGGTTGTTGGTAAAAAGGTGCATGCAAATAAAAACTTCACTAAAACCATAAATAGAACTTACTCACACCACACAATAAAACTTGCAAAAATCCACAAGTAAAACATGCATTAAATAAAAACCAACCCTACCACATCTTTATGTCGTGACGTTCATCCAGTGCCAAGTCGTGATGTAAACGGTCTGCACTTATATAGCTCTGCTCCTCTGCATTAGCAGACCCCAAAGCGCTTCACACATTCACCCATTCACACTCACATTCACACACCAGTGGTGGCGGCCGCCATGCAAGGCGCTCAGGCCGTCCACTGGAAGCAATTTGGGGTTCAGTGTCTTGCCCAAGGACACTTCGACATGCAGACAGGGGGAAACAGGAATCAAACTAACAACCTCCTGATTGCAAGACAACTGCTCCCCACACTGAACCACAGCCACTCCTGAATGACTCCATTTTCTTTTGCTCATCACGGCCAGTCAGAGCGTCGGTTCATCCAGCGTGATACACTCTGTTTTTCCATTTGTCCGCGCTCTCAGGACACAGGAAGCTCGCCGTGCTTCCAGAAGGAAAACGTGGCTTCCTGCCAGCCTGCTGCGCAGACGGCCATGATCAGTGGATTTAAAAAGGGCCTCTTTGACTTGCTGTATGTGTGTGTGAAGCAGAAAATGTGTGTCAGTGTGAAGAGTTGTGCTGGAAACAGGTGGAGAACCAAGGGGATCTGATGCATGTCAGGTTCCGGTCCAGAACCCAGGAGGCCTTGCCTGCAGAGCAAGGACCCTATTGTCATCGCTGTTAATCTATTAATTACTAGAAATGTGTGTGTGTGTGTGTGTGTGTGTGTGTGTGTGTGTGTGTGTGTGTGTGTGTGTGTGTGTGTGTGTGTTCCTGAATGGGGGTTGCTGCTGTTCACACATGCAGGCCAGACCTTTTTCTCTTATATTAGAATGTAATCCATGTTGGTCGTCACACACACCCTGCAGCTGTGTGTGACGACATGACTTCACCTGACCGCAACCTCCACCAGAACCCGGCCAGGACCCGGCCCGGCCAGAACCCGACCAGGACCCGGCCCGGCCAGAACCCGGCCAGGACCCGGCCCGGCCAGAACCCGACCAGGACCCGGCCCGGCGCCACCCGACCCGCAGCCGCTGGGTCTGCCGGTCGGTCTGGAGCCCGGCAGTGGGAACCACCAGCTCCACTGCTCAATCTCTGACCCACAAGTCAAGACAGATTACGACTGAAGAGATCACCGACGGCGCATCTGACCTACAATCTGCCGCATTTTCACTGACGTCTCCCTGGGCGCAGGTTTCCATGGGAACAAGCCCTGGGCTCCACTAATCTGTTATTTTGCAGCCCTCACTCATCTGGAGCAGGCTGGATTCCTTTTTGTCAGGCCCATATTCTTCTGCTCTATTTCCTCACTGAGCTTCCTCCCCTCCCCCACCCGGCCCGGCTCCGGCTCGGCCGCCGCCGCCGCCGCCGCCTTCCTTCTCCTGCCCTCCGCCTCCGTCTGCAGCTGGAGCGCTTCCCACGCACCACTGTCCATCACAGGACCAACCCGTCCAAACCCGTCCAAACCCGTCCTGCAGCGCCTCATCCGCCCCAACGGAGGACAGGTGAACAGAGGAGTGAGAAGTGAACAGTGAAGGAGTGAACAGTGAAGGAGTGAAGGATGGAGTGAAGAATGAAAGAGTGAACAGAGAAGGAGTGAGGAGTGAAAGAGTGAACAGTGAAGGAGCGAAGAGTGAAGGAATGAATAGAGAAGGAGTGAGCAGTGGAGTGAAGAGTGAAAGAGTGAACAGTGAAGGAGCGAAGAGTGAAGGAGTGAATAGAGAAGGAGTGAGCAGTGAAGGAGTGAAGAGTGAAAGAGTGAACAGTGAGGAGTGAACTGCTCAGGGTCAACATAGAAATGCCAGGAGAATCGTGGACAACCAGGAAGCTCCTGAAACCAGTGGAGTCACCAGTAAATCATTTCATAGATTCACAATAAAAAAACAGCAAAAAAAAGAATGAATGAATGTATGAATATGACTAATAGTTTTTGTGATATATTTATACATGTACATTTTTTTTTGGTAAATTATAATTTGCAGGTTTGAGCTTGTTTTTTTCTCTTGTGTATAAAGTCAGTGTCTCTGGAAGAGAACAGCTGATGATGATGATGATGATGATGATGATGATGATGATGATGATGAGGCTGAGGCTGAGGGTGAGGATGGTGAAGTGGTATGAGCAGTGACTCCCCCCGCCCCTCCCCAGATGGTTGGGTCCAGGCAGGCCGGCCAGCAGCCTCCTCCTCCTGCAGCTGATCCGAGCCGCTGCAGGAGCAGCAGGAGGATGCGCTGTGCCGCTCCACCATGAGAGCCCTGGCCTCCAGCTGCGAGCGGCGCCGCCGGACCGCGATGGCGGACGGTCTGTGTCTGCTGTGGATTCTGCCTCTGGTGCAGGCTGTGGAAGGTAAGAAGCTCTGCAACTCTCACTCACTCACACACACACACACACACACACACACACACACACACACACACACACACACACACACACACACACACGCTGCTGTGGCTGCAGGACCAAGGTCCTCTATCCTATCACAGACTGAGGTTCGTCTCAAACCTGCACCAGAAATGTCTGTAATGTCATGAGAAAGTTCTCTGTGCTTGTTGTCAGTACATTAATCTGCAGCGCTCCATCAAACAGGGAAAAAAGTGTATTTCAGAAAGGATTTGTGTTTTTCTAGTTCAACTGTGTACACTGGCAAGAACGCTGGATGCATCCATGGGAATTCCTTTATTGCAGGAACACACACACACACACACACACACACACACACACACACACACACAGACTAAAAATGTAAAAATCCATAAAAGTAGTTGACCAATCAGTGTTGCTGATAAACAGTTATAACCACGTGAAGCGGCGGCGGGGGGGGGGGGTTGGAGCGCTGCTCTTTGACAGGTGAAACATGTTTCGTGGCTCCAGATTAATTTTAAAATTATTCTTACTATTTCCAGGTCTGACAGTTTTTGTTCAATTGCAAACAAACATTGGTTGAAACTGAAGTCACACGTTGAATGAAAGCTCTCAACACAGCCTGCATTCCCATCACCCCTTAGAGCATCTGATCCACTGTGGGTGGAGCCTGAGAGCGACTGATCCACTGTGGGTGGAGCCTTAGAGCGACTGATCCACTGTGGGTGGAGCCTTAGAGCGACTGATCCACTGTGGGTGGAGCCTTAGAGCGTCTGATCCACTGTGGGTGGAGCCTTAGAGCGACTGATCCACTGTGGGTGGAGCCTTAGAGCGACTGATCCACTGTGGGTGGAGCCTTAGAGCGTCTGATCCACTGTGGGTGGAGCCTTAGAGCGACTGATCCACTGTGGGTGGAGCCTGAGAGCGTCTGATCCACTGTGGGTGGAGCCTTAGAGCGTCTGATCCACTGTGGGTGGAGCCTTAGAGCGTCTGATCCACTGTGGGTGGAGCCTGAGAGCGACTGATCCACTGTGGGTGGAGCCTTAGAGCGACTGATCCACTGTGGGTGGAGCCTTAGAGCGTCTGATCCACTGTGGGTGGAGCCTTAGAGCGACTGATCCACTGTGGGTGGAGCCTTAGAGTGACTGATCCACTGTGGGTGGAGCCTTAGAGCGACTGACCCACTGTGGGTGGAGCCTTAGAGCGACTGATCCACTGTGGGTGGAGCCTTAGAGTGACTGATCCACTGTGGGTGGAGCCTTAGAGCGTCTGATCCACTGTGGGTGGAGCCTTAGAGCGACTGATCCACTGTGGGTGGAGCCTTAGAGTGACTGATCCACTGTGGGTGGAGCCTTAGAGCGTCTGATCCACTGTGGGTGGAGCCTTAGAGTGACTGATCCACTGTGGGTGGAGCCTTAGAGCGTCTGATCCACTGTGGGTGGAGCCTTGTCTCTGAAGAGGAGGTAAGAAATACTGATTAGTTGATCTTTTTATGATTTCACTGGCACTGGATCGTATGGATTCAGTGTTTCAGTCCTGTGATCCTGGAATCAATAGATTCCAAAATGTGTAAAATCTGACACACTACAGTAATGTTGACTCTTAGCCGCTGTTTGGCTGGAAAATTCTCATGATCGATGCAACTGTCAAACACTGCAAGATTGTCGGCACCCTTGACCCTTGACCTTTAACCCAGCCTCTCTAAAAGAGAGTCCATGATTTACCTCAGAGATCAAGGTTCTGGTCTTCATCTCCTTCCTCCTCTTCCTCAGCCCCGCTGTTCACCACCTGAACGCCTCACCTCCACCTCCTGACCTCCACCTCTTGTTCTTCAAAGATGGTTTCACAAAACCAGTTGGGTTGAGTTGAAATTTCACAAAAAGACCGCCGTGGGCTGTGCTTCCTGGTAGTGGACCGCCGTGGGCTGTGCTTCCTGGTAGTGGACCGCTTTGGGCTGTGCTTCCTGGTAGTGGACCGCCGTGGGCTGTGCTTCCTGGTAGTGGACCGCCGTGGGCTGTGCTTCCTGGTAGTGGACCGCCGTGGGCTGTGCTTCCTGGTAGTGGACCGCCGTGGGCTGTGCCTCCTGGTAGTGGACCGCCGTGGGCTGTGCATCCTGGTAGTGGACCGCCGTGGGCTGTGCTTCCTGGTAGTGGACCGCTTTGGGCTGTGCTTCCTGGTAGTGGACCGCCGTGGGCTGTGCTTCCTGGTAGTGGACCGCCGTGGGCTGTGCTTCCTGGTCGTGGACCGCCGTGGGCTGTGCTTCCTGGTAGTGGACCGCCGTGGGCTGCGCTTCCTGGTAGTGGACCGCTTTGGGCTGTGCTTCCTGGTAGTGGACCGCCGTGGGCTGTGCTTCCTGGTAGTGGACCGCTTTGGGCTGTGCTTCCTGGTAGTGGACCGCCGTGGGCTGTGCTTCCTGGTAGTGGACCGCTTTGGGCTGTGCTTCCTGGTAGTGGACCGCCGTGGGCTGTGCTTCCTGGTAGTGGACCGCTTTGGGCTGTGCTTCCTGGTAGTGGACCGCTTTGGGCTGTGCTTCCTGGTAGTGGACCGCCGTGGGCTGCGCTTCCTGGTAGTGGACCGCTTTGGGCTGTGCTTCCTGGTAGTGGACCGCCGTGGGCTGTGCTTCCTGGTAGTGGACCGCTTTGGGCTGTGCTTCCTGGTAGTGGACCGCCGTGGGCTGTGCTTCCTGGTAGTGGACCGCTTTGGGCTGTGCTTCCTGGTAGTGGACCGCTTTGGGCTGTGCTTCCTGGTAGTGGACCGCCGTGGGCTGTGCTTCCTGGTAGTGGACCGCTTTGGGCTGTGCTTCCTGGTAGTGGACCGCCGTGGGCTGTGCTTCCTGGTAGTGGACCGCCGTGGGCTGTGCTTCCTGGTAGTGGACCGCTTTGGGCTGCGCTTCCTGGTAGTGGACCGCTTTGGGCTGTGCTTCCTGGTAGTGGACCGCCGTGGGCTGTGCTTCCTGGTAGTGGACCGCTTTGGGCTGTGCTTCCTGGTAGTGGACAGCTTTGGGCTGTGCTTCCTGGTAGTGGACCGCCGTGGGCTGCGCTTCCTGGTAGTGGACCGCTTTGGGCTGTGCTTCCTGGTAGTGGACCGCCGTGGGCTGTGCTTCCTGGTAGTGGACCGCTTTGGGCTGTGCTTCCTGGTAGTGGACCGCTTTGGGCTGTGCTTCCTGGTAGTGGACCGCCGTGGGCTGTGCTTCCTGGTAGTGGACCGCTTTGGGCTGTGCTTCCTGGTAGTGGACCGCTTTGGGCTGTGCTTCCTGGTAGTGGACCGCCGTGGGCTGTGCTTCCTGGTAGTGGACCGCTTTGGGCTGTGCTTCCTGGTAGTGGACCGCCGTGGGCTGTGCTTCCTGGTAGTGGACCGCCGTGGGCTGTGCTTCCTGGTAGTGGACCGCTTTGGGCTGCGCTTCCTGGTAGTGGACCGCTTTGGGCTGTGCTTCCTGGTAGTGGACCGCCGTGGGCTGTGCCTCCTGGTAGTGGACCGCCGTGGGCTGTGCATCCTGGTAGTGGACCGCCGTGGGCTGTGCTTCCTGGTAGTGGACCGCCGTGGGTTGTGCTTCCTGGTAGTGGACCGCCGTGGGCTGTGCTTCTTGGTCGTGGACCGCTTTGGGCTGTGCTTCCTGGTAGTGGACCGCTTTGGGCTGTGCTTCCTGGTAGTGGACCGCTTTGGGCTGTGCTTCCTGGTAGTGGACCGCTTTGGGCTGTGCTTCCTGGTAGTGGACCGCCGTGGGCTGTGCTTCCTGGTAGTGGACCGCTTTGGGCTGTGCTTCCTGGTAGTGGACCGCTTTGGGCTGTGCTTCCTGGTCATGGACCGCTTTGGGCTGTGCTTCCTGGTAGTGGACCGCTTTGGGCTGTGCTTCCTGGTAGTGGACTGCCGTGGGCTGTGCCTCCTGGTAGTGGACCGCTTTGGGCTGTGCTTCCTGGTAGTGGACCGCTTTGGGCTGTGCTTCCTGGTAGTGGACCGCCGTGGGCTGTGCCTCCTGGTAGTGGACCGCTTTGGGCTGTGCTTCCTGGTAGTGGACCGCCGTGGGCTGTGCTTTCTGGTAGTGGACCGCTTTGGGCTGTGCTTCCTGGTCGTGGACCGCTTTGGGCTGTGCTTCCTGGTAGTGGACCGCCGTGGGCTGTGCCTCCTGGTAGTGGACCGCTTTGGGCTGTGCTTCCTGGTAGTGGACCGCCGTGGGCTGTGCTTCCTGGTAGTGGACCGCTTTGGGCTGTGCTTCCTGGTAGTGGACCGCCGTGGGCTGTGCTTCCTGGTAGTGGACCGCCGTGGGCTGTGCTTCCTGGTAGTGGACCGCCGTGGGCTGTGCCTCCTGGTAGTGGACCGCTTTGGGCTGTGCTTCCTGGTAGTGGACCGCCGTGGGCTGTGCTTCCTGGTAGTGGACCGCTTTGGGCTGTGCTTCCTGGTAGTGGACCGCCGTGGGCTGTGCTTCCTGGTAGTGGACCGCCGTGGGCTGTGCTTCCTGGTAGTGGACCACCGTGGGCTGTGCCTCCTGGTAGTGGACCGCTTTGGGCTGTGCTTCCTGGTAGTGGACCGCCGCAGGATGTGGACACAAAACTGACCCTGGTCATGCACTTTAAGAAGCTAGTTGAAGGTAACAACACAGTATTGGATGATCTGGTGTAACTGAACCGACAGAGGGCTGAAACCGTCCCTGACTCCTGAACTGGAGCGGACGTTAAAACCATACTTCAACATTTTGGCAAATTGGCCCATTTAGGGCAATTCCTCAGTCATTTGAACAGCAGACTGACTGTTTTTTGTGAGGGCGAGCTGTTGTTTATTCAGAGGCGAGTCGGGGAAGGTTTTCGGGACGGACACAATGGAAGTGGATGGTATTTTTGTTCCCCCTCCTCAAACTCATCAAATACACAATCCAACAACCCCAAAACACTTTGGTGGACACGTTATAATCCACACATTCACTATTCTGTGGAACACCAACAAATAATATTGTAGCGTTACGACTCTGAAGCAAATACTGGGAACTACTTTTTCTTTTGAAATCACTACGCCCAGACGCCATGTTTAGTAAGTAGTTCCGTCTTAGCAATCTTCACATAAACAACTCAATCTCGTAATTTTGCATTAATATTCCACAGCGTAGTGAAAGTGTGGATTATAACGTGTCCACCAAAGTGTTTTGGGGTTGTTGGATTGTGTATTTGATGAGTTTGACGAGGGGAACCAAAAATACCATCCACTTCCATTGTGTCCGTCCCGAAAACCTTCCCCGACTCACCTCTGAATAAACAACAGCTCGCCCTCACAAAAACAGTAAGTACCGTATTGGCCCGAATATAAGACGACTCCGATTATAACGCGACCCCTATTTTTCAAAGATCATTTTGTGAAAAGAAAAAAAAAATGCTGAAGACAATAAGGTCACTCATAAAACAACTTTTTATTATACAATTAAAGGTGCTGTAGGCAGGATTCTGCATCTCCGCCATCTTGCTTAGGCTTACCTAAGCAAGATGGCGATTTGACGGTTAGAGCCTCATGGGCTCTTCTGATTGGTCAAAGATACCTGGAGCTGTCGAGATTCCTTTTCAGCTCAGAACAGAGACAGATGGAAACGCTGCGCCCTCGTGGTAGAGCAGTTATGCTACACTCCTAAAGGATTATCAATGGATACTCTAACATTTAATCCAAAGAAAACACAGAACAATTAGCATCAACTAGCAAAATCCTGCCTACAGCAGCTTTAATATAAACTCAAAAACTCACAACTGAGATAACATTTCAACATTTCACGAGATATAAAATGAAAAAATATTACTACAGTATTGAATAAAAAATATATTCTCTTTCTCAAAATAAGAAACAATAAGCAACAAATAAGAACCTCAAGGGGTCCAAACTGCATAAATGATGTAAATAATTTCCCAGTGCCTTCAGCTGAATCAGGCTCTGGTGGTGGACATTCTGTCTTTCCGTTTTTCGGTGACGTATTCACTCACCCTTCTATCAGTCTCTCTGAAGCGTCGCTCTCAGGACCACGGAAAGCTTTTCTCATAGTGTTAGCATCTGTAGTGTTTTTTCTGTGCTCTCCAATAATAAGGAGGCGCTCTGCTCCACCAGATCTCCTGGCGGCTTGGCAGTAGTTTGATGACTCTGCTGCGTTGATCACCATCAGTTTAAAGCCCCGGTCACACCGCCCGAACTTTGCTGGAGCGTTCCTGGAGCGGTGAAAAAAATTCATCACCACTCGTAACCGTTCACCACCGTTCACCACCGCTCACCACCGCTCACCACCGTTTAACAGAAGTTGGCCTCCGTTAAAGCCACGCCGTGTACGCTCAGCCACCGCTGGTGTTAGCGGAGGGGCCCTCCCACCGCTCCTAAAGTTTTGAGCTGCACAAAATATTCCGAGCGGTGAGAAGCGTTGAATTTTCCGCCCCGGCAACGTTCACCCCCGCTCCACCAACGCCCAGTCCAAGTTTGGCACCGCTAGACGCAAGTTCGTGGACGCTCGGGTCCGCCAGGCCAACGCAATCCTGAACGCTGGACCACCGCTGCTTCGCTGCGCTGCCCGGGCGGCGATTCAACGTTGCAGAAACGTCGGTGGAGCGGTGGGAAGCGTTCTACGAGCGGACACGGGGTTGGTGGAACGGTGGAATGGAATAATAAATGAAAAAGGTTGAAGTAATATTTATAAAACAGTATTTTTTTCACACCAGAACAGCCAAGACGGTCTGACTGACCGTTTGGGTTTTTATAATTCAAATAAATCTGTTACAGTAAGTCCCCTGTCCTCTAATTCTTTGACTTTTCCTAAATATGTGTCTTGTATGTTTTTTCTGAAGCAAATAAGGTTTCTGAAGCAAATAAGGTCCTAACAATGACACACATAATATTACAAAGCATTTATACCTCCAAAAGATACAGAAGACGCACTTCGCGTTGCTTTTTTTCTGCTATTGATTTGTTTTGGTTCGTATGCCGCATCTGAACAGGGAGCTAGCTCTGACAGCAGACAATCAGACAATCAGACAAAAAAAAAAAAAAAAAAAAAAGACAATAAAAAGAGGCATAAGAGATATAAGGTGGAAGAAGCTTCAGCAATGATACAGGAGGTCAGTGAGGGGGAATCGGATGGCGGAGACGTGTTGGACAGTCCAGCAGAACCTGCAGTGGCGCATGAAGCGCTCACGTGTCACCTCCAGGTATAGAGAATTACTGTAGGCTGCTGTCAGTTTACAACTAAATAATAGTAACATAAAATGGTGTAAAAAATAAATAATGTAATAAATCTCAACACAACAGTGAACACGGTAGGTGGAGCCCTGCAGCGATGTGCCAGTTACAGATTCGGGTAAAATATTATATCCTCCATCAAAGTACAGCAAACCAAGTGTTTTTCGTTTCCAAAAATTAATTTTAGAACGAACATATTTTCTGAATAAATCCCTTTGTCCTGTGGAGCCTGCAGTCCCAGAATCAAATGAGCAGGGTGAGGTCGGACCGTGTGGGGGGGGTCCGTCCTGGTGCGCAGCCGGGGAGACTTATTTTACTCATTTTAATATGTTCTTGATTATTATTGACGGTTAATAACACAACTGTTTTGTGTGTGTTGGTGTGTGTGTGCGTGTTTATCAAGGAAACGAGTGCACGGAGTGTGAGAGGTGACGCTGCGCAAATGCGCACTGTAAAAAGTCAAATAAATTTTAAAACCTGATTTGAGGCATTAATACAGCAGACATGAGGCATTAAAAGGTTTGCTGATCCTCTTGACTTAATATTTTGTTTATTTTCTTAATTTCTAATACATTAGATTACAGAAAAACAACCTGTTGTGCTCCTGCGCAAAAACACTAAAAAATGTATGACGGTCTGGCTGGCCGTTGCAGCCTTTGGAGGGGGGGTAAGAATATGTCTTGACACAACCAGTGGGCCACATCTATTTACTGACTCCATTGCTTCAGCTGCCTGCTCAGTAATGAGTGATCTTCTTGGAGGCTGCTGCCTTTCCTTCTCCAGCCTTCCTCTTCTTTTGTCCATGTCGCATGATGAACTTCAGCTATCCACTTCTATCAAAAATCGATCAGAACTTGTATCAAAGCGGTCCGTTCAGCTCCGTAGTCACAGAACGCCGCTATACCAACGCTCGCTGCCGCTGTCTGCCGCTCTCTACCGCAAAACCAATGCTGAAGCAACGCCGGCTTCAGCGGTGCACCGCTAAGCCAACGCCCGTGTTTTCAATTTTTTTTCCCATTTTGTGCGCGGTGACGAGGTTCGGCCCCCCTTCCTACCGTTCAAGGAACGCTCCGGCAAAGTTCGGGCGGTGTGACCGGGCCCTAAAGCTGGTATCATAACTTCTCCTCTGTTGTTTGCTCAGTTGTCCAGCGTTCAGCCCCTTTGTTCCAGATGATCCGCCATTTTTCATCAGATCATTTGATCTCATTTCATCGCTCCACTCGCTCTCTGCTCAGTGATACTTTGGCTCCATCTAGTGGCGCGGATGCGTATTGACCATCTACCGTAAGTCCGCAATTATAACACCACCCCACTTTTGAGGATGCAATTTCTGGAAAAGAACATCGTCTTATATTCGGGCCAATACGGTAAGCTGTTTGAAATGACTGAGGAATTGCGCTAAATGGGCCAATTTGCCAAAATGTGGAAGCATCGCTTCAAGAGAAGACATTTTACACCCTGGACAGAGTTCCAGTCCATACCTGTCAAGTGATTTGGTCTCGCTGTATTTTAATACGGGAAAATGGATTTTATCAGATACGGCGTTTTGCCATCTCTGTTTGCCAGAAAGAAAAATATACAGCAAAAATAAAAAGATGGAGAGAATGTAACCTCAGCTGAGCAGTAATTGGATGCTTGGCTGTCAGTCAAGGTCATGGCCAGGGTTGTGATTGGTCTGGGGGCGGGCTTTGTGTCTGCCACAGTTCTGATTGGTTGAAGGGAGAGGGAGGAGGCTTGTTTTGTTGATGGGGAGGCGGGGTGAGGGAGAGGAGGCGGCTTGGAGAGGAAAGCTGATCGGAGTCACACTCTAAGTTTTCTTTTGCTGGTGGACTGCTGGTCTCGGCGTTCCCCAGCCCGTGTGTGTGTTGTGTGTGTTGCTGTGAGTTACAATGCTGTGTGAAACACCGGACAGTGAGATGGGAGCCTGAACACAGAAGGCTAGATTCCTTGAGTTTTGTAGTGCAGGGACATTCTGAGGTCTGCAAGAGGATTTGTACATTTGTACTACCAGGACTTACGGGATTTTATGAAAATTACTCTTTGTTTCCATTTAATTTTTCATCCACATGCGTGTTTGTTTTATTAAAATGTTGAACCCCATCGCCTTCCTTTATGTGTGAAACCCAAGAGTTTACTCTGTTTGGCCAGCATGTGTACAGTCTACTCAGATTAAAGCTTTGGCTAAGAAATATAAAATATTCAAATAATTGCAAATGTTCCTTGTGGTGGTCTTTCTCTCTTTCTACCCTGTAGAGATTTATTCAAACAAGAAACTAATGTGTTACGGTTCACATTAATCGTGGGGATTCATTTGCAGCACTTCATCAAAGCAGTGCATAAACTGAAAATGCAGTTTGCATTTTTAAGACACTTTTAAAGATTTATTTTAAAAGGATTTAATTTTTTTTTTTATCATTTTAATCATCAATGTCTCTATTCAGGCAGGTTGTTTGTTGATTTCTGGCTGATATGGAAACTGGTCCTGGACAAAGGGTTATTTCTGAGATGTGTTGCTGCTGCTTCAGATCTGTCTCCAGTGAGGCATGGGCTTGCTTCTGCAGGGGTCACACCGTCAGCTCAGTCACCTGTGACCTCTCGGGTCCCTCAGGACGCTCTTCACTGTTTGAAGACAAGGACCAAACCCTCCAGAGGACACACTCCTGTGTGTTTCCTTCTGGCTGCTCAGATGAGGCTGGCTGAAGGAAGCACAGGCCCGGGCTGTGCAGCATGTGGAGAGGAGGCTGCAGGCTTAAACGCTTCAAGAATCAGTGAAGACATTGGACGGACGCAGGCAGGCACTGGTCACAGACATAAGTGCTGCCTGCTACAGCTGACGTACCAGCGTGGCTGCCATCTTGGATGGGCTGCCCGTGCACCTGCGGTGCATTAATTAGTACTGAGGAGAATGTAAACGAACACACTCCCGTGCCGAGGCGGCCCAGTTTACATGGAAGTTGTTTCAATCCAATTGAAGACAATCGTATTAAATGCACATGTATACATGGACGTATACATACAAAGCCATCCATGATCAGTCCTGGTTCTCCAGGGTCCCAGGTGAAGTGGATTATCAGGCGTCCTGTGACATGAGCACAAAGTCTCTCACAGTTTCCAGTAGAGATGCGCGGATTGCGGTTGCACCCGCGGAGCCCGCGGATAACCGCGGATCGGGCGGATGACGTGTCGAAAAATTAAGATTTTAATGACATTCGGGCGGGTTGAGGTTGAAGCACTCAAATAAAAAAAGCAACATTTTAATAGCCAAAACACTATTCTGCGGATGGCGGGCGGGTTCGGTTTTGAAAATTGATAACAGATCTTTGGTGCGGGCGGATAGCGGCCGGATGGAGATTTTAAGAAGCGGTTGCGGATGGAGATATGAGCCATCCACGCATCTCTAGTTTCCAGGTCTTTCTCTCTGCAGCAGCAGTCCTCACAGTGTTTCTATCTGCTGGATCTCTGATCAATAATGTTCGCTGCTCAGAGAGCTCCTCCCCCGGCCGGAGTCCGGCCCCGCCCAGCACCACGTGTTGAGCACCGGAGCTCTGTTCCACCTGCTGATGTTTTGAATTAACTGGTGTCCGTGTTAACTTGTGACCAGCAGAGGTTGAAAACCGACTGAAACTTGTGGAGGTTCTAGTGACGCCGGTTTTCTACAGTTACAGTGGATTTATCAGTTTAGTCTTTAGTGAGTCTGATTTTAACATCTGCTGCTTCCAGGATGTGTTTCCACAGAAACCTGTCCCTCATTAACAAGGGAACCAGTTCATCCAGAACACCGGGCGGCGGTCTGCTGTAGTCTGCCACTGAGCTCTTTCAACAACCGGCTCCATCTCTCCTCTCCAGCGTTCCTTCTCTCGGGGTTTTTATTAAAAACTGTTTCTCAGCCACGGTCCAGTTCTTCTGCTGCTTTTTGACTTTTGTGCTCCCTGCTTCCTGTTTCCTGCTTCCTGCTTCCTGTTTACTGTCACGTCATCACGTCACTACATACGAGGGAACGCATGTTTAATCCGCTCTGTTCACATGAGACACAGCAGATTACTGATCGGTGCAGACGACCTGGAACAATGGGATCAGAAACATACTCGGCTCTGAGTGAAGCGGATCCTCTGTGTTTATACGAACATTTACAATCCTCTGCGCCTACGGCCCCATTAGCAGGAGGGTTTTTGGGCCCATGCAAACGAGGCCATTGTGTCTCTTGGGAGGAATTTCCACTGAAGCTGGATGAGCCTGTAAAGTCATTTTCCACTTTAATTTTGAGTATGATTCAACATGGCCCAACCAATATGGCGATGCTGATTTAGGGTCCGGCACATGACGAGGCGTCTACATGTTTTTATGGACAGGGTGTGCAGGAGGGCTGGCTTGGTCTGTCGTGCTGTTCTGGCGTTTCGTATGGACAAATGAAACTTTAGTAAAGTGTGAAGCACTTCAGCACGTACTGGATGTTAAAGTGAGTTCTTTTTCTGCTTGTGAGGAACAGCAACGTTGAAGGATTCAGACTGTTTCTTTAAACATTGTGAGCATTTCCTCTCACTGACTACACCGTCCACACAGCACCATGCAGTGGCCTGGCCAGCGACTGCTCCACTGCGGCTTTCATTTCTCTGGAACTAAACAGGGAGAAATTACAATGCTTCCTACAGAATGTTCTTGCGTTCAGTTGTAGTGGCTACAAGCTTTTCTCTGCTCTTCTGGCACAATTTATCCCAAATAAAATGAGCTGTGTTTGCATTACTCACTCGTTTGCTCTGACGGCTCTCTTGGGGTTGCGTGGAGGTGTAGTCGTCGACATTCTGGCACCACAGTGAGGAGGTCATGGGTTTGCGCTTGTTTCCAGTCTCAAAATGTGTTTCAGGTTTATTGGTGAGCCTGAATTTCTCGCAGGTGTGACTGAGAGTGTTTGTCCTGAGTGGAACTCGTGACCTGCTTGCTCCTCTTTCATGGCTCATCACCGGCTGGGCCCGGCTCCAGGTCGCTGACCTTGAACTGGATGCAGCTCCCGGCTGCTGGCTCTGCTCACAGCTTAACAGCCAGTTCGCCACAAACACCATGACGGCATTAAAATTCCACCAGCGAAAGGAGGAAAGTAAGAACTGCAGGGTTAACTATACAATGTCTTTTGAAATAGTTCAGTTGGTGCCTCGTTTTTTCTGCTTCCTCTTGGAAAGAAGCGTCTGGCCTCAGTGGCCTTGGCTGCCTTTTCTGGGTGGAGCTTTGTTATCTAAGCCAATCAATATTCAGCGTTGGAAGAGCAGCGGGCTCCAGCGCCGCTGGGAGCAGTGACAGAGAGCATCAAGCATCAAACCATCCATGACCTACTTCTTCACTGGCCTTACTTCACAAAGTTGAACTTACTAACAGAATGTGTGTTAGCTTGTATGAAGAGGCACAGCAGCGTCACATTAATGCCCAGACTGTGTGAATAATAGCCACGGACCACTGACCCTTCTGCCACGAAGCATGAGCACTCATATGTTGATTTACTGTTTGTTCTTGTGTTTATTATATCTGCTTCTTCTTGTGTTCACAATCTGGGAAGATGAAAATCACACATCCATGTCGGCCACGTTTGATTGCACTGAGGAGGATGTTGGTTTGGTGTTTACTGCTCCAGTTCAGTTAAACTTCAGTGAAATATTTCAGTCCCAGAGTGCTGATATGCAGTAAGTACATCTGTGCAAGAAACAAAATCTGTCCAAAGTCACTGAACTGAACAAATTGACACAGTTTACCGTTTACACGGTTTAAACACTATTGAGCGCCATTGTTCCAAAGTTCTGGGTTCTGTTTGGATAAAAGCACCCTAAATATAAATAGTTACTATAGTTTATATATATATTAAAAAAAGAACTGTCTGAAAAACATTTCTGTGCACAGCGTGTTCTTCACTGCTAATATTGATCACCTTTCAGTATAATGAAAATTAAATGTGATTTGTTGAGTACTCAAAATAAATAAGCTACACTGAATAGAAAGCATCAGTCAGGTATGTCATTCATTCATCCATCCACCCATCCATCCTTCCAGCAGTTCACACTAGTGCTGTCAATCAATTTTTTAAACTAATTAATTGTAGATCTGACTGTAGTTAATCGCGATTAATCACATCATTTGTGAACTTGTAATTAGCATGCAAGATCACCACTTTAATGCACAAAATTGGTTTATTCAGAATCTTTTAGCTTAAGTGGAGCGTGTATTTTAGTTCTAAACAGTTTCACAAATGTGGAATTTGAACCATCCATCTTTTACGAGTTGAGACGCTGAAGGGAAGGCCAGTCTGTCTATTATGGCCAAAAACAAGAATTAAATTTATTGACATAGCTTCATTAAACTGAATCAAAAGTGCAACAACAATACAACACACTGTGTTCAGAAAATGCCCTGTATTCCACTGAAATCAGACCTGAACACAACATTACAATCTGCTGGGGCAGATGACTCCTCCTCCTTTACGTCACAGCAGACTCCACTGCTGGAGCAGAGAGCTGCTCTCTCTGTCTGAATGACGAGGACAGTGGACAGTCTTTCACCTTCACGCAGGAAATTCAAGTTGTGCCTGAGTGTTTTCTTTTTGATCACCACTGAATCGGACAGTCATCCATAACCTGTATCATCCCTGCTGCTGCAGCTCAATGTCACAGTGGAATTTAACTCACTGCTCCTCTCTGCGCCCACAAGGGGGCGTCTGGTGAGTGTGACTATCAGCTGATCTGAGGGATGAGAGATGGGGGGGCCACACTTGTGCAAGATGCAGTACACTGCTTGACAAGTCGCGCACAAGTAACTTTACTCTTTTGCAGAGAACCTTCCGGTAACAGTTTCTGGAGGAATTGGTCATTTAATAGCTCGCTGCTCCTATTCTGTAACACCGCTAGCTCATGTGCAGCAGTTTAGCATTAGCCACAGGAAAAGGAAGTGGTGGACGTGGTGGCCAGTCTCTCTCTCAAAGTAAGGAGTGATACTGAAAACATGAACACAAATCGGTAACAGATTATTTTTACCAGCACTAGTTCACATACATCCCGTTTCCAGCAAGTGGTGCTGCAGCCAATGGTCTTTTATCTTTTATGCCTGATCAGATGGGGGCTCTGATGCAGCATGTAAATGTGGCGGGGTGTCACTCGCCGCCCTGGTCCATTTGCCCGCTACATTTCCTGTGAAAGCATACGCAAAAAATATTACTGTGATAACATGCTTAAGAACCTGGACTCAATTCCAGCGCCACTTTGGTTTACAGTCATATTCAGTTTTAGCACCCGTAGCATTAAATCACGTTTTCGCTCCTTCATTAATGGATCGGGCGTTTGGAGGCTGCTCTGTTAAAGGCATTAAAACATTCAGAGATCTTTACATTAATAACACATTTGCCTCCTTTACACCGCTGTCTCAGAAATTCTCTATTCCCAATTCACACTTTTTTAGATACCTCCAGATACGTAGTTTTGCAGCAGAAAAGTTTCCTTCATTTCCTGCCTTGCCTCCAGACTCCTCTCTAGACATATTTTTTAAACCCGCTCCCGCGTTGATAGGCGTGATTTCTCATATTTATTCTCAAATCCACTCGCTACGGATGGCCTCCATGAGCTCTATTAAAGCTAGGGTTGGCGATCTTGGAAAACTAGCGTTAGCATGTAGCATCTCCCCAAGGCTCCGCCTAGCTAGCTCCGCCCAGCTCCCACCCCATTGGAGGAGCTCCCGTTGGCAGCGGAGACGCAGAGACGTTCGCGGCGCGTGCGGCGCGCGGCACTTCCGCGTCCAGTGCGTTCCTGGCGTAACCTGTCCTCAGCGCTTCGTTTCTTCGTTTTTCTTTATTTGCACAACCCCAAGTTAAGGCGCACTGAACGGTGAGTAAACCCCCAAACATTTGTCTCCGCCGTTATGCAACGACGCTCCATCCTTCTACGCGCACTGAACCAGGGTCAGTGCACGCCATTGACATGTACGCGCACGGGGGCAGGTCGAACGGCGAAGGGATTTGATTGGTTTAAAAAAAGGTGTCCCGTCAAGACGATTGGTTGCTGTTTTTCCCATTTTACTCCTGCTGTAGATAGCGGATATTTTCCAAACTACTTTAAGAACACGCTATGAATTGCTTCCCATCGGGTCATAAAGATCATTTTAACCAGTATTTAAAAGAATGTATCTCATTCAAATCGCCAACCCGAGCTTTAAGGGACTCTGGGAAGAAAATCTTGGAATGGTGTTTAGTGATGATGTGTGGAAAGAAAATATTGGAGAATGTGCATAGCTCCTCTATTTGTGCAGGACATGGATTGATGCAGTGCAAAATTCTGCATCGTACTCACCTGACTAAAGTTCGGCTTTCAAGGATGTATCAGAACGTTGACCTGACCTGTGACCTGTGCCATCAAGCTGACGCTACACACATCCATATGTTCTGGGCTTGCCCAGTCCTGTTGCAATACTGGTTAAAAATCTTTGAAACCTTTTCTGAGGTCACGGGGAAATTGACCACCCAGACCCACTTATAGCAATGTTTGGAGTGTCTCGTAACTATCCGTCTTTGTCTCCAGCAGAAAGGACGTTTACAGCATTTACTAGTCTACTAGCCAGACGTTTGATTCTCCTGAGATGGAAATCAGCTACACCACCAAGTCACTTTCACTGGGTCAGAGACGTCTTGTACTTTGCTAAACTGGAAAGGATCAGGTATTTGTTAAAGGGTTCACGTGAAATGTTCTCATTGATTTGGGATCCCTTCTTTCTTTACACCAGGAAGTTGAACTTCCCTATTGACTCTGATCAGTGATATAATTCCCTGATCTAATATCGCCTCACGAGCAGCTTGTTATATATCCTTTGAGGCAATTTTCATGCCTCCCTTTCATTTTTTTTTGTTTTGTTTTTGTTCTCTTTTGTTTGTTGTGGTTGTTGTTGTTTTGATTTTGTTCAGTATTTTCTGTGGGCAGTGTCACTTTCTGAGATTGTGCACTCCTGAACACTACTGAACACTGTACACTACTGAAGCCCATGTATGTTAAAGCTATAGTGCGTAACTTTTAAATGTCTATGAATGTCCGTTTTAGCCAAGCCACTGCTAGTGGAGATGACAAAATGCAGATTCAGTCGATCAGCTCCTCTAACAACTCGCGGGATTTTCAATATTTATAATTCTTGCTTTGCGTGTCGACCGGCGACATTCCCGCGCTGGCGCAGGAAATTCCGCGTTTTACGTCACAACAAGAAGGGAGGGGGAGGACGGGAGGGTCTCACAGCAACAGGCTGTGAGACTGAGACTGTGCTCAGGCAGGCCGAGGAAGCGACATGCTACTTCAGGGTTTCCGCCAGACCTTTTCAGTCCCCGCCCGCGCTAAATTGTGCAGCGCCCGGACAATGGAGAGGAGAAAAAAAAAAACTCTGACGGTCGAACACCGGCAGCGTTAGCAGCGTTAGCAGCGTTAGCAGCGTTAGCAGCGTTAGCAGCGTTAGCAGCGACACCACACACGCTCCCCCCGCAAAAAGAAGGAAAACAATAATTACCTCTTCGGAAGAGTCCTTCTTTTTTTCACCAGCTGTCCTTATTCACACAGAATAAAAACCGTTTCCAGCGGTGATTCGCGCTGTGGAAACGCGAATCACTTCAGCAGCGGTTGGGGGGAGGGGGGGAGGGGGGACACCGGGGACACTGGGCGTACGTCAGGTGGAAGCGCCGGCTTTACTGTTGTAAGAACGCAGGATTCTGCTAGAGGGCGACTGAAGTTACGCACTATAGCTTTAAAATGTAAAAAAAAATATTTTGAAAAGTTCAATAAAAAGATCAATGAAAAAAAAAGTCTGAGGTGAGTGGGCCCATGTTCAGACGTTTATTCAGGGTTTTTCTTCCTCTTTCATGGCAAAATGTCAAACCAGGACCACGCCCTCAGACTAATGTAAGCGGCATATACCTCCGATAAACTGAAGAAGTGGCTGACACAGAGAGAACATACCTGTAGCTGGAAAAGGCAGGACTGAAAGAGGACAGGGCCTAAACACCAGATCACTAGAACCCGGGGTGGACCACATTAGACCAGAGCCCAGGACCAGACTGAGACAGGAAGCCTTGAAACAGTACAGACCATCACAGCAGGGGGCCAGATGCTGCAGGAAAGACCTGGAACCAGAACCAGGCTGAGGCAGAGTTTACAGGAACACCTGTGGAGAGTACGGACTGGAGAACCCAGAGTCTAGATGGAGAAGTCCCCCGAAAGAGGTGGAGAACCACCAAGACCAGATCCTGAGGAACTTCAAGATCCAGACTGACTAACTGGTGATGGAGGATCAGCCTGACATGGTGGTGGAGGAGAACCAGGAGAACCAGGAGCAGAGAGCAGTAGTGAGGGTGTATCAATCCCAGAGACAGAACATCAGGAAGGAACAGGAACCGCTGGAGAACCACCAAGGACTGAAGAGCAGCTGGAGGACATGGGGGCTGTGAAGGAACAGTGGTCCAGGAGTGATGGGGGTTAGCTGGTTGGTTGGCTGGCTGGCTCGCTGGTTGGTAGCTTAGTTGGTTGGTTGGTTGGTTGGTTGGATGGTTGGTAGCTTGGTTGGTTGATTGGTTGGTTGGTTGGTTGGTTGGTTGGTAGCTTGGTTGGTTGGTTGGTTGGTTGGTTGGATTTTTTGGCTGGTCAACCGTTGGTTGGCTGTTTGGTATATTGGTTGTCAAACTGATTGGTTGGTGGGTTCCTAAATTGGTTAGTAGACTGGTCTTACCAACTAATCAACTGGTTGATTTGTTGCCTGTTTGGTTTGCTGGCTGGTTCACTGGTTGGTTGGCTGGCTGGCTGGCTGGCTGGCTGGTTGATTGATTAGTTGGCTGACTATTTGGATGGTTGGTTGGTTGATTGGTATGTTTACTCATTCGTGAGTTGGTAGACTGAATGTTTGTTTGGTTAGTTGGTTGGTTGGTTGGTTGGTTGGTTTGCTTGCTTGTCTTCTTGGTTGGTGACTGGGTGCGCGGGTTACCTGCTTGCTTGCTTGGCTTATTGGTTGGTTGGTTGGTTGGTTAACTGGTTGATTGTTTGGTTGGTTGGATTTTAAACTGGTTAGTTGGTTGGCTGAGTGCCTGGCTGGCACATTGGTTGGTTGGTTGAGTGGTTGACTGGATGACAGGCTCTGTGGTTGGTTGGTTTGTTCATGGGTTGGCTGGTTATTTGTTTGGTTGGTTGGATTGTAAACTAGTTGGTTGTTTGGATTGTTGGCTGAGTGGCTGGCCGGCTAGCACATTGATTGGTTGGTTGGTTGATTGGTTGATTACTGGTTGTTTGGCAGGTCAGTTGGTTGGCTGTTTGTTTGGTAGATTGGTTGACTGGATGGATGGCTCTGTGGTTTGTTGTTTGATTAGTTTGATTGGTTGATTGGTAGATTTGATTTGTCAAAACACGTCACAAACACATAAACATTTCATCAACCCACCCGACATGTTCAAAGAAGCCAGACTGGGCAGAAACCTGCCCAATCTGGCAACACAGAGCTGCTCTGGGTCGCCAGCGTTTTTTGTGCCATTTTGGTGTCGTTTAACTTTCCTGCGGTGGCGAAGTACAAAACCGTTCATTATTCTAATGCGTGTAATGACTATATCACGTTCTTTGTTCTGTATTCTACCAGAAGAAGTAAAAAAAAAGCATATTAAGGCAAAAAACGACGACAGATTTTATTTTGAAACTAGAATTTGGCACTCAGAGAGTGCAGACCTCCGCCACAGCTCAAATCAGACACCAACAACAACACTCTACCTCTGCCAGGATGGATGTGTGTGTTTTGGTGACCTGTGGAGAGACTTTTTCTCATCCTGTCCTCCTTTTTTCTGCATCACGAGAATCTCTGTCGCTGAGTGTGTGTGTGTGTGTGTGTGTGTGTGTGTGTGTGTGTGTGTGTGTGTGTGTGTGTGTGTGTGTGTGTGTGTGCGTTCTCGTATTTCTATCCTTGTTGGGGCCAAATGTCCCCACGTGGAACGTGGAACGACGTGCCTTGTGGGGACCTTTTTCTGGTCCTAAGTAGGAGAAACAGTGTTTTCTTGACCATGTTGTTGTTACTGAAAAAAGTAAAAGGTCAAAAACATTTCTTTAGGGTTAGGCTTTGTTGTGGTGTGGGTTAGGGTTAGGGTAAGGGTCAGGGTTAGGGGCTAGACATGAATGGGAGTCAATGGAAGGTCCCCACAAGGATAGAAATACGAGACTGTGCGTGTGTGTGTGTGTGTGTGTGTGTGTGTGTGTGTGTGTGTGTGTGTGTGTGTATTTATGTGTTTTTGTTTGATTTTGTGTGTACGTGCGTATGTCTGTTTATGTGTGTCCATCTCTCTTGTGATTAGACCCAAGTGACAAATTATAGACGGACGAGCAACACCGTCTGTAACTCATCCTCGTTTGATTTATTTTATTTTGAAAACTGACCGGATTCTCTTGCCTTTTCTGTTTCTGACTTCCTGTCTGGTCCGATCTGCTTGATCCAGCTTGACAAATGGCGCTCTCGGCGCTCGCGGCTCACGTGAAAAATGGAACGAAGCGGAGCGGCGCTGCAGAGCTGAGCCGCGGCGCCCCCCTGCGTGTTGTGTGCAGGCAGTCAGACAGGTTAACATGGGAAGCCATCAGAAGCGCTGTGCGCGTCCAGTGTGTTCTCCCCTGGGCCCGGGACAACAGAGCCGTTTGTCCCCCCCTGTCGGCGGGCCTGCCCAACCATGTGAAAGACTGCCTATCTCTCAATGATGAAGAATCCTTTAAAAAAATTCCTGGATCCAGACAGTGATCCGGATCTTCACCAAAATTTAATGGATTCTAAGTTAGTCCAAGACCCACCTTTCCACTAAGTTTCATTGCAATCCGTCCATTACTTTTTCCGTAATGTTGCTAACAAACCAACCAACAAACCGACGTGATTACATAACCTCCTTGGCGGAGGTAATCACTTATTTTGGAACACGTATCTGCTTTCCTTTCAGCACCTCACTTGCATGTGTTGAGGTTGACGCGGTAGCACTCTGGTGTCTGGAAAAATAGGATCTTTGCAGAAAGTTTCTGGAGCGCCGGAGGGGTTCCGGAGCCGGGCCGGAGGTGGACCAGAGCCCCCCGATGGCTGGTGTGAGCCACAGCATTGGTTGTAATGACTACTGTTCAGTTGCGGTGTCCGGACCGGAGCCAGCGTGAGCCTGGTGTGAGCCATCGCTGCAACATATACACTGGATAACATCCTTTTCTAATTTAAGAAAATGCACTGAGAAAACCAAACGTCATGATGGCCGTGGTATTTATGGTATGTATTGTCCATAAATTGAGGATGAAGTGAATCCGAGTCAGTGGTGTGAGCAGACATACAGACAATACAGACACAGGAAACAAAGTGGATTCCTCTCATGCATCCCTGTGGGTTTAATCCAGCACGGCATACAGAGTGCGGCACAGCCACAGGATTATGTGTGACTGGTCTTATATGGCCGACTCTCTCCTCCTTGTTTTGTCCTACTTATTTATGGAAACATGCAGTGAGGGAGCACCATGAATGTAGTGACAGATGGAGGGATGGGAAGGGGTGATAAGAAAAATCCTCACATCCAGGTTTACTCAAACAGAAGTTTTGATGTGATTTTTCAAAATAAACGTGAAGTTTCATTTATCAGCTAGTAAAGTTCCATCTTGAACAGGACGTGACTGGTGCAGACAGCCGTTAATTCCTTCATCTAACGTGATTTTAATTGGCATATTCTCATCAGCTGTGTTCAAACTGCAGGAACTCGGGAGATGACACAACCCCTGTCTAGTCACGAAAGGAGGGCAACATATACTAATGCACCCCCACCCTTGCGAGCCCGCCTTGTCCCAGTTTCTCTGTTCCAGCTCCCATCAGCAGCAGCAGCCAATGCCAGCCTGAGTGCATTTTAAATATACCGATCTTCATTATTAACAAACATGCTCGTCTGTGTGGTCTGAGGCCCTGCTTCACATTGCAGGTTCATGTTTTCTGTTTCCATCAGCTGCTAAAGCAGCAAACAGGCGATTCAGATTTACAGACAGGGAGGCCGGGAGTCATTTGAACACTTTCTGTTTGAGAAAGTGCAACTTTGTACCCATATTTATCTGCTATACATACACCTGGACGTCTACTACACCACAAAATATGTAAGCTAATGTGTAAGATAAAGAGGTATGTTGTTCGTGGTTGGGCTGAGTGAACAGTACCAACAGCAAACCAAACCCACCACCGTTATGAGTTTGTTACACAGACTGTACCGCTGCTGCAAACACACACACACACACACACACACACACACACACACACACACACACACACACACACACACACACACACACACACACACACAGGCAGTCAGTCAGTCAGTCAGTGTCCGCTGTGCCTCCTGCTTCCTTCCTGCCGCAGTCTGAGGGCGTTGCTTGCGGGTCAGTGCACATGGCTTCTTTATTCCTGCGTAACGGCGGCTCTGACACCTGGCCTGCCGCTCCCTCCCAGCTCCTCATTATTCACTGCTGATACTAACAGGAAGCGAGCGGCCGGAAAAATGGGCCATTTTGATGCAACAGTGGATGTTCGCATTCAAGCCTGACTGTGCACCAACACACAACACCATGACAACCCAGGAGCACAGGAACACAAAAAGTTCATTATCTGGCTGATCAGATGATTAAACAAATACATTTATTCTATGTTGAGTAGTATTGTTGCCTCGGTGGCCATTTTGGTTCACTCTAATCTGATCAGGTTCAACAGTTCTGCCTCTCTTCCTGCCTCCATAACCATTATAAGTAAGATACAAAGACTTATTGTTGTATTATTACTTACTGTAAGATACAGATTGTAAATAATTTTAAGCGGTAATAAATTATGTTTTCACGTGTGGTACAGTCCTACTGTGTCATCCCACTTTGTTAATCCAATGTTGCATCAAACCTTGTGAAACAGAACAAAAACCAAGAAAGTTGTCAGCACAGTGCTGCTCCAAAGAAATATGAAAGATGAGATCCAGGTGGAGAAAGAGCACTGGCTTTAGGAAATACAAAACTTCATCATCATCATCATCTTCACCACACCATCGTCATGCGTTACGCAGACTTGTGGTCAAGACCGCCTAAACCGAGACCAAGACACCACCATGACCAGAGAGCGTCAAGACCAAGACAAGACCAAGACCAGACCAAGACAAGACAAGACAAGACAAGACAAGACCAGACCAGACCAGACCAAGACCAAGACCAAGACCAGACCAAGACCAGACCAAGACCAGACCAAGACAAGACAAGACAAGACAAGACAAGACAAGACAAGACAAGACCAGACCAGACCAGACCAAGACCAAGACCAAGACCAAGACCAGACCAAGACAAGACAAGACAAGACAAGACAAGACAAGACAAGACCAGACCAGACCAGACCAGACCAGACCAGACCAGACCAAGACCAAGACCAAGACAAGACAAGACAAGACAAGACAAGACAAGACAAGACAAGACCAAGACCAAGACCAAGACCAGACCAGACCAGACCAGACCAGACCAGACCAGACAAGACAAGACAAGACAAGACAAGACAGGCCAAGGCCAAGGCCAAGATTGACCAAGACCAAGACTAAGGCTACGACTGACCAAGACCAACACTGACCAAGACCAAGGCCAAGATTGACCAAGACCAAGATTAAGACTACGACTGACCAAGACCAAGACTAAGACTGACTACGACAGCCCAAGACCAAGACCAAGACCAAGACTCCGACTGACCAAGGCCAAGATTGACCAAGACCAAGACCAACACTGACCAAGACCAAAACTGACCACGACCAAGACCAAGGCCAAGATTGACCAAGACCAAGACTAAGACTACGACTGACCAAGACCAAGAGTGTCCGAGAGCAAGACCAAGGCCAAGATAGACCAAGACCAAGAACAAGACTAAGAGTATGACTGACCAAGCCCAAGACCAAGATCGACCAAGACCAAGACTCCGACTGAACAAGACCAAGACTGACCACGACCAAGACCGTTGACCCACAATGTTAAAAAGGCGTTGTGGAGCGAGCCAGAGGCATTGTGGGTACCGCTGATCTCAGCTCAGAGCTCACAGTGAATATCGAGGAGCTATATAAACACACACTCACGCTCACACACACACACTCTCTGCAGCAGCTGGCAAGCACAAAGTAAAATTTTCTCTGGAATTTTCTAGTTCCTCGATGACATTGTGGGTTTTTTCCGTTGCATTGCTGGTGTGGAATAGTTTGAGTTGTCACTGCATTTTGATGTGAAACATGAAGAGGTATGTCTGACATGATCAATACCTCATCAATTCATTATTTTTTGTTAAAATATTAACATTGCTTATAGAAAACAGTCCCATCACTGATTTGCTGTGCTGCTGTTAAAGCTCGGGTGGACGATGTTGAAGAGCCTGCAAGATTTGAAAGTCGCACACCTCAACCCATCCCCCGAAGCTCCTCCTACTCCAATCAGTGCTTGGCCCAACGCCACACCCCCACCAACATGACCGCGTCGTGACCGTCCTCTTTTACCCGGACATGTCCAGTTTTTACGTCCTGTCCGGGGCGTCCGGGCGGGTTTTCTTAAATTCAAGGAGATGTCCGGGGTTCATGTTTCTCGGCACATAGACGTAAACTGACCAGCGCTTTGCACACTATGATACTTTGCTGCACGACGTCATTACCGAGAGGCGTCTTGTGAGCTGATCTGCGCCGCGCGCTCACACACACACACACACACACACACACACACACACACACACACACACACACGCGCGCGCGCGGAGCGGAGCAGATGGGGCTGTTCAGACAGCGGAGCACGGCCTCTGATTGGTTTCTTAAGAGCAGTCCGCACCTTCCGATTGGTCGGAGTTTTTACTGTCCTTTGGCCGCTACTGTTGTCAGATTTTTTCCGCACCTTGTTCCGTCCACATAATGTATTGACTTCTCCCAGGGGGCGAGGAGCATTTCACTCAGTATGACAAGAAGTGCTGTAGGACAACATCGCCTACCCTCGCTTTAATGAAAAATCTCAACTTTTTTTCCCCTCATTGCAGAGGTCTTAATGGATTCCACTACAGCGACAGCGGAGCTGGGCTGGACCCTCTACCCAGCACAGGGGGTGAGTGAAACAAACGACATCAACAAACTGTAAAGAATGAAACTAATCTGCAAACCATCTGAAGCAGCTGTGGAGACTTTCTCTAAAGTCATGAACAGTGTTGGGGAAGTTACTTTTAAAAAGTAATGTTTGCTCATTACTCGTTACTTCTTAAAAAAGTAACTTCTTATTTTACTTAGTTACCCTCCATGGAAAGTAACTTTTCACGTTACCTGTTACTTTTTACTTTAATGTTGCTCAACATTGTGCAGAGCCTGTTCCTAAATTTGTAGGCCAACATAAAGTTCTTATATAGAGGCGTAACAGGTATTTCTTTTGTGCTCTTTATTATACAAACTGCCACAAACAGAGCACGGAACAAGAAAACACTGGGCTACAACAGGCTTCAACTCCATCATCACTGAAGCCTCATGAAACAAACAATATCCTAAAGCATAGCCTCTCCATATATCTTATGGGCATACATGTGAACAAAATATGCATGAGGGTTTAAGCTACAGTCAAAGTCTTTCATTAAACAGGCGACCCCAAAACTAGTGCAAAGTTAGTGCAAATCACGTCAACAGGCTCCTGAGGAGCAACATGATGAAAATCTCAAAATGGCTCATTGTCTTAAAATAAAACAATGCCTCATCTAAATCCAAAAGCAAAAGAATAACCTAAAGTGGCCTGATGTTGATGGCTTGTGTAAAGAAAAAAAAATGATATGGCTTGGAGGCAATGACATTTAAGCCACATTCAAATTAGGCCCATCTTAAACCATTACTAGCCTCAAAATTTAAAGGCAATGTTAACAGAATATACTGACCCTTGTTCACAGTGATGGCCGACAGAAAAGAGGAGATTAGGCACAGGCTTCGGCTATGCCTACGGCATGGGTGGAAGGCAACTCACTGTACATGACCACAAAATGTGCGATTATATCTCATCAGGAGCAGTCTTTCAAAACATCTGTCTGAAAGTTTGTTTCTTCTGGGGGTAAGCACCAGACCTCCCAGGCTGAACAGCCTCACTGCTGCACTGGATGGTGTGGGAGTGTTATATTTCATGAACACATCTTTCACACGGGGGAACGGTCGACGACTTCCAGCTCTGAGCCTGATCTCATGTACTCTGAGTCTGCACTGAAGGACACCACATCCTCCTCCTCATCAAAAGAAAAAAGCCCTTCTCGTTGGGACTGCTGGGAGTGGCAGTGGCACTGCCAACTTCTTGGTTTTTATTCTTAGCCAGCTCTGCGCCGGGTACAGTGCAACACTCCGCGATGAGCATCGAACGCGCCGTTTCTCTTCCCTTCACTTCCCCATCCATCTGACCTTAAATTTTGGGAATGTCAAGGCAGCCAACAGCGCTTCCCTGCTCTCCAACACAGGCGCGAATCGCGCCTGGATAGCCGAGGAGAAATTGACACAGGAAACATAAGCCTTGTTTGCAGACACACAACACGACCTGCTCTATCACAGGAGACATAATGAGACATTAAGGCCCAATCCCAATTCTCTGCTTAATCCTCACTCCTCAACCTTGATCCTCAATCTCAAATTAAGTGCCTCCTAAAAACAAGTGTTAAGGAATGTAACGTCACTTGGAAATGGGACAGCCCTTAAAGACAGTTACGTCCTTGGACCACAGGGGGCAGCACTGCACAAAAGGGTAGAAGAAAGCCAGAAGTGCAGCGTTTCCTGTAGGAAAAAAGTTTGGCCAGGGGGGAGCGCGCAGGGGGGAGCAGTTTTTGGACTGTCGGGGGGGGAGCTAGCGTCTAGCGCGACGCTTCTTTGGTCCGAAGGAGAGAGAGAGAGCGCACACGCGTGGAGCGCGGGGTGGGGGGGCTGAAGTGGAAGAACAGCTGTAATAATTTTGGCCAATGATCAATAACAACGCCCTTTATAACTGTAAGTAATGCGCCCTGCATTAGAAATGTTGAACATTTTGCTGTGTGACCTTGTTAATAAATGCATTCAAATGAATTTTCATGATTTCTTTCTAATAGCCTTTGTAAATATTATCTGTGATAGAAACTTAATACACTTACTCCCAAAGTAATATACACAATTTTTTATTAATAAAATAACAGCAAATCGAACTATTTAACAAGCATTCTGGGTTATCCTTAAAGCAGCGCTATGCAAGATTTGCTGTAGCGCTCCCCCTACTGGTCTCCTGTGAAAGCTCACTGTCGTAAACGCCCTCTGCATTTTATCCTTGTCCTCCCGTATGAGCGCCGTAAAGCAGGTTTGTTCTCTCAGATGTAGTCGGGTCGCTCCTCTGAAACTGCAAGCGCTGTTTTCAGGACTCAGACCCCGGGGGGAGTGAAGGGACCGGCGAATCACCGTGACAAGTCTTTGTTTACCCCACAGGGATTCTGAAACACATTTATTGAGGTAAAAAAGTTGCAAAGTTCTGCTTTAACTCCAAGGTAGGTCTGGTAGAATCTCAAAATTAAGGGAGATAACGTCCCTTAGTCTCGCTCCTTTCCTCAACTTGTTTAGGAATGGGACAACACTTAACTTCACGGGAGCATTTTGAGGAATGAGGAGTAAGACTGAGGATTAAGCAGCGAATTGGGATTCGCCCAAAAATTCCAAACCTGTCCATCAGACTGCCGCCGCAGTTCTAGTGTTAGCAAAATTAACACTTTTGAAGAAATGTCAGTAAATGGAGAGGCATATAAAATGATCTGTCTTTATATTTTAATATATTTGTTCATATAGAAATGTACATGCCTTTATGTTTTCACACACACACACCCTCACACACACACACACACACACACACACACACACACACACACACACACACACACACATATATATTTAGGGACACGGACTTTGGAACAGGAGGTCGGGGGTTCTAATCCCAGTCAGGGCGTATCCTAATTCAGTTGGGCCCTTGGACAAGGGCCTTGACACATACATGTCCACATCTCAGCATGAGCGAAACCAGAAATCATTACGTTTACATGCAGCCAATAACCCTTTTCAAACTCGAATGTTGGCAATAACCCAATAGCATGTGGCCATGTAAACACCCGCCAAAACCCGGAAAAGCTCATTTTCGAGATTTGTAAAACCCGATACAGACCGCTGGGTTACTCCTTTTCAAACTTGAAAGTGCCGCCGTGTAAACAGATAACGAGTTAAGGGACATTGTTTTTGGTTCTGCGCATGCTCCCATCTGCAATGAATCATGGTCTTTTGAGTCCAGCAACGAGTAGGCGCGAAACTCACCACACCTTTGTCCGTGTGAGGCTTCCGTAACGCACGATACAAACTGTTATTCTGAGCACGCACATCGCACATTCTTTCTTCTGAAAGTCGGCGATTTTATGGCCTGCAGAAAAATCCTGTACAGCAGAACAACCGTTCTGTCTGCGTTCCGTCTACAGAACGGAGTCACCGCAGCAGCGTCTGCCTCTGCAGTCCAGTGGAGGAGGTTGCCAGATCTGTCGATCAAACCCGTAAAAACATCTGAAACTTGTAGAAAGCAGCCCAAACCTCCATCTCAGTTGAAAATGCACGTTGAAACCATATTTGTATAATTAAAAAAACAGTTCTTAAACACATAATCATTTAATCAACCCATCCAACGTGTTCAAAAAAGAAGGACACCCAGAAGGGAACAATACCATCAAACTATAACCTGCCTCAGCACCACATGGAAACTCCTATCAGGCATCAAAGTGGCCAAGATAAGTAGGCACATGGATCAGTACATGAGTAAAGCACAAAAAGGGATTGGCAATAACACCAGGGGGGCCAAACACCAGCTACTGGTTGACAGGGCAATTGCCCAAGACTGCAAGGCCCGCAGCACCAACCTGTGCACTGCCTGGATTGATTACAAGAAAGCCCACACGTGGATACTGGAGTGCTTGAAACTGTACAACATCAACAGGACTCTAAGGAGCTTCATTCAGAACTCAATGGGGCTGTGGAAGACCAGTCTAGAGGCCAACTCAAAGCCAGTGGCACAGGTGAGCATCAAATGCGGCATATACCAAGGTGAGGCCCTGTCCCCCCTGCTGGTCTGATAGGCCTGAACCCCCTCAGCCAGATCATTACCAAGAGCGGCTTTGGATACCGGTTCAAGAGCGGAACAACTGTCAGCCACCTCCTCTACATGGATGACATCAAACTGTATGCCAAGAATGAGCGAGACATCGACTCCCTGATCCACCTCACCAGGACATGCAGCAATGACATCGGGATGTCATTCGGACTGGATAAGTGTGGACGAATGGTATCTAGAAGAGGGAAGGTGATCACAACTGAAGGAGTTGAATTGCCTGAAGGGAACATAACAGATGTGCAGGACAGCTACAAGTACCTGGGGATCCCACAGGTAAATGGTAACCATGAGGAGGCAGCTGGAAAGTCAGCCACAGCCAAATACCTACAGAGAGGAAGACAGGTCCTGAAGAGTCAGCTGAATGGCAAAAATAAGATCCAGGCCATAAACACCTCCGCCCTACCAGTAATCAGATACCCTGCTGGCATAATATCCTGGCCACTGGAAGAAATGCAAGCCACTGATATCAAGACAAGAAAGCTCCTTACAATGCATGGAGAGTTCCACCCTAAGTCCAGCATACTGAGGCTGTACACCAAGAGAAAGGAGGGAGGCCGAGGACTAGTGAGTGTCAGAGCCACGATCCAGGAGGAAACCAAGAGCCTCCATGAGTATACCAAGAAGATGGCCCCAGTGATGATCTGCTAGGTGAATGCCTCAGACATCAAAAGCCCAGTAAGGAGGAGCCAGAGGAGCTATCATGGACAGATAAAGCCCTGCATGGCATGGACCACCGACACATTGAAGAAGTGGCTGACATTGAGAAAACATCCCAGTGGCTGGAAAAGGCTGGACTGAAGGACAGCACAGAGGCACTAATCATGGCTGCACAAGAACAGGCCCTGAACACAAGATCAGTAGAGGCCGGGATCTACCACACCAAACAAGACCCCAGGTGCAGACTGTGCAAAGAAGCCCCAGAGACAGTACAGACCATCACAGCAGGGGGTCAGATAGTGGCAGGCAAGGCATCCATGGAACGGCACAACCAGGTAGTGGGCATCGTGTACAGGAACATATGTACTGAGTATGGACTGGAGGTCCCAGGGTCCAGATGGGAGACTCCTCCAAAGGTGGTCCAGAACAATCGAGCCAAGATCCTGTGGGACTTCCAGATCCAGACTGACCAGCAGTCATTTGCCATTGTCATTTTATGAACTAATTGTGCATCAAAGTTTTTATGTATATAAAGTGCCACTCCTCCACCAGACTTGTGATTTCTATTTTGTGTAAACGTGATAATTATCAAGATCGAAGTTCCCAGGTCTATTTTGTTTTATCCATGTTTCTGACAATGCAATTACATTAAATTCTATTTTGAATTTGTTTAAATACTCTTTAATGTTTTCAAAATTTGCATATAAGCTTCTACAGTTTAAATGAATTGTAGACATACCCTTAAGATCAAATTTAGTTACCTCTTCTTCATCATGATACCTACATTTATAGTCGATGTCATTGTAAAAATGCAAGTCAGGGTCCACGTTGATTAAGGTATTGGTTACTTTGTATTCCTCGATTGAGAATGTCTCCAGTTCTGTTCTTTGACCATTTTCATCCTCAGTATCTGATAAGGATGAAGTCACAGATAAAGTGTCTGCTATATTAGTTCATCCGTGTCACTTGTTACCTTGTCATGTTGCATACTTCTCTAGTTCCTTTGCTTCTCTGATCCAGGTGGCTTTTGCCTGTTCAGGAGTTCCATTGGGTTTGATGAACACCCTGCAATTGGATGTCCACGTTGCCTGGATCTTGTTCTGTCTGCGCAATTGTCGAGCAAACTTGGCAATGTCAGCATTTTTCTTCGTCAAATGTTCATCGATATATACATCAGTTCCCTTTAACTTCATTCCTTGCTTTAGAAGAGCATATTTTTGTTTCCTGTTTGCAAATCTCAGGATAACAGCTGGTTTGAGCTGCCGATCTCTGCAAGGCAGCGGACGGCATGCCTCTATGTCTCGGTTGTCCAGAGCGATTCCTTTACTCTCCATAAAGTGGATCACCTGTTGCTCCACAGACTCCAGATCTTTTTCACTTGGTTCTCTATCTGAATCCACGGCCCTTGCGTAGGAGCGTGGCCTGATGTCCAGTCCAGTTATTATCAAATCATTCATTCTTGTATATTGCTCTAGATCCGCCAAATGATTTTCCAAAAATAAGATTTTTTTGTCTTTTTCTTCATTTTGTTTCTTTAGTTCTTTGATTTTAAATGCAAGGTCCAATACAGTTTGTTGTTGAGTCGCAATTCTTCCCACCTCCGAAGTTAACGAGGTCAGCATCTTCTTTATTTCTTCTAGTTCCTCCTCCATCACAGTTACATAGTTATTAAAGTGGATTTGTACTGAAAAAGGAAGTGAGGTCTGTTTCCATGTTATTACCTGGTATTACTCAGTATTTAGCCCGTTACTAGGAAACTTTCACATTACCCCACACACTTGCACCAAAAATGCAGCAAACCTGATCAGTGTCTGATACAGTCTCTGAACAGCACACTGTATCTGTCAGGAGATCAGAGTTTCCATCAAAAACCACCATCACCAGCCATCACATTACATTAAGATGAACGCATTATTATTACACTTCCTCACTCCAAACACCTCACTGTGACAGACATGCAAACACAAGAGAGCTGCCAAAGATAAACATTTTAATCAAATGGAGTTCAACTTCTTATAAAACAATTTACAAAACAGTGCACATTTTTAGCAGTCAGGCACTTTTCTTTTTTTAATCAGAACAGATTTTTTTGCAAAAAATAAAATACAAATAACAGTGATAAACAATCACTTTAAATCAACATTAATAAGTACACTGCTCCAGTCTCGTGAATTCACATCATCATGTGTTTTCTGCAGACCCGTCTACAGGAACCCTTGATCTCCATCATCCTGAATACCCAGGACCGCCGTAGCCAGACGTTGCCACGTCATCCACGTCCATACTTGTACCTCCCTCGGCGTGATGGAAACAAGAACAGCACAACTGTTCCTTCTTAATGCTCAGGGTTTATTCACTGTAACACCCAAACCCCAAACGTGAGAGCTGAAAACATACAAATATACATATTAAAGCTGCTGTAGGCAGGATTTTGCTAGTCAATGCTAATTTTTCTGTGTTTTCTTTGGATTAAATGTTAGAGTATCCATTGATAATCCTTTAGGAGTGTAGCATAACTGCACTACCGCGAGGGCGCAGCGTTTCCATCTGTCTCTGTTCTGAGCTGAAAAGGAATCTCCACAGCTCCAGGTATCTTTGACCAATCAGAAGAGCCCATGAGGCTCTAACCGTGATTGGTCGAGGGGCGTTCATCGCACATTCCTGTGGGAGGGTCTTAACTTGCGTAAGGGCGTCATGTCAGAGAAAACAGGATAGGATTGACTGTCCTGGGTTTCAAATCGCCATCTTAGATGGGTCAAATCACCATCTTGCTTAGGTAACCCTAAGCAAGATGGCGGAGATGTGGAATCCTGCCTACAGCACCTTTAATAAACAGAAACTTACACAATAAACAAATATACACTTTCCAAAACAAAGGTTCATTTCAAAAGACCAGGGAGGTATTTTGTTATTTACCTGACAGTTTCGGCAGCTGTCAGCTGTCTTCCTTTGTTTTCCTTTGTTTTGGAACCTTTGTTTTGGATTATAACTTGGAAGACCAATGAACCTTTTTGGACAAATATACACGTTGCACAAAACACAAATATCTTTAAAAATTCAAACATACACATGAAACCGGAGTTACAACCATAACATTCACCCAAGCCTGAACATGAGACCACAGCCGCCCAGCACCAGCTGCAGAGCCACCACACTACCACCACGATAATGATCAATACAACACCAAGCAAAACGGAAATATACACACCTCACTGGCTACTTCACATTGTAAAGGAGGGAAGCCTTCTATTTTTGTTCTTTTTACAGACTTTTTGGAGCTTATTTTCTCTCTCCACGTTTATCTGTGCACCACTTAATGCAGTCCTACCCGGAACGTCTGCAGATGCATAGTTCCGCCACTTGGTGATATTTATATTTAATTAAATTTCGGTTCCTACCTCTACTGAGAGAAAGCTTATTTACGGCGGAACAGTTACCCTGTAATTACATGGTAAACTTAAGTAACTTCTCCTTATTACATGGTACTTACCTTGTAATCACCATATTAATACATGGTAATTACAGTACTGTAAAAGGAAGCATTACCGACTCGACAGTATTGACGGGCAACATCTCTTCAACGATGAACGAAGCAACAAGTTTGTCCAACTCTTTTTTAGATACCTGGTGAAAATGAAGCCTTGGCTGCTTGTCCTTGCATATCATCATCATTTCTCCGGGGATCTTGAGCTACAAGCTTCACGTTAGCATGTTTAGCTTTTAAATGCTTTGCGAGGTTGGCAGTTGTATTAACGGCAGTGGACAAAAGTTCCTGGCCAGGGCACAGTGTACATCTAACACTCAGATTCCTCCCCTTGTTTTGGACGAGTTCGAAGTAGTGGGAATACCTCCATCCCTCAAAAGTTGGCGCTGGCGGCTTCTCCGTTGTCATGATTTACCAGCATGTGTCACATTCTGTGTGGAACGAGCGCCCGTGTGTATTGCGCAGCTGCAAAGCTGAGAGGGCTGCAGGTGTCGCTGTCAAATCCGTCCGGAGGAGAACGTTGCACTGAATTGAAAAAAGAAATACGTTTCTTTACCAAATTTTCAGTAGTAGCCCGTTAAGTTACTTTTAACTCCAAAAAGTAGTTTCGTTACTGTAACGCGTTACAAAGCAACGCATTACACCCAACACTGGTCATGAAGCACTTTCTTTTTGACATCGCATTTTTATGTCTATTTGCAACTCTTCTCCTCTTTCTAAATTAATTTTATCTCCCAGCTGAAGAGTCTAAATGTGAGATTTAATGTGAAGAAATGTAGAAAGGTCAAATCTGTCTCCTGCACGATGCCTTTCACTTCAGCTGAGAAAGGTTGGATTCACATAAATTAAGTCAGCTCAAAAAAAGTGATCGAGGACAAGGACAAACCGTCGTAGACCTTGAACGAAGGGTGCATGATCTGGAGCAATATACGAGGATGGATTAAACATCAAACCACTAAACATTAAACACTAAAACCAGCAATTTCCATTGTCCACTGTAGTTGCAAGACAACCAAATGTGAAACTGAAAAATTTTGTTGTATGTCTCCAAGACTGTCTTCTATAGATTTATGTGGGTGTCAAGCATGCGATAATGTTTCAAAAGAAACAGAGGACAGAGCTGTACGGGATGATGGCTTTGATGAAAGTGAGTATTAAACCTGGGGTTGGCGATCTTGGAAAACTAGCATGTATTCGAATGTAGCATCTCCCCAAGGCTCCGCCCAGCCCCCACCCCACTGGAGGAGTTCCCGCTGTCACGGGGGAACGCACTGGACTCGAAGCGCCGCGCAGGGAGTTTCTGATGCCTCCCATGTTAACCTGTGTGACTGCCCGCACAACGCGCAGGGGAGCGCCACGTCGCGGCTCGCGCTCCGCAGCGCGCCCGCTCCGCTTCGTTCTGTTTTTCACGCGAGGGGGGGGAGGAGGGGTGGGGTGGGGTTGGGGGGGGGACATCTGATTGGTTTCTTAAGAGCGGTCCGCGCCTTACGATTGGTCGGAGTTTTTACCGTCCTGCGGCCGCTGCAGTTGTCAGGTTTTTTTCCGCACCTTGTTCGGTACACATAATGTATTGACTTCTCCCAGGGGGCAGGGAGCATTTCACTCAGTATGACAAGAAGTGCTTTTGGACAACATCGCCTACCCTAGCTTTAAGAGTAATATATGCACCACGTCACCATGCACAGTTTATCTTTTTCTTTCTTTATTTTTTTCAATATATGTATGTGTATTAATCTATATTTTCATATTCAGACACTATCCTGTTTGAATAAATGTTCTATGCCATGCTTGTGAATGATTCTGACCTTTTGTGCATTTATTTTATATTAAATATTCCGATAAAGGAGGGTGTGGTAGCAATTCGGTTGATTTTCAGCCATTTATGGCCTTGGTGTGCATTTTTTATTTTATATCTTTCATTACACAGTAGGTTGTGATATTTTTAATGACACATTAGCCTTCAGCTAAACTTACCATATATTTCATTGCTGGGTGCAAATCACTTAAGTGGAAGCCTTTCCTTCAAGAAATTAGCCACATTTCTCACTCTGAATTCACCTATATGTACACTAAGGCACCAGTATTAGTTTCAAATGTTTGGTAGATGTGTTTATAACATTTGATAAAGATTTTATGTTGCCACAATTAACACAGTACTTAAAACAAGCAGAAACAGCAGCACCAGATTTCCGTTTTTTGGGTTTTCTGATAAAGATAGATTCCTGGCTGGTAACAAAGTTTGGACAAATATTCTGAGTAGAACTTTTAACCCAGAGTCTAGAAGGGTATTGTCTATGAAAAAATGCATTGAACACGTAGATCCAGTGAAGTGGAGTGAAATTCTCTTTCTAGGCACTTTTTCCATGGGCGCAATACAGCCTAACACACTATACTGCTCCCTGTTACTGCCGGATGTAACATACTGTGTGGAAGTGTGGGGGTATTTATTAGGGTTATTTATTATATAAATCAATTATCCATCAATTTTCATACTACAAAAAAAAGCAACAAGAATTACCAAAACATTCTCCCAGACTGCATGGAGGAACTGTTCAAGCAAAGAGAGACCAGATAGAACCTGAGGGACACTGCAATATTCAATAAAACACAAGCAAGAACACACTAAAGGAAACTGTGCTTCAGTCAAAGGGGTAACTCTGTGGAACACTCCGGACAAGGAACTCAAAACAGCAAACTCTCTGAATATTTTCAAAAAATTTACAAAACAAGGGTCATTAACAAATACAATACATTGAGGTAGCTCTACTAATTCATTCATTCATTCATTCATTCATTCATGTTTTTAAAATTATTTTTGTCTGTCTTGTTTTTCCTGATTAATTTCTATTTATCATTTATTTTTAATACCATTCTTAGCGGCCTCATAAAGGGGGATAAGAATAAAGAAAAAGGAGGAAAATTGGATGAAAAAGGACAGGAAAAAAGATTAAAAAAAGTTGACTCCCTTTGTTATGCTCTATCTTGGACCTTTGTTCGACTTTATATGGGTTTTTTTTCTTCCATACAGCAGTGAGGTAAAGGAGGGCTAAATAAGCTTCGGCTTCAGCCCTAAACCTTTTCAGTCAAAGAACATGTTAATCATATATATATACATGTATATATATATAGGGGATGGCTCAGGGGAGCCATCTTCTCCATGCGACGTCAACATGGGAAACGGAGCGTTTTCACGGTGTGGGAGGGGCTGCCTCTCTGAGCAGCAGAAACATGAGGAAAGCTCAAACACACATTCACGAAGGAAAAAAACGCTTTGGGGGTGTTTTTGATGAGTACATAACTATATAACAAGGTTAAAACATACAAAAAGTGAATTTTGTATGATACAGCCCCTTTAATTGACCCCCGGTCAATGAAAGCTAATCAGGACGTCTCGTCCAAAATAAATTCTGAGCCCAATCAGGCAACTCAAATAACACTTTCAGTGTGTTTCCTTAATGAAATTCAAAAGAAGAAAAAGTTTAAGTACCATATTGGCCCAAATATAGTATGACTCTGATTATAGAGGGTTTTCACCGACGTCACGACTTGGGTGGTACCCTCGCTGCGCCGCCATATTGGAGACACTCAGTGTAAACAATCACACTGACAGTATTCACGATTGTGTGTTATGGAACAGTTTGAGTGCGTTCAGCCGTGGCAAAAGCTCGTTAAAACGGACTGAAGAAGCACAGGAATATCGGGAAGGCCTTGGGTTACAAGAGGAAGCCCGATATTTCGAGAAGCTACGGTTTATTGGTGGTAAAGATCCGTAGGAGTTGGCTCCCACCTCCTGGACCCTCACTGGGGACCAGCACTCTCGTAGGGGTTGGGGTTCTAAATAATTGATTAAAACGCAAATATTACCAGGCTGATGGCTACAAATAGTGTGATAGCTGAAATATGTTTTTTTTACATAAAATACTTTAAAAATCTAGCACCAACTGTTTTCTTCAGGAGTAATACATCTCTTAATAATAATAAATAATAATAATAAACTTTATTTGTATAGCACCTTTCAAGATCATTGAGTCACAAAGTGCTTTACACATCATAAACAACAAAGGATAAAAAACAGAACAAAAAACAACACAAAACGGGAAAAGAAACAACAGAATCACAGAAAAGCAAGACTGTAGAGATGCGTCTTGAGCTGCTTTTTAAAGGAGTCGACAGAGTCCGCTGATCTTAGATTAACTGGGAGGGAGTTCCAGAGAGTGGGAGCCACCACCTCAAACACCCGGTCACCTTTAGTTTTTAGTCTTGAGCGAGGAACAACCAGCAGGCCCTGGTCGGAGGACCTCAGGGACCTGCTGGTAACATAAGGCTGTAACAGATCTGTGATGTAGAGCGGTGCCTGGCCGTGCAGAGCTCTGTATGTAACCACAAGGATTTTATATTGTATTCGAGACTTAATGGGGAGCCAGTGAAGAGCAGATAAGATTGGAGTTATGTGGGACCTCCTGGGGGTCCTGGTCAGCAGTCTGGCAGCGGCGTTCTGGACCACTTGCAGGCGATCCAAAGATGTTTTGCTGACACAGGTAAACAGCGAGGTGCAGTAATCCAGGCGTGAGGATACAAACGCATGGATAAGGATCTCCATCTCAGCTTGAGACACAACGGGCCTCAGTCTGGCTGTTCCTCAACTGGAAAAAGCAAGAACGGATCAGAAGTTTCACATGTTGATCCAGAGTCAGAGCGTGGTCTACAGTGACACCTAGAATTTTAACGGAGGGTTTAATCACGGAGGTATGGAGACATAAACCATCTTTGATCCGAGGCACAAGACTTGGAGGAGCAGAGATAAGAAATTCAGTTTTATCAGAGTTTAGCTGCAGAAAGTTATTAGCCATCCAGTTTTTTATCGCTGTCACACAGTCACTTAGAGCTGACAGGGAGGCAATGTTGTGGGGTGAGAAGGAAAAATAAAGCTGGATATCATCAGCATAACAATGATAAGAGACACCTTTAAACTGATTATTTGCCCAAGAGGAAGCAAATACAAGGCAAATAGAATTGGATCTCTTAAGGCTGGGGACAGAAAAATTCAAGTTTCTGCAGAAGCTAAATGTTTATGAATGATCAAAGTAACATGAAGTCATTAATGAGCTCAAACTGTTGCTCTGTTTCACTTACCTGACAAGAAATGTGCCGAACACATTCGGATGTTGTCCAGATTTTCCCTCGTAGATCTTGGTGAAGCTTTGCGAACCACAAGCGCCTCCGTTCCTCTGACAGTTTTTGGCATTCCTCACCCTGGTTTTATATAACTTTTGGAAGTCTATTCATTCATTCATTCATTCATTCATTTTCTACCGCTTATCCCTTTCGGGTCGCGGGTGTCTGGAGCCGATCCCAGCTGCTGTGGGCGAAGGCGGGGTCACCCTGGACAGGTCTCCAGTCTGTCGCAGGGCGACATCTATATAATTCCAAATGTTTTTCTCTGTCTGACCTATTGGTAATAATTTACTATTTTCTTGATAACGCTCTGGATCTTCCTTAGGACTCGTGCTTTGTTGTAATACGGAGTACCTCCAAGATGGTGACATCCGGGTCGATGACGCGACGAGAAAACCCTCTATACAACGACCCCTATATTTCATAGATCATTTTGTGAAAATAAAAATATGTTGAAGAGAATAAGGTTACTCATAAAACATCTTTTTATTGTACAATTATTAAAACTCAAAAACTCACAGCAGAGATAACATTTCATTTGATTTAAGATCAAAAAATATCACTGCAGTATTAAATAAAAAATATATTCTCTTTCTCAAAATAAGCAACAATAAGCAACAAATAAGTACCTCAAAGTTTCAATAACTGCATTAATGATGTAAATATCTTTATAACCATCAAATTCAAGTTGTGTTCAGCTTCATGAACATGAATAATTCAGCCTCCTGGATGCTGGGTTCAGTCTGGCCTGTAGAGAACAGTTCTTCAGAGAGAAAGCAGCAGGTTTCAGCTGCTCTGAGCTTTTATTACTTTCTCCTGAAGGCTGTAAAACTGAAACAAACCAGATAAACATAGAAGTGAACAAACACACAAGATGCTTCACAGCATACATCACTGTCTGAAAACAAAACAAGTCAGCATTTAAAATCAAAGCCGCTAGCTCAATGCTAACTGTTAATTGAAACGCCATTGACATGCTAACGGAATTAGCATCTGCCTTGAAACTTCAAAACAAACTGACAAACTCACAAGTATCAGTTTCCCCTCCATCCTGAACATCAGCTAAGTATACTGGAGTACTGACAGGCAGGTATTCTGGATGCTGTTTGAAATGAAGCTTAGAAAAACCAGCAGCAGCCACACTGCTCAGTCTTCTTCTCTCACTGCTGCAGGCTGACACTCTGTCCAGCTCACTAGCTCCCCCTAACGGGGGGCGGAGCCACTGCATGGAGCAGAGGCAGGACAGCTCCCCGGGACTCTGGCTCCATCCAGTCCTCCATCAGAGCACCACCCCGTTTTAGAGAAAACCATTTCTGGAAAAAAAATACCATCTTATATTCGGGCCAATACGGTACATCCCAGCAAACCAATTCGGCCTGGTGCTCTATTCAAAAATACAGTACAAATATAAATAAAAAAAATTCTGAAATAAAATAAGGCTGAGTCTCAAATCGCCACTTAAGCAAACTAAATTGAAAATGAACACTAAAACTAACTCAGTACAGCAATTCAGAATGAATACTACAAGTATAACGTGCCTCTAAATAAGACAACAATTCCATTCACATTGAATTGCCACTCAAGTGTGCTATTATTAATCTTAGATTAATTTTTTTAGTGTATTAATTTGCAGTGTAATTAATTAATCTAATTAATGTACTAAAGTGACAGCCCTAATAATAATATTACTTTGAAAATCACAACAGAGGTTGTTGTTTAATGCACAGAAGTGTATTTGTGGAGAAATATAATAAATGTAAGAGCAACAACTTGCTCTGTTCAAAATAAAACAAAAATCTAGTATGTAACGCACATCAACTTCCTGCAGTTCAGCCAATATAGAGGGATTATTTGATTTCCAACGCTGTGGATGCATGGCAACAAGCCTGCAGAAAGAACCGCTCCACTGACCATTTGTTGTGTATGCCAGGTTCTCTTGCATTGTTAGCGAGCTGGTGTCTGCGTTCTGCAGCAGTTTATCGCCCAGTGATAAAATGAGTTTAGCTGCTAAGTTAACATTGGTGAATGGGATACGTCTTGACTCTCTGACTGCCAAAGTCATCCAAAGACGTCTTTTTGAAAAGTTAGGTGCGACTGCCACATGGCGTTATGGTCAGTGTGCTCACAGATACCTCTGCCAGGATGGATTCCCTGCTGCTCAAAACAACAGAAGAATCTCTCACCTCAGTCTTATATGGTTCTATTTTTAGGACGAACCCAACTTTCCTATGCTCCCTGATGGGTGCCTGGGACCAGGACCTTGGGATCACGATTTCAGATCAACAGTGGGATCGTATCTGTAATCTGGTTCGTAGGTCCCCTTTATGAGCCTGGCACAAACTCCTCTGGAGCAGGATCTTACTCTGGAGCCACTTCACCAATGCAAGATGAGTCCAGCTTTGTCCAGACAGAGCCAATTCCTGCCATTGATGTTAACTCTCGCCAGCTGATCACAGGCACATACTGAAACAAAACACAGTGGTCATTAATACAAGTAGAAATGACTTAAATTAGCAAATAAAAATGGTAATTTTATTATGAGGCTAAGTATTGAATTTGAAGCAGAGAAATACATGCTTGAACCACGACTGTGCAGAGTAATGTCCTCTGTGACTCAGGTTTTTTTCTTCTTCTATCATTTAACAGTTTTAATTGGATTACTTCTACTGCTGTATGATTGGACATGGCCTAGTTTGCTTATGGAGCCAGTCTTTTATTCCATCTGCTATGTAAATGGTAGATTTTCAAAGTGTTTTTTAAGACTGTTGCCATGTCCCACTGAAGGCTTGCATGTCAAAGCTGAAAGAATAGATGGACAAAGAGTGCATAATGCACCATGAAACCACTGTGCTTCTTGCATTTTTGGGCATGACTATCAGGTTGTTGATAAGGTAATGTGAATAAATGTAGGTTCACATGTGGCATCTTATCAAGATCATCAAGTCCAGTGAATGTCCATCTTTAATCTGGATCTGTTTGAAATATGTAAAGGTACATGATGTATGAAGTCCTCCTTATGAAACACGTTACACATGAACAGACCATAAATAACTTATGCAAGATGAGACGAAAGACCCTGGAAATGGGACATCTGAGACCAGAGGTCTCCAACCTTCAGTGATGGCAAGTAACAAAGTACAAATACTTCGTTACTGTACTTAAACCTACACTAAGGAAATTTTCAACATTAATAAAACATTTTAATATCTTTTGTGATGATACATCGACTTACAGCTAGTTGAATGACCCTCTGTCAGCCTGAGGGCGTCAGTATTGCTTTCACTTGGACTGAGCAGCTGTGAGGAGGGTGGTAGGAACCCTGCTCACTAAAAAGCTCCAATTGTGCGGACTGCTTTACGGCATCAATCAATCAATCAATCAATCAATCAATCAATCAGTTTATTTCTGTACAGCCCAGTATCACAACAACAGCTGCCTCAGAGGCTTCAAGATGTTACATTGGTTGGTAAAAATAAAAACAGTGAATAAGCATAATGTTAATATGTCAAATTCACAGGCATGCGTCACATCATGATAGAACATTGTTTAGCCACCATTAGATTCATTTAGATTCATGACCTCGTCGCTATCCGTCCTTCACACAGCCGCTGGAAACAAATGAAGGAGAGTTCAGTCCGACAGCACGCCACCGGGAGCAGCATGTTACCACGCCACACGCTAGGCCTCATGGGAACTGTAGTATTCCGTCAGGCAAAACACTACCGCTTTGTCCACTGGCGCCGCCAAAATCAACGAAAACTGAAAGTTCCTTAGTGTTACTTTACGTAAGTAGAAATTTCAGGTACTTTTTACTTTTAGAAGTATTTATTTTTCTGACCAATTTTTACTTTTACTGCTGACATTTTGAATCTGAATATTGGTACTTTCTACTCCTTACATTTCTCCAAAAACTTGTTACTTATTAAATATACGCACTGCTTCCATAATTCTGGCAAACATTTTAATAAGGCGTTAAGGGCCCACCCCCCACCACACACACACACACACACACACACACACACACACACACACACACACACACACACGGCGCTCCAGCTGAGCGTCAAAAAGCACACAGGCCACGGCGCTTTTAGCGGTGAAACACGCTCCATTCCTCATTATTTGCCATATTGAACTCGTCCGAATTATCAGAAAAATCAGGAGCGCAAATATGATGAAACACGCAAAATAAAGTGTATTTCCCTTCAACACACAATCTGGCTTAATAAAGGTCAGTATGAGCCTCAATTCGGCCAGACTGAATTAATCCTGTCTTCTCTGTCTGAGGGTCGGAGATGGAATGAAGTTCGAGGAAGTGTGCGCTCAGAACAAACTTCCATTTTTCATCTGCTCTGCTCTTGGTGGTGTGTGTGTGTGTGTGGGGTGGGGTGGGGTGGGGTGGGGTGGGGGGGGGTGGGGGGGGGTCGGTAAAGACCTTGTATTTTAAGTTTTTAGAAATCATATTTGATGTCTTACAGAATTCTTGCAAAAAAAACCATAATCCCGTCCCTGGCTGGGGGCAGGATGATCATTACAGAGTACTTTTGAATTCATTATTGTATTTTGCGCGTAATGTGATTAGTCGCGATTAATCGCAGTAAAGTTATGCAAATAATCGCGATGAAGAAGTTTAATCATTGCTCAGCACTGATTTATTTATTTATTTTGACTGGGACAAAAACTGGTTTCCGGGTACCACTAAAAGTTTGAAAGACGCGCATGACATGGCTGCCTTCCCGCCAGTCAGTCACAATTAGTCAGAGCGTCTGCAGGATGAAGCCAGAGGAAGTATACAAAAATGGACAGCGTAGAAGAAGAGGACCGTGAAGGAGACCAACTCCACACCAGAGTCCACTCACTTCATCAGGTCTGTCAGTACCTGATCCGTACCCGGAACACGATCCGTACCAGACGCTTCTGCGCATGCGCCCGCTTCATCACGACCCGATTTACGGCAAGACAGCTATTTACGGCAACTCTACCTGGACAGACTTTATTATGGCGTTTGGCTCTTTGAATTTCAATAAAGTGATGTAATGAAAAATAAATAAGTAAATAAATAAAAACACATGTCTAACTGCTCCGGTTTGAGACCGATCAACATTATGCGTATTTTGCCGAGGGAGGCGTATATCGCTGTTCTCCACGGTCCTGGTGTTCCGCAGGTCAGCGACACCCAGACATCCCACCTGCTTCGGCCGGCGGATCGTCACACTCTGCGGCTGACGGCTGACACTGTGCTTTTCAACCCGTGCTTTTGAGTGTGTGTGTGTGTGTGTGTGTGTGTGTGTGTGAGAGAGAGAGAGAGAGAGAGAGAGAGAGAGAGAGAGAGAGAGAGAGAGTATAGATAGGACTATATTAAAGATTTTTATATTTCATAGAGATGCAGCTTTCCTATTATCACACTGAGAAATTAATATTTTAATGTTATATTTTCAAATAACACATCAAACAAAATCATGAATGGCAAAGCAAAGCAATTTTATTTGTATAGCTATTTTTACAGTTTGTCTAAAATTGCATTAAATAGCATCACAACACCCTCTGCCCTTAAAGCACGACATCCACTGAGGAAAAACTACCAAGAAAACATTTTTAACGGGGAAAATGTGAGAAACCTCAGGGGGAGCAACAGCAGCCTGGCCTGCCAGACTGTCTCTCCATGATCAGAGATACATGAAACTTTATATGTGTGTCATACACAAATGAAGTCAGTCTGGCATGCCAGGCTACAGCAACAGAGGAGAAATCCTTCACCCAAGACAGACAGACATTAAATGGATGTGTACAGACAAGAAAAAAAGCTGCACAGGAGATGCAAAACATGTAAACTGACAGAGAAGAGGGCAAATAAGACATAAAAATATTATTACCGCCATCAGTCTTAGGGATGAAAGACATATTACAAAGTAATTTCTTGATTATTTTAAAGATTTTCTTTGTTTGTGATTCATTTAAAGACAAATAATGCTTGCTATTGGCAATATCCTCACTGTCTATATTTTACTACTTTGCTTTTTTGTTCTGTGGACAGTATTTTCTGACTAAATCATGGGTTACACATCTGCTTTTAGTTTATGAACATTAATTTTGAGAAGATGCTTTAAAAGGAACATAATCACAATAGGCTGCTGAATGGGGAAGTTTTAGGTCTATGTCACAACACACACTTCTGTTCAGCTTGATGGACTTGTGAATGTTTCCCATCATGGACAATGGAGTTTTCGCCTCTGCACTCCTGCAAAGCATGGTGTCTCATTCTTCAAGTGCCTGGTACCTGGCTCTGCCCCACTTTTTTACGACGAGACAAATGTGATCATACACCAACACAGAGCTCAAATTATATAGATTTGACACTCAACAATTGCCTAATTACAGAACATCCCATAGTTACACAGACTAGAGAATGCAGTCATTTCATTGCAGTTATTACATTTGATTACATTGGACTCAAGTGTGCAAAGTACAAATCCAAAGCCAATAAAGAGAATTTTATATGTAATATGTATATTGTTTGCATGTACTTTCCCAGCTGTTCCAAAAACTGTAGGATGACAGAACATCATCTGTCCAATTCAAACTATCCTGAACACTACACACAAGCTGCAAGGATTGACAGAGTTCAATTCAATTCAGCTTTATTTATGAAGAGCCAATTACAACATAGTCGTTTGTATACCCTTTTACAGAGAAAACCCAACAGATCCACATGAGCAAGCATTAAGCGACTGTGGAAAGGAAAAACTCCCTTTTAACAGGAAGAAACCTTTGCAGAACCAGGCTCAGAGGTGGCGGCTTTCTGCTATTCCGGTTGGGGTGAGGGGACAGAGAGAGGAGATAGGACAGACAGTTTCTTGCATCTACATACAATTCATATATAAACACAGGGTACATAGGCTACAAGAGGAACAATAATCAATGACATGTAGTAATAGAATGAAACTAGATTGAAACGAGAGAAGGAGCAGAACTAGGAGCCGGTTCCACATGGTAGGAGCCCGGGGTTCAGTAAACCTTGCACCCACTGGGTCCGGGTTATCTCAACTAATCCGTGGATCAGCTGTTTTGATTGATGCCCAATTACAATTGAATGCACCCATTGAATCTAGGTTGTCTCATTAGATCAATGGATCAGTCACCATTGATGTTCTATTAAACTGTCATGACAACATGACACATGTAGATGGAAATGTGAAGCAAACAGTGGTTTCCTGCAGCTTTGGTAGATTAGCTGTACTGTGTAATGTGTAAAGTACAAAAAGAGTGACAGTTTTCTGATGTACAATTAAATAAAACAGAAATTAAAGACAAAGAATATGCAGAGTGATGCTAAATCTAAAAGAGAGAGAATTTGAGGAGAGATGGAAGTTTCAATGGGTATGGCCATGCTTGGTTGAAAGCCCACTCACCACGTCAAGGTGCAGGCCAAGAGTGGGAAAAACAGAGGGTAGGGTGTGTGGGGCACCAATACCAGCGTCCAGCCACATGGGAGGGAGGGAGAGGGAGGGGGTGGGTGTGTGGGGCACTAATACCAGCGTCCAGCCACATGGGAGGGAGGGAGAGATGCTCTTCGTCAGCTTCCAGGCTCAAGGGAGTGTGAGGGTTTGTGCACAGAGTGTTGACATGCAGGCCCTGCTTATCCCAACACTCAGAAAGGAAAATCTCCAGGTCGTCCATTCTTTCAAAAAGAAACACAAAGGGGTCCTTGGCATCCAGGTCCTCTTCCTCCAGTGCCACCCTCAAGGCCTCCTTCTGCTCCTCTTCCTCCATTGCCAGGAAGGTTGGCTCTTTCACCTCTCCAGTGAAGAGTCCTGGGTTGCTGCGGACCCACTGCACAGCCAGGTGGAGGTCCTTGACAAGTCTGGGCTCCTCCTTCAAAAAACATAAATACCTGAGACTGTGATTACCTACAACATCAACAACTGGTATTTCCATTAAAACCGGCACAGATAGAAAAGTCCATACACACAGCAAAAACAACAACATGATGGATGGAAAACTCAACATAGCAGTCCTGTGAGTATTGGCCATACCTTCAGCGGATTCAAAGACTTTCGGGGCACCCTAAAAACTGGCTCCAGCTGCCCAGCCAATAGTGCCTCTGCCTCCTCCGTCCACACTGCAAAGCGTTGTCCATGCCTTTAGAACAATTAAAGTATATGAAATGGAATCCATTACGATTTCCTTAGTCTTTAAAATGATTAATAGGAGTCACTGACAGCCTTTCATCAGATCCCTACATTGAGATTCCTGTCCATTCCTGATACAAGTTACAACAAAGTGTCATCCCAGTATTTGTTACACAGCATCTTACAACAGTCTTCAAACCAGATCAATGTATTCCTGTAAAAACATTTTTTTTTTTACCCTTCAATGGAGAACCTCTGCAGGAGCTGAATACACCACCACCTGCGCATTGATGGCATGTCTCTCTGTGTAATATAGAAGGAATAATTGTGAATTTCAGATCAGTTTTGTGTTAACCTGAGTCATATGGATTACGACGTACTTCTGTGAAGTCAAATGGAGAGCCAGTGCAGATGCAGAGAGCATACTGTGAAATAAAGAGAAAGATAATTTTTACATTTACCATACACAAATGTAAGAGCATAGTGCATAGAATTAATAAACTTACCATGAGCATGAAGATTCCACAGCAGGTCCCATCCTCCGTCTGAGAGGGAAATGCCTGGGGAGAAAGTCACACTCATTCAAACTTTATGATTGTCATATCTTGGACAATGTAGTGATGGTGCATATTCTATGTGGCTAGGCATTGCATTTTAATGTGAAATCAGGGATTTTTTAAACGCAATCACATTGAAATCCATGCCAGTCTTCTCTGTCCAGGGTCCAGGGAAAATGTTCTCTGCAAGTTGTCTGAAAACCACAATAAATATTTATTACATTAATGTTGCAAATGATAAATAGCATCACCACAAGCCATAGAACAAGGCTTTAGAACATGACTTATGCGAAAATGTAGAAGCCAAAGAACTTTACAATAGAAGCCTAGGGCAGAAACAATATGAAGCAGCTCTCATGAGCAAAACTCAGCTTTGGTGTATGTGTGTTTTGTCAAATATATGTTCTGACAGGGTCATAATTGGCATAAGAGTACACTGAAACAAAGCCACATTCAATGTAACTAGATTTTGTGACTAGTGGCTTATTCTGATATTAAGTGTTTGTACCAAATGCATCAAATACCTACATGTGTATTTGACACTGTAGGCCAACATACTGTTCCTCCCTTAAGCAATCATATGTGCAAGAGAACAACGCCACAGGACAAGGCCATAGAACAAGGCCAACCAAGTCTGTTGTCTGACTCAACCTGAATATTGTCCTGTAAGACTCGTCGCCAAAGCCTTGTGGACAAAGAGAGTCCAAGAAAATGATCTCTCTTTGGCTCACTAATATCACCTGCAGGAGACATATTTTGTAATTGTCACAGAATCAAGTGTAGAGCTATCCCAGATGTACCTGTGAATATGTGAAATAATAGTGATATAAGTGAAACGGTACACAGAGCATGTAGTGATCTACTGCCCCGCCCTGCCTGCTCCATGCTGGGATCACAATAGCATCTTTGGAGCCTAGGTTTTCCTGGAGACAGATCAGTTGGAGATCAACAAATTGTAGAAAGTACAACTGAACTGCTTTAAAACCATTGTCAAAAGTGATGACGATAATTGTAATACTGATAATAATAGTAAAAAACAACAACAATAATAATGCATTGAACTTAAGGCTCCTACCGGCAGTTGGATGTTGCCCATTTTCCATGTGGGAACCACATATAAATCCATGACATGGATATCCATCCCCTAATTGTTACGTAAAGAAATATATTGAGGTTTAGAGTTAGAAAAAAATACCCAAAAATATTTTATGAAATTATGGGTGATATACCTGTCTGGTGGCAGCCTCCTGAATTAATAGGAAACAGGCATTTCCAATCTGAAAAGAAACAATGCAAAGTAAATTCAAAACTCAACAAACTGCAAAAAAAAACCCAACAGACACTGAATGTTTCAAAAATATCTGTATGAACTTACGTTGCTCTCCATAAACTGCTTTAACCCCAGACTCCAAAAGTCCTCCCTTGTCAGGCAAGTCTTTCCGTCCAGGACAATCAGCTCGAGCGGTGGACGGCTGCGATCCAGCACATAGTCCAGCTAAAAATGAATGTGTGACACTAATGATGACAAAACTAAAGTGATTGTGATTTGGGTCTGTGAAGCAGGCTAACCAAACATACATGAAAAATGATGATGGAATTTGACATACCAGCTCATTCTGGACAGGACCATCATCTTTAAACCACTGTGGACCATGACAGGTGTACTGGTGCTCTGCCAAGGTGGCACTGGCTGCATAGCTGTGGTCCACAAGGTTCTTAGCTTTTGGTCCATTTTCTGAAACAAGATAAAACAGTTTCACAGTTATTAGAATAAAAACCACAAAACAACAGTGAGGACAGTGACAAGCCTGACCTTTTGGCTCATAGTATGGCCGAAGCCGTGACACAGTGATTGTTTGGAGTTTCCCATCCCCCTTACTGAGCGTTCCCACTCCCTTGGCTGACACTGCAGTCAGGGTAAATGGGCCTTCATGTCTGGTCTGAAGCGTCGGTCCTAATTTTCTTTTCTTGGGGCACTGTTCAATGAGGACTTTGTCACCAGCTTCCAGGTGGCAGAGTCGTTCGCGCTTCCTTTTCCTCCCAGAGAATGCTTTCTGTTGTTGTTCCTGTGCCCTCTCAATATTGCTACGGACCTAAAACATCAGTACACATATATAGCATGACAGAGTACATGAAAAATCCAGTAACTTTCACAAATGTACCAACCTTTGTATTTAGGGCTTTCACAGCTGTCAGCGTTCTCTCAAGGTCATCTTCTGGGTCACTGACTTCCATGGTGTCCTCGATGGGACATGAATTCATCACTTCTGGAAGTCTTGGGTGTCGGTGGAAAAGGAGGTAATGTGGACTGTAGCCTGTAGATCTCTATTTTGAAAGAGTTATTGAAAGCATGATAAATTACCCTTTGAAAAACAGCAGCAGTTAGGGTTATGTTAGAAAATATCCATTGTGAAAATGAAATATTACATAGAGCACAAAAAAGGAACTCAAAAAACTTTGTGGTTTCAAAGAATCCTAACCTGTTTAGCAGTGTTGATTCCATATACAATGGCCTGCAGATGGACATCCCAGTCATTGTGCTCCTCATTTACATATTTTCTGAGGGCACGTTTAATGTTTTGATTGGTGCGTTCATCCTTGACAAAAAAATACACAGTGAAATGAGAGTTGAGTGACTTTTAATACTCTGTTGTCCTGAAATGTTTAGTCTGCATACATAAGAATGAATGTATGCTATGATGCTCTTACCTGGCCATTTGTTTGCGGGTGATAAGCACTGGAAACTGCATGCTTGATGTTCAGTGCCTCAAAGATTTTGGTGTTGAGCTGTCAGCAATTGAGGAAGATCAGTCAGTCTCACAAACCAGATAAGACAACAAAATTGAAATTAAATGTCATGAAATGTATTCTAGAAAACGGTGGAAAGTGGAATATACTGTCTAGTTGTGGCCTCGAAATATATACCGTATTCACAAATTCTTTGCCTTGGTCGGTAATAATTTTCCGAACCATTCCGAACAAGTAGAGCTTATTCACAACTGCGGTTGCTACTTCAGCTGCAGACTTAGTTTGAAGAGCTTCTGCAACAACCCACTTGGTATAAAGGTCAGTCATTGTTAAAATGTATTGATTTTTTCGGGTTGTCTCCTGCAGTGGCCCAATGAGGTCCATCCCCACCACTTCCCATGGTTCATCAACCTGGACAGAAAACAGAAATTAACACATTATTTTCCAAAAGTATTTTAGTCCCAAATGTAAATATGACCGTACACATTACCTTTATGGGATGTAGTGCTGGAGATACTGTTTTTATGGGGTCATTTAGCTGGCACTGATGACAACGTTTGACCTGACGTACAGAGATTCACTGTATAATTACTGTAGCATCATTTAAAAAAAGTAAGACTGAAGATGAAAAAAGATGGTGGACAATAATTTGGTGTCACAAGTTTTCATAGCAAGAAAATTGAGTGACAGCCATTCAGTCAAATTCTATGAAATATGCTTTACCCAGTCTTTGACGTCTTCTGATATTGTGGACCAGTAATAGGCAGCAGTCACCCTGTCTCTGGTCCCACGGACACCACTGTGGTTGCCTGTACCAGGGTCGCCATGGCACTCCTGCAGCACAGCCTGCCTCTGCTCCTCCGACTGGACAACCAGTCTCAAGTACTGCCTGCTTGGGCCAGTGTAGAACAGCTGCCCATCTGTTTGGTGAATGAATTCAAACAATTTCACTGTGTTAATGATACTTATATTTGAACACATTATTACCATTACGATAGTAACATTGATGTTTAAATTAATTACCCAACTCCAATGCACAGAGCACAGAGTGAGAGTGAAGTTCAAGTTAACAAAAACTAAATCTCTCAATATTTCAGGAAAAGAAGAGTAATGGCTTTGAGCAAACCATTCACACTTCACTCTCATCCAGTCAGAAATCTCGCCCGTGGCAAGATAACATTAGAAACCCCGCCATGATAGCCTTCGTATGTCACGATAGCAAGGATGCTACCTGCCTACACAGACGCCACATACATCATTAATCATGAGTAGCACAGCAGATTCTGTACCTTTTAAGATGAAGTTTCCCTCAATTCGAAAGAGTCTTTTCCGCTCATGTTTGCTTAGGTCCACCGTGATTTTCTGAAAAGTTTTAAATTGCCGGAGGGCTTCATAAAACAAAGTTGTGCCCGCCATTTTCCTCTCTGACGTAAGGCAGAGTGTGAGACGCGGAGAGTCGTAAAATAGGTTTGCTTCTGCGCATGTGCGGAGAAGCTGACGCATGCGCAGAAGCGTCTGGTACGGATCGTGTTCCGGGTACGGATCAGGTACTGACAAGGTCTTCAGGGTCAGACTGAGCTAACTTGATGGAATGAGTGGAGTCTGGTGGTCCTGCTTGGTTGGAAGGAAAACCTGCAGCCACTCGGCCCTTTTTGCCACGAGTTTGACCCCCCTGATGCAGAGCGATAGAGAGGAGGCTCTCGAATGTGTGTTGTGTAACTCAGGTTAAAAATATGTTTAAAAAAAATAGTTCATTGTGAGTTAAAAAAAGAGCTCTTTGAATTACAGAGTAAATCATTACATTTTATGTTAATCTTATTTCATTTTGATAAAAAATAGTAAATTAAAAGCAAATGCATTAATGTTTTTGTTAATTATAAACATGTACAGTGTTGCATAGATGTACTATAGAAAAAGTTGAAGAGTTCGGTCTATGAGATGATTTTTGACACTACAGTTTAGAAACCAGGTCCATCTAAGTTTCATAAGTCAATATTCATACAACGTTGAAATGGTTTCTAACTTTGTAGTGAAGCGTGCAATAAAAATACTTTTTACTTTTCATAATACTTTTGAATACATTTCAGAGCCTGTACTTTTTATGACCCCCGCAGTCTGAGAACGGGTACCAAGCACCTGGAGATATGAGCAGTCTCAATGAACGAGCAGCTGACCTGACAAGGACGATGGCGAGCAAACAGGAAACCCAGAGCCTGTAGCGAACGCCACAGATGAATTGGAAAGTGTCTTCAAACAATCTGCAAGAAGATGTGACCACTGCCCTGAACGCGACACCAACAACTGTCACTGAAAACAAGTTGCTGGCACACAGGACAGCAACACAACTCCGAGAGGAGCCTGGAGACAAGATGGACATGGCATGTAGAAAACCATCATAGTATATGGAAAAGATGGTTAGGGCTGAGATGAAGGCAGCACGGAGAAAACAGGCCAGATGGTGGAGATACATAAAGGGAACCTGACAAATAAGGGTGTACCAACGAATGCAAGCGCCCATCTCTGAGGCACGGTGAACAGCTCTAACCACCAGGCTACAGAGTTTCCCCAAAGAGACTGAAGCCACGATGAAAAACAAGACGATCTCCACTGAGTCAACAAGGTGCAAGATCATTTTCAGGGTTATAGTACCAGCAGCAGGTCAGACACACCAAGAGAGGAGAGGGAAAAATACTAGAAATTAATCTGGGAAGTAGAAGTATCCCATAACACTGATGGCCAGTGGCTAGAAGACCTGAGAGCTGACGTCACTGTCCTTCCAGAACAGGAACCAGTGAATGCAGGAGGAGCACAGGTACCCAAGGAGGGCAGGCAGAAGCAGAGTAGGGAAGTGAGCAGAAAGTAAACAGAGTCGAGGAGGGCCGGAAGGAGCACTGAAGATCCTGAAAGATCTGGGTCTACTGGCTGGAGAAGTTGACTTCACTCTCAGAGACTCGCAGCACAAATGGATCAGTGCTGAAGGATGGGACCCAGTGGAAGTGGTTAAAAACAGATAGGCAGTCCAAGTGACGGACCCCCAGAAAGGAACCGATTCAAACCAACAACCGGCAAATTACCTCCAACATAGCAGCTCCTTCAAATCCCCCTGAAACCCTGGGACACCTGAGGATTGGGCCAAAATATCTGCTGGGAGTCTCACTGAAACTTACAGAAGTTGTTTGATTGCAGTGATAGCCTTAAAAGGTTGTGCAACAAAATACTGAGTGAAGGTGCCATCGTTTTTGACCAGGCCTGTTTCATTGTTTGTTTTTTGAAATTATTCAGTTGAACCATATTGAAAAACAATGCCTGATCTTCACTGGTTAATTTCCATTAAATTTTGAGTCATTATTACTTTTGTCAGATTTGAGTGATTTCCATGACCATTGTGGATTTTTCTTCACTGTCAGAGGCGTACACACAATTTTGTTTTTATATATTTCCTGGTACATCACAGTCATTTCTCAGTACTTAAAGCCAGGGTTAACCCTGAAGTTAGCTCAGTGAGAGAAGCTCCAGTTCCGTAGTGATATCGTATTAAAAAGTCTTTTTTCATGTAATTTTGTCAGCTTCGATCTGACTGAACTACGCTCTGCCGTCACCCGAGCCCACCTCTTAATCATGGTTTCCTTTACATTTAGTTTCTGCACTCGTGTCATGTGATTGGTGGATTTTTCTCTGTTCCATTGCAGTGGGAGGAAGTCAGTGGCTATGATGAAAACATGAACACCATCAGAACATACCAGGTCTGCAACGTGTTTGACAGCAGTCAGAACAACTGGGTGCGCACCAAGTACATCCGGCGCCGTGGAGCTCAGCGTATCCACGTCCAGATGAAGTTCTCGGTGCGGGACTGCAGCTCCATCCCCAACGTCCCCGGCTCCTGCAAGGAGACCTTCAACCTCTATTATTATGAATCAGACTCTGACGTGGCCAGCAAATCCTCTCCGCCCTGGATGGAAAACCCCTGGGTCAAAGTGGACACCATAGCTGCAGATGAAAGCTTCTCCCAGGTTGACCTTGGGGGTCGCATCATGAAGATCAACAGTGAAGTCCGAAGTTTTGGACCTGTTTCACGCAATGGGTTCTACCTGGCTTTCCAGGACTACGGAGCCTGCATGTCACTGATCGCTGTTCGAGTCTTCTACAGGAAGTGTCCCCGTGTGGTGCAGAATGGAGCTGTGTTCCCCGAAACTCTGTCCGGAGCAGAAAGCACCTCGCTGGTGGCAGCCAGAGGCGTCTGTGTTCCCAATGGAGAGGAGGTGGACGTCCCCATCAAGCTGTATTGCAACGGGGACGGTGAGTGGATGGTGCCCATCGGACGCTGCATGTGCAAAGCCGGGTACGAAGCAGTGGAGAACGGCACGCTGTGCAGAGGTGAGAAGCTAACGCTGCTGTAATGACACAGTCTGTCTGCCTGTATTCTGTCCAGAAATGAGATTTACTGCAGAGCTATTTGTTCTTCTGATGGACAAAAACAGTTGTTTGTAATTCTAAAAGTTTGTGCGCTTACACAGGGTGTGCAGAATTATTAGGTAAGTGGTATTTTTGAGGATTAATTTCATTATTAAACAACTGTGTTCTCAACACAAAAGTCTCATAAATATCAAAGCTGAGTATTTGTGGCAGTTGAGTGGGGCTTTGTTAGTTTCAGTATCTCAGGAGAATATCTGTGTGCAGGTGACTGCTACTGCCCAGAATTATTGGGCAACTTACCAAAACCAATAAATACCCATTTATTTTCACCAGGGAAACCAATATAACAACTCAAAATTTACAAATACACATTTCTGGCATTCAAAAACCAATCAGTGACCAATATCACCACCACCACCAAAATGACCACCTTTCATTGTGAGGACACTCTACAGCTGCCGTCCAGAGACTGTCAGTGTCTTGATCGACACTGAGCGCAGCAGCAGCCACAGCCTCCAGACCCTGTCCAGAGAGCTGGACTGTGACTTCCTGTGTTAAGTGGTTTTCTTGTGCTTGTGTTGTTCCACACGAAGCGTGTGAGTCAGGTTTCTTCAAGGCTGCTCAGGGAGACCACGGCTGTCAACAGTGTCCCATCAACAGCCGGACCACCACTGATGGAGCCACCAACTGTGTGTGTCGCACCGGTTACTACCGCTCCGACGCTGATCCGCCACAGATGCCTTGTACCAGTATGTACAGAGTCAGACAACCATCAGTGTCACAGCACGCCAGCTGAAACAGTACAATTCAATTCAGCTTTATTTATATAGCGTCAAATACGAGGGGTGACCCAAAAGTAACCGGACTTTGGTTATAACTTTTTTTTTTTTAATCTTCGCAATCATTTGAAACTGTCACCTTCAAAATACTCTCCTTTGGCTTGAATACAACGCTGCACCCGAGATTTTCACTGTTCAGAAGAGTCGCCATGACCGTGCGTAACTGTGCCGATAAGATAGAGCTTCGATTTTCCCTCCCCCGCCTGTATGCCTGCCTTACCTTTCTGCTGCCGCTCCAGTTTCCTCTTTGACAACAAAAAGCAGTCGCCTGGGACCAGATCAGGTGAATATGGTGGTGGGGAGGCTGGCTGGTCACGGTTTTAGTCCAAAAATATGCTTTACGCACAACACTTGGTGCTATTTCTGTGCGTAACGGGGCGTCCTGTGGTCTGCTGTCTGCTATGATGAGGCCATTTCCGGGTGCCTTCGTCTCACTGCTTCTAATAACCGCCTGAGGATGATCTGTCTGGATCTCTACAATACTCCCATCAGATCTGCAATGTCATCAAAAGTCCTGCGTGGATCTACCAGGACGTCTTCTTCAGTTTTTGTGACGTTTTCCTCTGTTCTGGAAGTGGATTGTTGTCCTCTGCGTGCCTGGTCTTCGTGATGTAATCTGATTACTCTTAAAGGGCCCAAACCACTCAGACACCCTAAGAATCCTTCTTAAAGAATGTCTGCAACATGACTGCTGCTGTTTTTCCCAATAAAAAACAAAATGTTTTGACAGAGCGCATATCAGTGGATATCCGCCATCTTGAAAAATCGAAGAGCGGGGTGTAACTCTGTCAACATAAACAGTGACTGTCAGCTGACCGCTTCACGGGGAAGACCAAACCTGGCACAGTTATGCATGAGGTTATCCTGTAGCGACATCTAGCGGCCAAAGTCGGAACTGCATTGTATTTTTTTATTAATAGAATCAGTCCGGAAACTTTTGGGTCCCCCCTCGTACAACAAAGTCATTTCTAAGCTGCTTTTACAGATAAAACCAAACGGATCCACATGAGCAAGTAGAGACTGAAGGAAGGAAAAACTTCCTTTTAAAAGGAAGAAACCTGCAGAATCAGGCTCAGAGGTGACTTGATACAGATTTGACCTGATATTATCACCAGCAGGGGGCATCACAATATGTAGTAAAAACTAAATTTCATCTATGTATATCAGTTTCATTTGAAAAATAATTTAATGGAGCGTGTTCCTCATCACTCTAAACACCTAAATGTATTTTTTTATACTTCTCTCTTCTATTTAGGGAAAACAGGCATTTTGAAGATAGAACTAAACTCCCAGTAGCGTCAGGATGCAAACCCATTGATGACGTCATGGATTTTGTCTTTCTGGGGTTTGAATGTAGCGTTAGGTTTGTGAGTTTATGAAGGCCAATAAACCATATGAGCAGCTGAACATGTACTACTGCTAAAGTGTAATGCATGTCTTGTGAATTGAGTGTGCAGAAATACATCGCTCTGGATTTTTTTCTGTGATCTGCCAGCGATTGTGTGACTGATAGATGTTGTGTTCTCGCGATACCACCAACCCTGCTGCCAAAATCGATGGTTTTTGTCCACTGACGAGACGGTTTTGGCGCAGGGTCCCAGGCAGATGTGGAGCCCAGATGATCTGATGCATGCAGCTGCCGAACAGATGTGCGTCTGAGACGCACGCGGCGGGTTATTGTGCATATCGGGTGGCTGTGGAGAGCAGTCGTTTGACAATCTGGAGGTTATTAGTTTGATTCCTGTCTCCCCTTGTTGAAGTGTCCTTGGGCAAGACACTGAACCCTGAATTGCCCCCGGTGGGTGGACTGAGCGCCTTGCATGGCAGCCGCCTCCACCGGTGTGTGAATGTGTGTGTGAATGGGTGAATGTGATAATGCAGTGTAAAGCGCTTTGGGCTCTGCTAATGCAGATGTAAAAGCGCTATATAAGTGTAGCCCGTTTACCATTTACCATATAGGACCACCCGGTTGTCAGTCCATTTTGTTTTGACTACGGTTCCCATAACAGTTTGCGACCTGGTAACATGAACAAACAACCGTGTTTAATTGTGAGGGGGGCGTGGCCAGTGACTCTCATTGAAATGTATTAGTTTAAAATGAGAGGCGTGGGACACGAACAAACTGTGCAAAGCGCTGTTCCTGGACACGAATAAATACATTAATTTATGTGACTCATAGCATGAATGGCCGTGAGACTGGGTTGTGTCGAGAAACAAAAGTCTTCAGATGCAGACTTCAAAGTCAGTGGTCCTTTCAAGAACCTACTGAAATTATAAACCCCTTGTTTTCCAGCCGTCCCGTCAGCCCCACAAAGCGTCATCTCCATGGTGAACGAGACGTCTCTGCAGCTGGAGTGGAGCCCGCCTCAGGAAGCCGGGGGCCGGGAGGACGTCGTGTACAACATCATCTGTAAAAGCTGTGGCAGCGGCCGCGGCGGCTGCACCCGCTGCGGAGACAACGTGCAGTTCGTCCCCCGCCAGCTGGGATTAACCGACGGTCGCGTGCACATCAGCGACCTCCTGGCTCACACCCAGTACACCTTTGAGATCCAGGCCGTGAACGGGGTGTCTGACCAGAGCCCCTACTCCCCGCAGTTCACCACCGTCAACATCACCACCAATCAGGCTGGTGAGGCTCCACCAGGCACTCCTGTCCCGTGGGTCACCTGACAGAACTCTCACTTCTGGTTTGCTTCCCTCCCAGCTCCTTCAGCTGTGTCCATCATCCACCAGGTCAGCAGAAGTCCCAGCAGCATCACCTTGTCCTGGTCCCAGCCGGATCAGCCCAACGGAGTCATCCTTGACTATGAACTACGCTATCATGAGAAGGTACCAGCGCTTCCCATCATCCCTTTAGACACATTCTCACATCCTTCTCTGTTTTTTCTGCGGGTGTTACCGAGGTAATTCACTCAAACAAAACACTGACGCCAAATGCTCCCTTGGTTTGTCCTGTGATGGACTGATCAGCTGTCCAGGTGGAACCCGCCTTCACCTGCAGTGAGCTGGGATCAGACGTCCATTCCATGTCCATTCATGCAAATATCCATCCGTCTTCAATCACTTGTCCGGGGCTCGGTCACAGGGCAGCAGTCTAAGTAGGGACGCCCAGACCTCCCTGTCCCCAGACCTCCCTGTCCCCTGACCTCCCTGTCCCCAGACCTCCCTGTCCTCTGACCTCCCTGTCCTCTGACCTCCCTGTCCCCAGACCTCCCTGTCCCCTGACCTCCCTGTCCTCTGACCTCCCTGTCCTCTGACCTCCCTGTCCCCAGACCTCCCTGTCCCCTGACCTCCCTGTCCCCTGACCTCCCTGTCCCCAGACCTCCCTGTCCTCTGACCTCCCTGTCCTCTGACCTCCCTGTCCCCAGACCTCCCTGTCCCCTGACCTCCCTGTCCTCTGACCTCCCTGTCCTCTGACCTCCCTGTCCCCAGACCTCCCTGTCCCCTGACCTCCCTGTCCCCAGACCTCCCTGTCCCCAGACCTCCCTGTCCTCTGACCTCCCTGTCCCCAGACCTCCCTGTCCCCAGACCTCCCTGTCCCCTGACCTCCCTGTCCTCTGACCTCCCTGTCCCCAGACCTCCCTGTCCCCAGACCTCCCTGTCCCCAGACCTCCCTGTCCTCTGACCTCCCTGTCCTCTGACCTCCCTGTCCCCAGACCTCCCTGTCCCCAGACCTCCCTGTCCCCTGACCTCCCTGTCCCCTGACCTCCCTGTCCTCTGACCTCCCTGTCCCCAGACCTCCCTGTCCCCAGACCTCCCTGTCCCCTGACCTCCCTGTCCTCTGACCTCCCTGTCCCCAGACCTCCCTGTCCCCAGACCTCCCTGTCCCCTGACCTCCCTGTCCTCTGACCTCCCTGTCCCCAGACCTCCCTGTCCCCTGACCTCCCTGTCCTCTGACCTCCCTGTCCTCTGACCTCCCTGTCCTCTGACCTCCCTGTCCCCTGACCTCCCTGTCCTCTGACCTCCCTGTCCCTGACCTCCCTGTCCTCTGACCTCCCTGTCCTCTGACCTCCCTGTCCCCAGACCTCCCTGTCCCCAGACCTCCCTGTCCTCTGACCTCCCTGTCCCCAGACCTCCCTGTCCCCAGACCTCCCTGTCCCCTGACCTCCCTGTCCTCTGACCTCCCTGTCCCCAGACCTCCCTGTCCCCAGACCTCCCTGTCCCCTGACCTCCCTGTCCTCTGACCTCCCTGTCCTCTGACCTCCCTGTCCCCTGACCTCCCTGTCCCCTGACCTCCCTGTCCTCTGACCTCCCTGTCCTCTGACCTCCCTGTCCCCTGACCTCCCTGTCCTCTGACCTCCCTGTCCCCTGACCTCCCTGTCCTCTGACCTCCCTGTCCCCAGACCTCCCTGTCCCCAGACCTCCCTGTCCTCTGACCTCCCTGTCCTCTGACCTCCCTGTCCCCTGACCTCCCTGTCCTCTGACCTCCCTGTCCCCTGACCTCCCTGTCCTCTGACCTCCCTGTCCCCAGACCTCCCTGTCCCCAGACCTCCCTGTCCTCTGACCTCCCTGTCCTCTGACCTCCCTGTCCCCAGACCTCCCTGTCCTCTGACCTCCCTGTCCCCAGACCTCCCTGTCCCCAGACCTCCCTGTCCCCTGACCTCCCTGTCCCCTGACCTCCCTGTCCCCTGACCTCCCTGTCCTCTGACCTCCCTGTCCTCTGACCTCCCTGTCCCCAGACCTCCCTGTCCTCTGACCTCCCTGTCCTCTGACCTCCCTGTCCCCTGACCTCCCTGTCCCCTGACCTCCCTGTCCTCTGACCTCCCTGTCCCCTGACCTCCCTGTCCCCAGACCTCCCTGTCCCCTGACCTCCCTGTCCTCTGACCTCCCTGTCCCCTGACCTCCCTGTCCTCTGACCTCCCTGTCCCCAGACCTCCCTGTCCCCAGACCTCCCTGTCCCCTGACCTCCCTGTCCTCTGACCTCCCTGTCCTCTGACCTCCCTGTCCCCAGACCTCCCTGTCCCCAGACCTCCCTGTCCCCAGACCTCCCTGTCCCCTGACCTCCCTGTCCTCTGACCTCCCTGTCCCCAGACCTCCCTGTCCCCAGACCTCCCTGTCCCCAGACCTCCCTGTCCCCTGACCTCCCTGTCCCCTGACCTCCCTGTCCCCAGACCTCCCTGTCCCCAGACCTCCCTGTCCCCTGACCTCCCTGTCCTCTGACCTCCCTGTCCTCTGACCTCCCTGTCCCCTGACCTCCCTGTCCTCTGACCTCCCTGTCCCCTGACCTCCCTGTCCTCTGACCTCCCTGTCCTCTGACCTCCCTGTCCCCTGACCTCCCTGTCCCCAGACCTCCCTGTCCCCAGACCTCCCTGTCCCCAGACCTCCTTCACCATGACAGACCGACACACCGACTGTATCCCTGCAGATGCTGCACCGATCCCTCAGTCTTTACCCCATTGGTGAACAAGACCATGAGCTCCTACATGACCATACTTGAACTCCTCCACTCGGGACGGGGACTCTCCCCCAACCCAGAGAGGGCAGACCACCTATTTTGGGTCAAGGACCATGGTCTCCAATGTGGAGGTGCTCCATGTCGCACTGGAATTTATAAACAACATGAAACAAGATTAATTAGATGCATAGTTTGCAGTGTATATATAGGTTGTTTTATTTGTTGTTTGTTTTCAGAACCAGGCTGAGTGGAATTCGTCTCTCACAAGAAGTCAGACCAACACTGCAGTTGTGCGAAGCTTAAGACCCGGAACCATCTACATCTTTCAGGTCCGGGCTCGGACTGTTGCCGGCTTTGGACGCTTCAGTGGCAAAATGTATTTCCAAACCATGACTGAAGGTATGGCAATCACAGGTTGCTCTGCTGTGGCTCCATCACGACTTCACAAAGTTATGGGTCACTATACATATATACATACATACATATATATATATATATATATATATATATATATATATACATATATATATATATATATATATATATATATATATATATATATATATATATATATATATATGTGTGTGTGTGTATATATATATATATATATATATATATATATATATATATATATATATATATGTATATGTATATGTATATGTATATATATACATACATACATACATACATATATATATATATATACATATATGTATGTATGTATATACACACACACACACACACACACACACACACACACATATGGAGTTCTGGCTGCCGGAAGGTTCCAGACAGATTTGCTCTTCCAAGAGGAGCTTAACTACAAAGCTCCTTTTGATAACATGGTTTCTTACATTATTTGATTTATTTTGAATACTGACATATGATACTGCTGGACTGACAGGGGGACAGGAAGACAGGAAGAGTCAGAGAGTGAAGGAAATAAACAAGCAAACAAAAAATAAAGAGTGGAGAGAAGAATGAGCAAAGATACGGCAATCCTTCAGTTAGCATCAGTTGGCGCAATAATAATGAGTAACTTCAAATTCCTATTGTTGCCACTAGGCTATTTGATGCACGATTATTTCACATGCGTTTTTGACCCTCGTCTCGCACCATAGTTTGGGAAACAGAGATGCGTGATGTGATACGGCACAGTCTTGTTTTTTACATCTTTTAACATAACCTGTACAGACGCAGCTGATGCACCAGCTGCCAGATACATCCACCAACCCCACCTCCACTGTTGCTTCTGGTTAGTGGAATGTGGAAGGTGGAGGAGTCAGAGGGTGGACGGACCAGCAGTCGCCAGAGGGTGGACGGACCAGCAGTCGCCAGGACCAGAGAGACCGTCAGTTCAACAGCAGACATCCAGAATAGAATAGCAAAAATGAAGAGCTGGACAGCTCCAGGTCCTGACAGGATTCACACCTACTGGCTGAAAAAGCTAACTGCACTCCATGAATGCCTGGAAGCTCAAATGACCCAGCTACTAAGAGAAGGGAACCATGGTTGACCCAAGGCCCAACGGTCCTCATCATGAAGAACCCCCAGAAGGGAACGATACCATCCAACTACCGGCCTAGAACCTGCCTCAGCACTACCCGGAAGCTCCTGTCTGGCATCACAGCGGCTAAGATGAACAGGAACATGGAATAATACATGAGCAGAATCCAGAAAGGACCTGGCAACAACAGCAGAGGAGCCAGGCAGGTACTGGTCCACAGGGCGACTGAACAAGACTGTAAGAGCAGAACCCCCAGCCTGAGCCCTGCCTGGACTGATTATAGAAAGCCTCTGACTCAGTGCTGCACACATGGATCCTGGAGGGTCTGGAACTGTACAGCATCAACAGGGAACCCAGAACCTTTCTGGAAACTCAATGAGGCCATGAATCAGCTCTGGAAGCTGACTGGAAGCCAGAGCAGAGGAGAGCATGAGATGTGACAGATACCAGGACACACTCTGTCCCCCCTGCTGTCCTGCAGAGACCTGAACCCCCTCAGCCAGACCAGCACCAGGAGTGGAGACAGGACCCGGTTCCACAGTGGAACAATCGTCAGTCACTCCTCTACATGGACGACATCAAGCTGCAGCCAAGACTGACCGGGACATGGACTCCCTGATCCACCTCACCAGGACGTCCAGCAGGGACATGGACTCCCTGATCCACCTCACCAGGACATCCAGCAGGGACATGGATTCCCTGATCCCCCTCACCAGGACATTCAGCAGGGACATGGACTCCCTGATCCCCCTCACCAGGACATCCAGCAGGGACATGGACTCCCTGATCCACCTCACCAGGACGTCCAGCAGGGACATGGACTCCCTGATCCCCCTCACCAGGACATCCAGCAGGGACATGGACTCCCTGATCCACCTCACCAGGACATCCAGCAGGGACATGGACTCCCTGATCCACCTCACCAGGACATCCAGCATGGACATGGGGACGTCTTTGGGACTAGATCAGTGTGGACAGATGGTATCAAGCAGAGGGAAGACGGTCACTACTGAAAGGGCTGAACTACCTGAAGGCAACGTCAGAGATTTGGAAGAAGCTACAGATACCTGGAGAACCATAGGATGAAGCAGCCCGGAGGTCAGAGGTCAGAGGTCAGCCACAGCCAGATCCCTCCAGAGGGTGAGACAGGTCCTGAGCAGTCAGCTGGATGGCAGGAATCAAATCCAGGACATTAAAGGTGCTGTAGGCAGGATTTTGCTAGTCAATGCTAATTTTTCTGTGTTTTCTTTGGATTAAATGTTAGAGTATCACTGATAATCCTTTAGGAGTGTAGCATCACTGCTCTACCGCGAGGGCGCAGCGTTTCCATCTGTCTCTGTTCTGAGCTGAAAAGGCATCTCGACAGCTCCAGGTATCTTTGACAAATCAGAAGAGCCCCTGAGGCTCTAACCGTGATTGGTCGAGGGGCGTTGGTCGCACATTCTTGTGGGAGGGGCTTAACTTGCGTAAGGGCGTGATGTCAGAGAAAACAGGACAGGATTGGCTGTGCTGGGTTTCAAATCGCCATCTTAGATGGGTCAAATCACCATCTTGCTTAGGTAACCCTAAGCAAGATGGCGGAGATGCTGAATCCTGCCTACAGCACCTTTAACATGTCTGTCCTACCAGTAATCAGATTACCCAGCTGGCATAATATCGTGGACACTGGAAGAGATGAGAGCTACCGACATCAAGACAAGGAACCTCCTCACAAAGCAGGAGTGTTCCACCCCAAGTCCAGGTCCTGAGGCTGGACACGAAGCGCAGTGAGGGAGGCCGAGGACTGGTGAGGGTCAAAGGTCAAAGCCACCATCCAGGAGGAAACATCATCCCTCCAAAAACACATCCAGAAAATGACCCCAATGAGAACCTGCAAAGTGAATGCCTCAGACACATAGATTGTAAATAAATGGACAGACCTTTCATGTCGTCCCCCACAGCGTTCCCAACCGCTGTTCTGCAGACTCCAGCGAGTCCAGCAGGACGTCTCCATATTGAATATTTGAAACCGGATGTAAATGTGATTGGTCCAGCCCGTCACGTGACCGCATCACGGGGACAGAGGAGGCGCTGTGATAGGGCGATTTATGCAAAACTTTAACTCGTAATATAAAATCAAGAGATGATTTATCTGAAACCAGAGTCTGGTGAAGCAGCAGGTTGTAGAAACTAGAGACAGAGACCAGAACCTGTTCTGAATCCAGGAGCTTTATATGTTTATTTTCACTCTGAAAATCGGCGTTTTTGAATGGGTTCCAATGAGACCGGGGCTCTTTTTGAAACCAGCATCATCGCCCCCTGCTGGAATTCCTCTGGAATTACAGCTTTTTGCACTTCCGCATTATCTTCATGATTTATGAGCGGAGGCTGGCGCTTGGTCAGACAGTGGAACCCCATGAGAACCAGGAGTCAGAGGAGGGATCATGAAAAGACAAACTCCTACACGGCATGTTCCACCCACAATCTGAAGAAGTGGCTAACTAAGACGGAAGATAAAGAGAACATATAGAGAACATAGAGAGAACATATAGAGAACATAGAGAGAACATACCAGTGGTTGGAAAAGGCAGGACTGAAAGAGCACAGAGGCTCTGATAGAACAGGCGCTAAACACCAGATCACTAGAACCCGGGGTGGATCAGACTAGACCAGACCCCAGGACCAGACTGAGACAGGAACCCCTGAAACAGTACAGATCATCACAGCAGGGGGCCAGATGCTGCAGGACACACCTGGAACCAGAACCAGGCTGAGACATAGGCTGTGTCCGAATGTCCACACTATTCCTTCTATAGGACACTACATAGTGAAGACGCCATTTGTAGGGCTGTCTGAATGTCCAGATAGCAAAAAGGAAGGGCACTAGAAATTTCCCACAATGAATCTCAAAAAGTAGTGAGCATCGATGGTCCCTAGATGGCTCAATATTACCCATCGTGCATTGCGAATCTCCAGCAAAATGGCGGAAGAGCACCAGCGTGAGCTGGGAATAAATTTAAATATATATTATTTATTCTTCAATGATTAGAAAGATGACAAGGAAAGTAAAATGCAGAATAAAAGCACAAAAAAATATTACACATTTTTTTTGTTTTGTCGTGGAATTACGTCTTGGCGAGCCAGTGCGTCTGGTTACCATGGTACCAGGCGGGACTCACGTGATCAGCGCTGAGGGAAAAAGTAGGGAGCTGCTTGTCTAAATCGCGTGTCTGAGGGGTTAGCATAGTGTGGACATTTGGACACAGCCACAGTATACAGAAACACCTGTGGAGAGTACGGACTGGAGAACCCAGAGTCCAGATGGAGCAAAATCCCCGAAAGGGGTGGATGATGACGCGATGATTATTGGCTGGTGGGCCGGTCGTGCCCCGCTCACGTCTCGCTCACTGCACGCACTGACTGGTAAACACAAGACAGAGACAATGGCGTTGAGCTCGAACCCAGGACGTTCAAAGGTAGCGTTCTGAAACTGGAGGTCTTACTGGAAGACTTTATCCACGTCTGCCTCCAGCAACTCGAACCTTATGAAGCAGCTCACAGTGTGAATAAAGGTCAAACTGTTAACATATTTCATGTAAGTAAAATGGTTAGAGCGACTAAAATTGCTCAAAAAAGATAGAATAGCAAAAATGACTGAAATGGCTAAAATACTGGAAAACAAATGAAATGGAATGCCATGAAATAAACGGGCTAAGTTTACCAGTTGATTTTCTGTTGTGTGTCTTTACTTGTAGAGGAATACAAATCTAGTCTCCAGGAGAAGCTGCCCCTCATCATCGGATCGTCTGTTGCGGGAGTGGTCTTCATCATTGCTGTCACCGTTATCATCATCGTCTGTCGCAGGTGAGTCAGAATTGCCCCAAATGGCTTTAAGAAAATTTACATCCTTGCAGACAGACAGCATCTATTGGGAAAATACATGATCACACACCGTCGATCCAGAATCAGTTATATCATCCGCTATTTAGAGAAATCTTTGTGATGGTTTCAACCTCCAATAAAATCAAAGGTCATCCATCTGTCAACAGCGACTGAGCTCACTTACATATCATCAAAAAGTGATTAAAATAAGGAGTAGACCATGAAGACTGCATCGTTAAATTAATTCAACTACCATTCATAATAGTCCAGTCTTGGTGGCTCCAGTTCAGACTGCAGAGTCAGTCCTCTTTCAGTGTCTCTGAATGGTGGACTGCTACAGCCATTTCATCATTGTCTGTTCTGTGTCTTTTCCACAGCAAAAGAGGTTCAGAGCGCCAAGAGTCGGAGTACACAGACAAACTGCAGCACTACACCAGTGGCCACAGTAAGAGAATGGATTCTACTTTTTATGGTGGTGATATTCAGAGGTCTGTAACTGAGATCTCCTCCATAGTGACTCGACATCCCCTCTACAGTGACTCTACAGCTCCTCTATAGTGGCTCTACCACTCCTCTATAGTGGCTCGACAGCTCCTCTACAGTGACTCTACAGCTCCTCTATAGTGACTCTACAGCTCCTCTATAGTGACTCTACAGCTCCTCTACAGTGACTCTACAGTTCCTCTATTAGTGACTCTACAGCTCCTCTATAGTGACTCTACATCTCCTCTATAGTGACTCTACAGCTCCTCTATAGTGACTCTACAGCTCATCTATAGTGACTCTACAGCTCCTCTATAGTGACTCTACAGCTCCTCTACAGTGACTCTACAGTTCCTCTACAGTGACTCTACAGCTCCTCTATAGTGACTCTACAGCTCCTCTATAGTGACTCTACAGCTGCTCTATAGTGACTCTACAGCTCCTCTACAGTGACTCTACAGTTCCTCTATTAGTGACTCTGCAGCTGCTCTATAGTGACCCTACATCTCCTCTATAGTGACTCTACCACTCCTCTATAGTGACTCTACAGCTCCTCTATAGTGACTCTACCACTCCTCTATAGTGACTCTACAGCTCCTCTATAGTGACTCTACATCTCCTCCATAGTGACTCTACCACTCCTCTATAGTGACTCTACAGCTCCTCTATAGTGACTCTACAGCTCCTCTATAGTGGCTCTACAGCTGCTCTATAGTGACTCTACAGCTGCTCTATAGCGACTCTACAGCTGCTCTATAGTGACCCTACATCTCCTCTATAGTGACTCCACCACTCCTCTATAGTGACTCTACAGCTCCTCTACAGTGACTCTACAGCTCCTCTATAGTGACTCTACAGTTCCTCTATTAGTGACTCTACAGCTCCTCTATAGTGACTCTACCACTCCTCTATAGTGACTCTACAGCTCCTCTATAGTGACTCTACAGCTCCTCTATAGTGGCTCTACAGTTGCTCTATAGTGACCCTACATCTCCTCTATAGTGACTCCACCACTCCTCTATAGTGACTCTACAGCTCCTCTATAGTGACTCTACAGCTCCTCTATAGTGGCTCTACAGTTGCTCTATAGTGACTCTACATCTCCTCTATAGTGACTCTACATCTCCTCCATAGTGACTCTACCACTCCTCTATAGTGACTCTACAGCTCCTCTATAGTGACTCTACAGTTCCTCTATAGTGGCTCTACAGCTCCTCTATAGTGACTCTACAGCTGCTCTATAGTGACTCTACAGCTCCTCTATAGTGACTCTACAGCTCCTCTATAGTGACTCTACAGCTCCTCTACAGTGACTCTACAGCTCCTCTATAGTGACTCTACAGCTCCTCTATAGTGACTCTACAGCTCCTCTATAGTGACTCTACCACTCCTCTATAGTGGCTCTACAGCTGCTCTATAGTGACTCTACAGCTCCTCTACTAGCGGCTCTACAGCTCCTCTATAGTGACTCTACAGCTGCTCTATAGTGGCTCTACAGCTCCTCTATAGTGACTCTACAGCTCCTCTATAGTGACTCTACATCTCCTCTATAGCGGCTCTACAGCTCCTCTATAGTGACTCTACAGCTCCTCTATAGTGGCTCTACAGCTGCTCTATAGTGACTCTACAGCTCCTCTACTAGCGGCTCTACAGCTCCTCTATAGTGACTCTACAGCTCCTCTATAGTGGCTCTACAGCTGCTCTATAGTGACTCTACAGCTCCTCTATAGTGACTCTACAGCTGCTCTATAGTGGCTCTACAGTTCCTCTATTAGTGACCCTACATCTCCTCTATAGCAGCTCTACAGCTCCTCTATAGTGGCTCTACAGCTGCTCTATAGTGACTCTACAGCTCCTCTATAGTGGCTCTACAGCTGCTCTATAGTGACTCTACAGCTCCTCTATAGTGACTCTACAGCTGCTCTATAGTGGCTCTACAGTTCCTCTATAGTGACTCTACAGCTCCTCTATAGTGACTCTACAGCTGCTCTATAGTGGCTCTACAGCTCCTCTACTAGCGGCTCTACAGCTCCTCTATAGTGACTCTACAGCTCCTCTATAGTGGCTCTACAGCTCCTCTATAGTGACTCTACAGCTCCTCTATAGTGACTCTACAGCTCCTCTATAGTGACTCTACAGCTCCTCTGTAGTGACTCTACAGCTCCTCTATAGTGGCTCTACAGCTCCTCTATAGTGGCTCTACAGCTCCTCTATAGTGACTCTACAGCTCCTCTATAGTGACTCTACAGCTCCTCTATAGTGACTCTACAGCTCCTCTATAGTGGCTCTACAGCTCCTCTATAGTGGCTCTACAGCTGCTCTATAGTGACTCTACAGCTCCTCTATAGTGGCTCTACAGCTGCTCTATAGTGACTCTACAGCTCCTCTATAGTGGCTCTACAGCTGCTCTATAGTGACTCTACAGCTCCTCTATAGTGGCTCTACAGCTGCTCTATAGTGACTCTACAGCTCCTCTATAGTGACTCTACAGCTGCTCTATAGTGGCTCTACAGCTGCTCTATAGTGACTCTACAGCTGCTCTACTAGCGGCTCTACAGCTCCTCTATAGTGACTCTACAGCTGCTCTATAGTGGCTCTACAGCTGCTCTATAGTGACTCTACAGCTCCTCTGTAGTGGCTCTACAGCTGCTCTATCATGACTCTGCATCTCCTTTCAGTGACTGAACATCTCCATAGCGACTCTACATTGATAAGCTGAGGAGACATGAGAGTGACGGCAGAGTCCCAGACATGGAGAGTTTCTGAGTCTTCTCACCAGACACTGGAATGGTCGAGGGAACAAAGTGGCTTGTGGGAAGCAGGTAGAAATTGGAAAAATGGAGAGAAGTAGAGGGTTTCAGTGACAGCACAACAGCTGAGCTGGGGGTGTCCCAGTGTGGGCCAGTCTGAATCAGCCAATGATGAGGAAAGAGTGGGAGGCTTTGCTGACACAAGTTCAAAGAAAAGGAGGATATACAGTCCGAAAGAGCAGGAGGGAGGGATTGGTGGAGGAGAAGGAAGTAGAGAAGGCAGTGGCAGACCGTGCATTTCACACTAAGGGCTTCAGAACCAATCCACCTCTCAATAACTATTTTATGTCTATAGAAAACATCTTATGTACATATAAAGAGTTGTTGCACAGCAGATAGATACTTGTGCAGCCAGAATAAATGCCTTTGCTGAAGTGCACAAGTCTCCTACTACATCTGTGCACATACAATGAGCATCAACAACTTAATAAAACAGCAATATTATTTAGGAAAAGAGGAGCATTTTACTCATCAAAATCCTGACTATTTATTAAAAAAAAAATCCATCCTCCTTTCCTTCCTCAAAAAGAGTTCAGTTACTGTCATGTAGATTATCCGTGTGTTTTAGTTCCATCAGCAGATCCTTCTCGATTGCCGTCAACGCCAGGGCTGAAAGTCCAGCTTGCCCTGTGGAATTTCTGGCGTAAGTTTTAATTCTCTTCAGGGCTGAAAATGTCCGCTCGACAGAAGCAGTGGACACGGGGATAGTCACCGCCAAACACACAAATGTGTACAGCTGTCCCATGCTCTCGCTCAGTTTTTTTCTGTTGATGGAAGTCAAGGAGATCAGTGGGAGACTTTCCTGCAAAATCCTCCATGGTATGCATGACAGTCAGTTCTGTTCTTAGACGAGACAGATCGAATAGTGTTCCATGGTTCTGTGTTAAGCTGGAGAAGGCTGCATGCGGGAATTTTCTCTGGTAGTCTCGAAACTTCTGGGGGTCAAGGAGTGTGAGAAACATCAGTTTTTCGTGGTCTTTAAAGGGGCTGTATCCTGCTTTTTTAGCTCGTCCAAACCCTAGAAATGTCATTAACATGGTAATAGTTTATTTTTGGTGCTAAGGAAAAGTCATTTAGTGTGAAATAAAAGATTTTCTGGGGCTAATTCTGAAACCCGGAAGAGAAAACGTTCTGTTTCACTGAAATCCCGCCTCTCCCCCTGTGGATGTTGACTGACAGCTACTTCAACCAATCAGTGCTTCAAAACAAATACGCTGGCTAGCTTTAGCTCTTTAGCTCTAGCTTCTCTACACACAAAGACACGCGAAAACGTCTTTTCCTGTTAGAAACTCACCAAGCGCAGACCCTTCAGACCCTTCAGACCCTTCAGACCCTCCAGACCCTTCAGACCCTTCAGACCCTCCAGACCCTTCAGACCCTTCAGACCCTCCAGACCCTTCAGACTCTTGCTCTTGCTTGACTGTTGCTTTCAGACGATGGTTAAAGTTTATCTCCGTAATCGGAGTTACAAAAAGCAACAACGCTGATTTCCGAGGGCCTGCGGGGGGGGGGGGGGGGGGCTCAGGGGAGCCGTCTTCACCGTGTGACGTGAACGTGGGAAACAAAGCGTTTTCACGGTGTGGGAGGGGCTGCCTCTCTGAGCAGCAGGAACACCAGGAAAGCTCAAACGCACAGGCACGAAGGAAGAAAACGCTTTGGGGTGTTTTAGGTGAGAACATAACTATATAACAAGGTTAAAACATACAAAAAGTGAATTTTGCATGATACAGCCCCTTTAAATCTGGTCTGTGTCTGGCAAGTAATATTGTTCAGAATGCTGTCGTGGAGATGGTGGTAGTGCGTCGGGGATCTTGCGCTGGGCCTCTTCTTGTGCTCGGGGCACCTGCGATGCGTTCAGTGGCCTCGTAGATCTCCTCGTATCGGCTCCTCTCTCGCTCAACGGTGTCACAAAATTCCTTCACCCTTGCCAGACAAAACTGTACATCCAGTGTTTGGTCTTGTAGTATTGAGAAAAGAACGTCTGAATGCTCAAAGATGCCATGAAATGTGTGAAGAGGCTTTTCAACATAAGCCAAATGTTATAACACTGTCCGAAACTTGGCCTCATAATGCATTGGTTTTATACAGCGCTTTTCTGGACACTCAAAGACGCTTCACACTGCATTCTTCATTCTCTCCATACTGGGTGGTGGTAAGCTGCTGCTGTAGCCACAGCTGCCCTGGGGGGGGCAGACTGAAGGAGGCGAGGCTGCCAGTCTGCGCCATCGGCCCCTCCCACCACCACCAACCATTCACTCTCACAACTTCCATACTAGGCAAGGTGGGTGAAGTGTCTTGCCCAAGGACACAACGACAGTTTTACGCCTGCAGGAGCGGGGATCGAACCGCCAAGCTTCCGGTTATAAGACGACCTGCTCTACCAACTGAGCTACTGTCGCCCTCATAGTAATATTTCTGATGATGAGGTGAAACTTGATGGGTATATATTATTCAGGCAAGACAGAGCTGGTGGTGTAGCAACTTATGTTTCTTCCAAGCTGAAATCTGTGCGTATTACTCCATCTGTTGAGCCGACTGACTTTGAATGTTTACTTATTGATATTGTTTTTCATACTAACAAAACCTTGCTCATTATGAATATTTATAGACCTCCTCCTGTTCCTATTGAATCTATGAAATCTATTCTGGCAACTCAAGGTTCTGTCAAAAAGCAAAATGAAATTATAATTTTGGGAGATTTTAACAGTAACTGGCTGTATCGCTCATCATCAAATGAAAGAAACTTAGTAAATAGTGCTGGCCTTACACAACTAATCAAAGAGCCTACAAGAGTTGGTCATATTCCTTCTACACTTTTGGATTGGACACTGGTAACGTAGAATTTCTGTTTCTGGTGTTATGTCTGATTGCATGAGTGATCATTCATTAGTTCACTGTGTCTGGAAAATAAAATTGCCAAAAGCTGCTCCTAAATATATAACATTTAGACAAATCAAAAATATTAACAATGAGCAATTTGTTAATGAGCTAGTAAATATTGATTGGGATAAATTTCAACTTATACCATATGTGGAAGATGCATGGAACTAGTTTTTCTCTGAAGTATCCATAATAATGAATAAACATGCTCCTCTAAAAACTCATCGTGTGAAAGGCAGACATCTGCCCTGGATTGACTCCACATTGCTTGATCTCTTCAGAAAAAGAGATCAAGCTCGGGCTAAATTTCGATCCTCAAATGATCCTTGTGATTGGGAATATTACAAATTACTTAGAAATCAGAGTAAAACACAAACAAGGAATGCAAAATCAAATTTTTATGAAGACAGCTTCTCTCAAAATGTAAACAACCCAAAACAATTTTGGCGCCAGTTGGATCAACTTCTTCACAAATCTAAAAGTAAAACTCAGCAGCTCATTGTGAATAATGAACCTACGTTTGATCCTGTTATCATTTCACAAGCTTTTAATCAACACTTCTCTAACATTAGCAGTGTCTCCAATAATCCTCCTGTTCTCTCAGGGGCTTTACCACCGAACCACGTACTGGACCCTCCTTTTCTTTTCGAAATATAACCCTTCAGATGTTTTTAATGCACTATGTGGATTAAAAACTAATAGTAGTGCGGGCCCTGACGGTCTTGATGTAAAGTTTCTGAAAATGGCTGCACATGTGTCAATGTTTCCACTAGCTGATCTGTTTAATCTGTCCATAAACACCTGCTCATTTCCTTCAATGTGGAAGACCGCGAGAGTTACTCCTGTCTGCAAAGGAGGCGATTCGACTGACTTAAACAATTATCGTCCAATTTCTATTATATGTGCTGTTGCCAAGGTTTTTGAGAAAATTATATTCAATCAACTATATCAGTACCTTAATGCATATCATGTTTTATCACCAGTACAGTCTGGCTTTAGAGCTGGATACTCAACAACTTCAGCTTACATATTCTCCTCCATTGACCAGGGTCAACTTGTGGGATCCATGTTTTTAGATCTGTCCAAAGCTTTTGATTCAGTTGACCATTACTTGCTTCTTGACAAACTTTGTGCATCAGGCCTGAATAAAGAGGCAGTTTTATGGTTCAGCTCTTATCTTCACAATAGGAAACAGTATGTTCGTTTTGATGGTGTTCAATCTGAGAAATGCACAGTTGAAAATGGGGTACCTCAAGGTTCCACCCTTGGTCCTCTACTTTTTTCTATCTTCATAAATGATCTCCCGCAAATTATACAGAACTGCTCAAAAAATTTCTATGCTGACGATACAGTGCTTTATGATGCTAATTCTGATCTCACACAACTGCAGATTCAGCTGCAAGCAGATTTTAATCTGATTCAAAACTGGCTTCAAAATAATAAATTAAAGCTGAATTTGAAGAAATCGTGCTGCATGCTTTTTGGTTCTCACTATAACTAACTTACATCTCCTAACCTGCTTACTGCATTTAGTAATGGTTCAACTGTCCAAAACGTTGACTCTGCTAAATGTCTTGGACTTTGGTTTGATCCTGAACTCTGCTTCAAACCTCACGTAGATTACATCATCAGACGAACATGTGCTACTTTAACTCCTCTTTTTCGGTCTGCAAACTGTTTTACACAAGAAGTCAGGAAGCAAATAATGACTCAACTTGTCCTCCCTATAGTTGATTATGCTGACACAACCTATCAAAACACTCATGACTTGTATCTCAAGCCTTTAAATGTTCTCTTCAGTTCTCTCTGTCGGTTCATACTCAGATGTCCTTTTAGAACTCATCGCTGTATTTTGTTTGAGAAGCTGAACTGGTTGCAACCATATGAAAGGCGACAATATCACTGGATACTGTTCATTTTCAAATGTATTTATTTTTACTGTCCTCTGTATCTTAAGCGATTTTTGGTTCCAGTTACTTCTGTATATTATTTAAGAAAAACTCATAGTCTTACTTTTACTGTTCCACGTGCAAAAAAGAGATTGGTCGCAGAGCCTTCCAGTACAGGGCTCCATTTGATTGGAATAGGTTACCTTTATCCATTCGCGATTTTTGGGTCAATTTCTATCCTTATTATTTTCACACCTTAAAGCTTCCTGCTTATGTTTTTAGTTTTGTTTTTTTCTTTCTCTTTGCACTTCTGTCAATGATGTATCACCTGTTTTAGAATTCATGGAGGATTGGGGGGGTGAGGGAGCAAAGGAGCATGTCTGTCCTGTGTGTGTGTGTGTGTGGGTATGTGTGTTTATGTGTAAATGTGTGCATTTATGTATGTTATTGTAAACTTTGTTTATATATGAATGTGTTTATGAACCCCCTCAAAAACGAGATGCGACATCTCAAGGGGCGTTCCATTAATAAACTTTAAACTTTAAACTGAAGCAAAAAGCAAAACTCAAAATCATCCAGACATGCTTTAAATCCATCAGCACAGCGCACAGACTCCTCATCATACTCTTCATGATGCTCCAGAATGTGATCGAACAGTTCCTTTAGGGCGTCTCTCTTCTCAGAGACTGTATTGACCACTCTGGATGTGTACTGCCACCTTGTTGGTGCAACACGAGGAAGACGCCGCTGGCAGATTTCATCCAGTAGCTGTGTGCACCGAGGCGATCGCAAAAAAAATGTGGCGAGGCCATTGAGGTGGGCAAAAAAAATCTTGCATTCTTTAAACTTCGAGGCCCCCTGGGTCAGTACTAAATTGAACCGATGTGCATAGCAGTGTATGAATAGAGCTAAAGGTGCTCTCTCTTTAACTTTAGCCTGCACTCCATTTATGCCAGAAGACATGACCGCTGCGCCATCACAACACTGCGCCACAACTTTATCCAGACATTCATTTTCCACCAAGAATCGGATAAGACCTGCAATGTCATCGGCTCGCTTCCCACTGGTAACATCCTCAAATCGGACAAACCGCTCCTTCACACCTGAGCATGTGACATAACGCAGGACCAGCGCAAGCTGCGCTGCGTTACCTGCATCTGTAGTTTCATCCACCATAACAGCGACAAACTGTGCTTTCATAACTGCACTTCTTATCTCGTCTTGCATGACTTCAGCAATAGCACTGATCAGATCATTTAGCATTTTGCCTGATGTCCCAAGAAACACTTTATTGGTGGACAGGTGGTAATGCAGATCTGCATTGCTCTCAGCTATGAGAGAAAGAAGTTCCACATAGTTTCCTCTGTTTTTAGATCCTGCTGTTTCATCATGTCCCCGAAATGAAAGTTCCTGCTTGCCCAAAAAAATGACACAGTCTATCCGTCTTTTTAAGATGTCCCTGTTTTTTTTCACCTTTTCGTCGTGGAGCTCCGTCTCCCTCCGCACTTGCTCGCTCAGCTGTTGATCCTCTCTGGTTTCTCCAAAAGTTTTAGAAAGCACCATTGCTTGTAAGTGTCCGGCAGTGTTTTGGTGTCTCGTTGCTGCCTTGGTTAAGCAAGTTAAATTTACAAATCCAGTGTGGCTCCAAACACCATGTCGATCGGTGGCAAATAACAAGCACTCCCAGCAATACAGTCTGCAGCGTTCCTTGGAGCCCGTGAGCCAAGTGTACCGCTCGTAGTTAGTTGACTGAAAGTGGCGGACACACCCTTTTCCTGGTTGAGACAGGCTTGCAAGCTTCGGAGTTGGCCGACCTTTCTTAACAATGTCCAGCTTTTCTTGAAAAGTCCGTCTTGAAAATGGGTTGGATAATAAATCAGCTACCACATCAATTTCTCCTCCTTCTGCCATTTCCAAACTGTATTTTTGCAGTGCAGTTTGCTACAGATACCTTTCTTGTTCTTCTTCTTTGGAATAATTGCGGGTGGCGACCAACAACTTAGGTGCATAGCGCCCCCTACTGTATCTCTTAGTGAATGTAAATCAGAAGGCCTGGATCTGCTGTTGTCACTGTCCGCCTGCTAGAAGGCGCTAAATCGCCAACTCAAAATCTGATTGGTTGAAGCGACTGTCTGACACTTCACTTGACTTCACTGCGCCATCAGAACGGACAGTGAAGGCCTCAGGCAGATTTCTTTGATCCTAGCAACAGATGATGCCTGAAATCTGATTGGTTAAATGATTTAATATGAAAAAAACATGTCAGGAAGCAACGCGACCACGGGAGAACTATGAAAGGAACTGGAACATACCCTTTGGAATCATTCAATAAGTATTCATGGACAAAATTTAATTTACATCAGTCTGTAATTCAGATACTTTTTAGGCCAGCAGAGAAGGCCTTGCAGGCCCTGACGGCCCACCACTGAGAGAAGGGATATAATTTAAAATCATCTTGAGAGTGAGTGAGGAGTTGTTGAAAGCACTCGTCTCAGGCGCTGAGCCCTTTGTTCTCTCAGCACCCCCTGTTGAGAATACGTTCCCGCGGCTATGATTTTGACGTAACACACAAAGACCGGTACCGGGAGACACCACGGCTTTCAGGCTGCAGCAGGACCTGAAGCAGGACTTGAAGCCAGCCGCCTGTTCCCAGCATGCACGGCTGAGACTGAAGAACTCCCCGATCTGGAGAACGCCGACATTTACTGTTCTCTAACCGACAGTTCTTCGGCGTACAAGAGCCTGGATTCATACAGTATTTAGTTTGCGGCTTTGCAGAGCTCTGGGACAACACTGGGACAACACTGGGACAACACTGGGACAACACTGGGACAACACTGGGACAACAACGTTCTGGTAAAGTCTGCGGCGTAGATCTGCTAGCTTACATGTCAGAGTTAAACTCCAGCCAGAACGGACCTGTTCTTCATGGAGTCATTTAACCCGTTCAGCCCGGCGGACCCTGAACCGGGTCCAGCCGTCTGCTCCACTCCAACCGGTGTAAGAAGAGGCTGAAATGCTGTGAGGAGGATTTCTTTACATTGTGTCTCAAACCAAAAGCCTTCACCTCACTGACTGAGGCTCCAGCTGCACTTTGACCACCGAGTGTTTGTTTTATCACAACTTTAAAATCCAGATGCAACAATCCCCCACACCCCCCTCCCCCGCCTCCAGACACAGAACGCTCCAGAACCAGAACCGTCTGCTCCAACATGCTGGGTCTCATATGGAACTAGCATTAACTATAAAACACTTCTCATTATATTCAAAGCACTCCATAACCTGGCCCGCCTTACATATCTGACCTCCTCCACATCGCCACTCCAGTCCGTTCACTCCGCTCTTCCTCCAGCCTTCAGCTTTCTGTTCCCCCTGCCTGCTGTGGTGTCGGTCACATGGTGGTGACGTCAGCGCACGTCGGGTATTTGTAGGCGCTGTTTGCGCCCTGGGGATCATGGGAAATATATGTGAGAATAAAGCCTCATTCATTGAAGTCACGCCGATGTCATCTTTGGGTATGTAATATTGGCGACGAGGATGGAGCTTCCACTTACGCCTCTTCCTCAGTTCCTCGCTCTGCCGGGCGAGCCGCCAATCCCCTGGGCCCGATGGTACGAGTCCTTCCATACTTTTATTGCCGCCGCCGGGCTAGCCGACTCTAGCGAAGCGCGGCTACAGGTGCTGCTAATTCACAGCCTGGGAACCGAGGGACAGCGCATCTTCAGCACACTCGGACCAGCAAAGAAGTACAAGGACTGTGTGGCTTTACTGGCAGGACATTTTGCAGCTCCACAGAGCGTGATCGTCCGGAGGCTCGCTTTCCGGCAGCGCAGACAGAGACCAGGTGAGCCGGTACACCAGTACGTCTCAGACCTCCAGTGTTTGGCTAGCCCTTTAAGCTTGGGGCCTTTTTCGCCTAAAAGTTCAACTAAAGACGTACCATATTTTACGCACTATAAGGCGCACATAAAAGCCTGTAATTTTCTCAAAATCCAGCAGAGCGCCTTATAATTCGATGCACCTTTTTTGCGGGTATTACGGTAATCACCCTGATCATATGCGCAAACAACCCCTGCTTGCTAAGCTGCTAAGCTAGCTAGTTTAAACAGAACGGCACATTCTCCACTCTCCCAACCGCGGAGCACGGCACGCGGCGGGACAGCCGGCCGACGTGGGAAGCGGCTGGACGCCGGGCGGCAGCCCACCCGCCGGGGCGGCCGGCCGGCTGCGGCTGAGCTGTCGGTGGAGGGCTTCACTCAGGAGACGGCAGCTGGCTGAACCCCGCTGACCGAGCGAGTTCGACCAGTCGTGGCCGCTCTGAGCTGCACATCGTGAAGAGGAGCGATCCTCAGTCAGACTGGCTCTGATATGTCGCTTTACTCACACATTTCAACCGAGAATGTCACCACCTAGACTGCCAATATATATTTCTCTCATACTATTCTATACATCCTATGCGCCTTAAAATGTGGTGCGCCCCATGTATGAAATTTTTTTAAATAAAAGCCATTCATTGACTGTGCGCCTATTAATCCAGTGAGCCTTATAGTGCAGAAAATACGGTACCCAAAGTAACTGAATGCTGTTCTTGAACTGTTTGGAGCACATGCATGGTTGGGGTCTCATTTGAAAGGTGACAACCTGTATTTTCACCCAGTGCAGTCAGAATTACTCTAGGTGCTACTGGCACAGATTTATTTATGTTGCAACACACTGAATTAGGATGAATTTCATTCTCGCCTGAATTTTTTTCCTCATAAAACACCTGGAAATAAGTCTGGAAGCACTGTGAGAGCTTGAAAACACAATTTTGCTAAAGCCTGGGGTCTTACATAGTTCAGGTCAAAATGTCAGAGCAGTAATACAAGAAATGACTGTTTCACACATGTATTTGTACTGCTATGCCCCAGCGGGGTCAATTTTGGACATCCTCTGTATACCCTCTGGATGCCCTCTGTACAATGGTATATGTTGGTTTTTGGCTCGTTTTTACAATATTTTCACTCCAAAAACTCATAAAGTGCTCAAAAAATCACTTCAGACAGGCTTCAGTGTGGGATAAGGCCCTCAGACTGAGAGGAGCAGGGACAGACAGCAGGTGCATCCCTCAGCAGATGTCTGAGAAGTCACAAAACCCCGCCAGCGGGCCAGCCAGCCATTCAGCAAGCTCATTGGCTACCAGCCCTGTCAGTCAAACGTTTCTACCGACGTGATTGGCTCAGAATACGTTGATGACGAGTGATGACGACCGATGACGTGGGTCCATCAGTTTCGGCAGCGGTTGGCTGGTTAGCCATCGGAGGGAGGGATGAGTCACTTGATTGGTTGAAATATGACGAATAAGCAACGGAAACCGATCAGTCGCCATATTGGATATCCTCAGCACGAGTGAGAGCGGTCTGGATAAAAGTATCTGATAAAAATATGGATTATTATATGACACGCACGCGGAGAGACGGGCCTAATTTTGGATTATTTGCTCATTTCAAGACATGTTTTGGACAAAAGGCTATACTTTCTAGCTTTGCCTGGATGCATACGTTTGGACTGTGGCAGTTTTTGCTGGATTATCCGGATTATGCATCATCTGTGATCAGTTATGAGCCTCCAAAGGTGAGTTGCGCTGTTTACTTTATTTGCTGTTTGTTGTACAAATGTGTTGATATTACCCGCTGTGGTAATCACATCTGAAAGTGGTTTATACCAGCGGATTCATGAGAATATCAGCTTTCTAACGGTACATAGTGCGTCTGTGGAATTTGCAAAATGCGTCTGGATAATTGATAAATGCATCGGGAGAAGTTGACGGTCTGAGCTTAAGGGGCTCTAGCTAGCCTCTGCAAATTCGATCGTCTGGAAGACGAGTTCATTCGTCATCAGTTGGCGGAGCATACATCTGATCCGAAGCTTCCTGAGAGACTGCTTATGGCACCGGATGATCTGTCTTTGTCCAAGGCGGTGGAGATGGCGTTTCAGCTGGAGTTGGCGGCACAGTTAGCATCAGGGCTAACGAGTGCGAACCCAACTTCATTGCACTCGGCTTCACTCGCACAGACAGTGGTCCCGGCGGCGCAGCTTCCCCACCCCACTTACCCTCCTGACGAGCTGGAGGTGAACGTCACGGGTTACCGGGACCCCTCAGCGCGCCGATCCTGCGGGAACTGCGGCTCAACGTCTCACCGGTCTGTCCAGCCATAGGACAGAGCTGTGGGAAACCCAATCACTTCGCCAAAGTGTGCCGCTCAGCCACCGCAGCTACGAGACCCCAGCGTCGCTCATCTCGCCCGTCCAGCCCGACCACCATCCACACCGTGGGCTCAGCCTCCAAGCCTTTCACCTGGTGCACCGTGGAGCTGGATGGGGTGTGTTTGCCCCTGCTCCTGGACACAGCTGCCTCCAGGTCCCTCCTCAGTGAGTCCACAGTTCGCCAGCTCTTTCCAAAACACACCATTAAAGCAGGAGCAGATGAACTGTATGGGTACGGTCATTCTAAAATCAACATGATCGGCAACGCCACCTTTTCAGTGAGCTATGGTTCGAGAGTCCTCCCAGCCTTCACATTCCAGGTGTCCCGCCACGGCGCCAACCTCCTGGGGTTTGACCTCTTCTGTGCCCTGGGGTTCTCCATCACTGACAACCTGGGTGCCACCATCCTGACTGTAACGACATTGTGGCAGCAGCGTTGGCCGTCGCTTTTCATCGGGCTCGGTTGCATTTCACTCAGTACGACTGAAAGTGCTTTTGGACAACATCGTCTACCCTAGCTTTAAAATCACCCACAAACACAACTCTTTCCAGGCGGATTATTGATGATAAAAAAGGTCAGAGAAATCCCTTAAAAAGCCCCCAGCCAGCAGGGCCCGGAGGGCGATAGATTAAAATTAGGGCTGTCACTTTAACGCATTAATTTGATTAATTAATTACAACGCAAACTAACGCGTTACAAAATTTAACGCACGATCAATTATAGCATGCGAACATTTTAATATTGGCCCTTTGCAGCACCCATACATGACAGTGGTACGTCACTTCGCGCATGCGTCGCCAGTCAAAACAATCCAAACCGCGGTGACTGCAGGAATGGACTCCGTGGACCCAGGGAGAGAAGCAAGCCAATCTTTGCAAGGACCTTTGAATGGCAAGTTTATTTTCAAGAAAAATGAAGACGGGACCGTCAACAAAAACACAGTTATTTGTAGCTTATGTAAAAAAGAATTTTCGTATCACCGAAGCTGCTCGAGCCTGATGTATCATTTAAACGCCAAACACGTCCGGACAAGTTCCAGTGCTGCAAGTGCTTCTGTGAGCTCACTGCGACAGCCCACGCTTACAGAACTTCAGAAGAAATGAGCAAAGCCACCACAGAAAAGCTGACAAACTCAATTGCAAAGTGGATTGCTGTCGATTGCAGGCCAATTTCAATCGTGGAAGACGAGGGGCTAAATGAGGCATTTCAGATCGCGTCTTCAGACGTAACTTTCAAGCTACCTTCAAGAACGACGGTGATGAAAAAAATTCACCAGTTGTACAGTGATGAAAGGAACGGAAAAGAAGAGCTGTTGGCAGGGGCCCACCACGTCGCATTAACGGGGGATTACTGGACTTCAGTGAGCAACCATAATTACTTGGGAGTCACAGCACACGTAATTGACAGTGAGTGGAAACTTAAGTCTTTTGCATTAACCGTGAGCAAAACGGTGACCCGTCATTATGCTGATGCATGTGCTGAGCAGTTTGATGCTGTAACAAAGGAATGGGAAATCGAAAATAAAGTAACAACCATCGGAACCGATAGTGCAAGACCCATTGCTAACGGCTAACGCTAGGATAACAGCGGCACTGGGAGCCTGACAGAGAGAGAAGAGGGCTTCCCAGAGGGAAAAGTGTGTTGGAGGAGACGTAATACACAACAGAGGATGGCAGACAACCCTCCACCACCAGCAGGCAGCGTCCAGCTGACTCCACCCGGTAACTTTGACTTCAGTAATGCTAATGAATGGCCGAAGTGGATCAGACGTTTTGAGAGATTCAGAATAGCGTCAGGCTTGGATAAACAGTCAGAAGAATATCAAGTCAACACGTTGATGTACACTTTGGGAGACGAAGCTGAGGATATTTTGAGTGTCTTGCCACTGACTGATGCACAGAGGAAAGAATATTCTGCTGTAAAACAAGCTTTTGAGAACCACTGTGTGAGCAAGAAAAATGCCATTTTTGGACGTGCACGATTTAACAGACCAAACCAAAAGCCAAGACAAAGTGCAGAATCATTCATAACTGCTGTCCATAGCCTCGCTGAACACTGTGCATTTGGAGCTTTAAGAGAGGAGCTCATCAGAGACAGGATTGTCGTAGGACTGAGAGATGCAAAGCTGTCCGAGTCGTTACAGATGGATCCTGATCTAACACTGGAAAAAACAATAGCACAGAAGGGTCTGAAAGATGGACACAAACGCAGTGCACGTGACAAAGCAGGAAATAAGGACCGAGCCACAGGCTGTGGGCGGTGTGGAAATGCAACAAACCACCATTGGAAGGAGTGTCCTGCTAAAGATGTGGAGTGCCACAAATGCAAAAGAAAAGGACATTTTGCACGGAAATGCAGGTCAGCTGGTCCCATTCATGATATCACAGAGCATCGAAAAGAGTATGATTCAGCCTGGGAGAAGTCAATACATCATGTGGACGGAAAAAGGTGTGGAAAAAATCTGACCACTGTAGCGGCCACAGGAGTGTAAATACTCCGACCAATCGTAAGGCGCGGACCGCTCTTAAGAAACCAATCAAATCCCTTCACCGTTCTACCAGCCCCCTGCGTACATTTCAATGGCGTGCGCTGGCCCTGGTTCAGAGCGCGTTGCCAAGGCGCTCTCGGCGCTCTCGGCGCTCGCGGCTCGCGTGAAAAATAGAAGGAAGGGAGCGGCGCGCTATGCGCATTGTGTGCAGCAGTCAGAAAGGTTAATAGCATTGGAGGAGATCACAAACTCCGTGCGCGCGGCGCTTCCGCGTCCAGTGCGTTCGCTCCTCCAATGGGGTGGGAGCTGGGCGGAGCCTTGGGGAGATGCTACATTCGTGCTACATGCTAGTTTTCCAAGATCGCCGACCCTAGCTTTAATTTACACATTGATGATAACACATGCAGCCCAGCAACTGAACTTTTATCCATGACTGAGGCTCTTAAGTTTGCCCAACCAGTCCACATGTGTTTTGTGGATTTGGAGAAGGCATTCGACCGTGTCCCTCGTGGTGTCTTGTGGGGGGTGCTCTGGGAATACGGAGTCCGGGGCCCCTTGTTAAGGGCCGTCCGGTCTTTGTATGACCGGAGTAGGAGTCTGGTCCGCATTGCCGGCAGTAAGTCGGACCTGTTCCCGGTGCATGTTGGACTCCGGCAGGGCTGCCCTTTGTCACCGGTTCTGTTCATAATCTTCATGGACAGAATTTCTAGGTGCAGCCAGGGGCCGGAGGGGGTCCGGTTCGGGAACCACAGGATTTCATCTCTGCTTTTTGCAGATGATGTTGTCCTGTTGGCTTCATCGAACCCGGACCTACAGCATGCACTGGGGCGGTTCGCAGCCGAGTGTGAAGCGGCAGGGATGAGGATCAGCACCTCCAAATCCGAGGCCATGGTCCTCGACCGGAGGAAGGTGGCTTGCCCCCTCCAGGTTGGTGGAGAGACCCTAGCCCAAGTGGAGGAGTTCAAGTATCTTGGGGTCTTGTTCACGAGTGGGGGACGGATGGAGCGTGAGATTGACAGGCGGATCGGTGCAGCGGCTGCAGTGATGCAGTCGTTGTATCGGTCCGTCGTGGTGAAGAAGGAGCTGAGCCGAAAGGCGAAGCTCTCGATTTACCGGTCAATCTACGTTCCCACCCTCACCTATGGTCATGAGCTTTGGGTCATGACCGAAAGGACAAGATCCCGGATACAAGCGGCCGAAATGAGCTTCCTCCGTAGGGTGGCTGGGCGCTCCCTTAGAGATAGGGTGAGGAGCTCAGTCACCAGGGAGGAGCTCGGAGTAGAGCCGCTACTCCTCCACATCGAGAGGAACCAGCTGAGGTGGCTCGGACATCTGTTTAGGATGCCTCCTGGACGCCTCCCTAGGGAGGTGTTCCGGGCATGTCCCACTGGGAGGAGACCCCGGGGAAGACCCAGGACACGCTGGAGAGACTATGTCTCTCGGCTGGCCTGGGAACGCCTTGGGATCCTCCCAGAGGAGCAGGAGGAAGTGTCTGGGGACAGGGAAGTCTGGGCATCCCTGCTGAGACTGCTGCCCCCGCGACCCGGCCCCGGATAAGCGGTAGAAAATGGATGGATGGATGGATGGATGAGGCTCTTAACTTCAAACAGCATGTGTCAGGCCCCACCCACACCAAACGTCACACTCTGGACCTTGTTTTTTCATTGGATCTGCATGTTGACACTGTCTGTGTGGAAGATGTGCATTTGAGTGACCATCACTGTGTCTTCTTTGAACTAAGCGCCCCACCTGAGTCCAGGCGTGTTCCATCTAAGTCAGAGAGGAGGATTATCACAGAGGCAACAGCCACGCATTTCTGTGATAGGTTCGACCCTTCTCTCTTTAATGACTGCACTGACATTGATGATTTTATGCACTGTTTTAACAGTCACTGTGGGTCTATTCTGGATCAAATAGCACCACTTAAAACTAATATTATGTGCCGCAAACAGTCCTGTCCCTGGATCAATGATGCAATTTTGAGTCTAAGGAGAACATGTCGCCAAACTGAACGTTTGTGGAAATCTACGAAACTGGAGGTCCACAGGCTTCATTTAAGGGACCTCATAGCTTCCTTAAATAAGAAGTTAGAGGAGGCTCAGGCGACCTATTTTCATCAGCTGATTTCCTCCAACAAAAAGAATCCCAAGGTGCTTTTTGATACAATCAGTTCTATTGTATCACCTGTTGTCCCTGCCATTACCGCGGGAAGTGGGGGTGCCGGGGGGGGCTGCAGCACCCGGTCTTTTGTCACGCAGTCACGCCACATATTGTATTTCCCGCGATGAAAAAAAAATCCGAGTAAAGTTGTCTGGTGCGCCGTTGTTGCGCCGCTGGTATCCCCGGCACCCGTGCCACGCTCCACACTCGTGTCTCCACCCCCCCCCCCCCACCCCCCCCCCCCCCCCCCCGTTGGATGAAAGTGCGTCTCAGGCGCAGCACCCCCTGTTGACAGTACATTCCCGCGGCTATGGTCCCTGCCACCTCGGCTCATTGTGATTTCAGTAGTGATGAGTTGTTGAACTTTTTTATTGAGAAGGTCAGAGCTATAAAAGATGGTTTGCCTTTGTCATTGGCCCCATGCCAAGGACCTCAGCATCTGGGACCCCCCCTCAATGCTGGGCATCTTTTAAAGGACCTGTATCCTGCTTTTTTAGCTCGTCCAAACCCTAGAAATTGCATTAACATGGTAATAGTTTATTTTTGGCGCTAAGGAAAAGTCATTTTGTGTTAAATAAAGGATTTTCGGAGGTTCATTCTGAAACCCGGAAGAGAAAACGCTCTGTTTCACTGAAAATCCCGCCTCTCCCCCTGTGGACTTTGACAGCGAACTTCAACCAATCGGAGCTGCGTTAGCATCTCTAAGGGTTAGCTTTAGCTCTTTAGCTTTAGCTTCTCTACACGCAAACACACGTGAAAACGTCTTTTCCTGTTAGAAACTCACCAAGCGCAGACCCTCCAGACCCTTCAGACCCTCCAGACCCTTCAGACCCTCCAGACCCTTCAGACCCTTCAGACCCTTCAGACTCTTGCTCCTGCTTGATTGTTGCTTTCAGACGATGGTTAAAGTTTATCTCTGTAATCAGAGATACAAAAAGCAGCAACGCTGATTGCCGAGGGCCTGGGGGGGTCTCCTCAGTGGAAAATGCGAATCAGCTGCTGCTGGTCAGAGGAGAGTTGGCGTGTTGTCTGCAGGGGTGGGGTGGGAGAAGAGTGGTGGGAGGAGTGACGTACTTAGGTTTGAAGAGTTTCAAACGAGCTGTTTTCTCCCTGAAGGGAGGGGCTGCTGTAGAGAGCAGCAGACTGAAGAGATTACTCAGACATGTGGATGAAGGCAAGTAACATTTTGGGGGTGGTTTTAAAGGGAAATCAACTTTGTGGCATGCTGAAAACCTTAAAAAAGTGGATTTTGCATGATATAGGTCCTTTAAAGGGGCTGTATCCTGCTTTTTTAGCTAGTCCAAACCCTAGAAATTGCACTAACATGATAACAGTTTATGTTTGGCGCTAAGGAAAAGTCATTTTGTGTGAAATAAAAGATTTTCTGGGGTTAATTCTGAAACCCGCAAGAGAAAACGCTCTGTTTCACTGAAAATCCCGCCTCTCCCCCTGTGGACTTTGACTGACAGCTACTTCAACCAATCAGCGCCTCCAAACAAATACACTGGCTAGCTTTAGCTCTTTAGCTCTAGCTTCTCCACATGCAAAAACATCTTTTCCTGTGAGAAACTCACCAAGCGCAGACCCTTCAGACCCTTCAGACCCTTCAGACCCTTCAGACTCTTGCTCTTGCTGTTGCTTTCAGACGATGGTCAAAGTTTATCTCCGTAATCGAAGTTACAAAAAGCAGCAATGCTGATTGCCGAGGGCCTTCGGGGGGGGGGGGGGGGCTCAGGGGAGCCATCTTCACCGTGTGATGTGAACGTGGGAAACAGAGCGTTTTCACGGGTGTGGGAGGGGCTGCCTCTCTGAGCAGCACAAACACTAGAAAAGCTTAAACACACAGGCACAAAGGAAAAAAACGCTTTGGGGTTAAAACATACAAAAAGTGAATTTTGCTTGACACAGCCCCTTTAAGCCCGTCACGCAAGAGGACATTTTATCTGTCATTCACAAAATGAAACCATCCTCTAGTAGTCTTGATGTTCTCCCTGTTAGACTCCTCCTGAACGTGTTTGATCTGATTGGGGCCTGTATTGTAGAAATGTTCAACATGTCACTGTCAACTAGCGTGTTTCCACGTTCTTTCAAACATGCCATTGTGGAGCCACATTTAAAGAAAGCACGCTTGGACCCAACAGATGTTAAGAGCTTCAGGCCAATATCAAAAACCCCATTTCTGGCTAAAGTCCTGGAGAAGGTGGTCTGTGTCCAACTTTCTTCCTTTCTGAAGACACACAACATACACGACATATTTCAATCTGGTTTTCGTGAGTCTCACTCAACCGAGACGGCCCTGTTGAAAGTGTCTAGTGACATTATGATGGCTGTGGACTCTGGCAAATGCACTGTACTGGTTTTACTAGACCTATCATCTGCCTTTGACACAGTCGACCATGGATCCTGATCAACAGACTGAGGGACTGGGTTGGGTTGTCAGGTCCTGTTTTGGACTGGTTTAGCTCATACCTGTTTGGTAGAACTTTCAGTGTTTCCGTTGACAATGTGATGTCTGATCCTGTGGAGCTTCTGTGGGGGGTGCCGCAGGGGTCTGTTCTTGGACCTATTTTGTTCTTGCTGTATATCCTCCCTCTTGGCAAGCTGATTCAGCAGTTCAGTGACGTGTCCTACCACCTGTACGCCGATGACCTGCAGCTGTACTGCTCCTTTAAGTCATCTGAGCCAGAAAAACTTAAGTCGCTGATGAGATGTCTGGCCAGAATTAATGAGTGGCTCAGTGAAAACAGTCTGCAGCTGAATTCAGACAAAACGGAGACTCTGTTGCCCCAGACAGCGCCATGTCTGCCATAAAACACCATCTTGGTGACCTGAACTGTTCAGCTAAAGGCAGCCTAAGAAATCTGGGTGTTATTTTTGATGAAGGAATGTCCTTGGAACGCCACATCAATCAGCTTGTGAAAAACTGCTTTTTCCAAATTCAGAATATAGCTAAACTTCGCAAAATGGTGTCCTTCAAAGAGTTGGAGTTGATTGTACATGCATTTGTCTCATCGCACCTCGACTATTGTAACAGCCTGTTCACTTGTCTCAACAATACAGAACTGGCGCGCCTTCAAGTTGTCCAGAATTCCGCTGCACGGCTCCTGACCCGCACTCGTAGGAGAGCCCATATAAGTCCCATACTCAAGGACCTACACTGGCTCCCAGTTTCATTCAGGATAAATTTTAAAATCTTGGTCTTGACGTTTCGGGCTCTACACGGGCGGGCACCGGACTACATCAGGGGCCTGATCCAGCCCTATGTTTCCACTCGCTGCTTGAGGTCCTCCAACCAAAACTTGTTAATGGCTCCCCGCACATGTTTCAAAACTCGAGGGGATAGATCCTTTAAGGCAGCGGCACCGCGTCTTTGGAATGAGCTTCCCTGCTCGCTCAGGTCTCTGGACAATGTTGATTCTTTTAAAAAGCAGCTAAAGACCTTTTTCTTTGAACAAGCCTTTTAGCCTGTATGGTACTGTTTTTATCTTGTATATTTATGTTATTTTAGTGATTGTATTTTGTATTTTGTATAGACTATTTTTATGTGAAGCACTTTGTGACCCTGGTCTGGGAAAAGCGCTATACAAATAAAACTTACTTACTTACTTATCTACACTTTAAGAGACAGCAGGCAGAATCTTCTCTGCGCCGACCGCCTCCCGCCAGCGGCAGAACAAACCAGAAGCCAGCTCCACATCTCACAGCAGCAGCTCAGATCATGTTTCTCTCTTCCTCACCAAACCTCAGCTGTTCACTCCAAACACAACATGTTTATGTCCTTACCGTGTTGTGGTCATTTTCCATCTGTCCTGCTCCTCTGACCAGAATTAACTTCATAATCCTCTAGAATAGTGAAAGAGCGTCATGCTCCTGAATGTTTGTTTGTTTGCAACATGGCGGCGACTACCCAGCATGCATTGCGAGGTCAGGTGTGTGACGTCAGCTGCAAATACTCTATACAGGGTCCGTCAAACTGCATACCTCCAGCAAACAAAATGGTGGAGCAACGTGACCATGGTGTTGGGAAATCATGTTCTGTCCATTCCCACTCTGGAGACCGAACAGGAGCAGTGCCTACACAGGATCAGACAGTGTGGAAGGCGCCGCTCCCAGATAAATGTCACCAAAATACATACGTCCGCTCGAAGCCAAGGCTTGGCGAGGCTAACACCATAGCAATAGCTAGCAAGCAAGACGCTCAGATATCCGAAACTGGAAATCAAAGTTCTGATTACTGTAAGTTCCACCTGAAGTCCAGGTCCTGAGGCTGGAGGCCGAGGACTGCTGAGGGTCAGAGGTCAGAGCCACCATCCAGGAGGAAACATCATCCCTCCAAGAACACATCCAGAACATGAACCAGTGAGATCCTGCTCAGTGAACGCCTCAGACGGTGGAACCCCGAGAGAACCAGGAGCCAGAGGAGGATCATGGGAAGACAAACCCCTACAGGGCATGTTCCACCACAGACTGAAGAGGCTGACAGAGAGAGAACAGAGAGAACATAGAGAGAACATAGAGAGAACACGGAGAGAACATAGAGAGAACACAGAGAGAACATAGAGAGAACACAGAGAGAACATAGAGAGAACATAGAGAGAACATAGAGAGAACATAGAGAGAACACGGAGAGAACATAGAGAGAACATAGAGAGAACACAGAGAGAACATAGAGAGAACACAGAGAGAACATAGAGAGAACACGGAGAGAACACAGAGAGAACATAGAGAGAACAGAGAGAACATAGAGAGAACATAGAGAGAACATAGAGAGAACACGGAGAGAACATAGAGAGAACACAGAGAGAACATAGAGAGAACACGGAGAGAACATAGAGAGAACATAGAGAGAACATAGAGAGAACATAGAGAGAACACGGAGAGAACATAGAGAGAACATAGAGAGAACATAGAGAGAACACAGAGAGAACATAGAGAGAACACGGAGAGAACATAGAGAGAACATAGAGAGAACATAGAGAGAACACAGAGAGAACACAGAGAGAACATAGAGAGAACATAGAGAGAACACAGAGAGAACATAGAGAGAACATAGAGAGAACATAGAGAGAACACAGAGAGAACATAGAGAGAACAGAGAGAACATAGAGAGAACATAGAGAGAACACAGAGAGAACATAGAGAGAACACGGAGAGAACATAGAGAGAACATAGAGAGAACACAGAGAGAACACGGAGAGAACATAGAGAGAACACAGAGAGAACATAGAGAGAACATAGAGAGAACACAGAGAGAACATAGAGAGAACACGGAGAGAACATAGAGAGAACATAGAGAGAACATGGAGAGAACATGGAGAGAACATACCAGAGTCTGGAAAAGGCAGGACTGAAAGAGAACAGAGGCTCTGATCACGGCTGCTCAAGAACAGGGCCTAAACACCAGATCACTAGAACCCGGGGTGGACCAGACTAGACCAGAACCCAGAACCAGACTGAGACAGGAACCCCTGAAACAGTACAGACCATCACAGCAGGGGGCCAGATGCTGCAGGAAAGACCTGGAACCAGAACCAGGCTGAGGCAGAGTTTACAGGAACACCTGTGGGGGACGGACTGGAGAACCCAGAGTCTAGATGGAGAACCCCCCCGAAAGACGTGGAGAACCACCAAGACCAGATCCTGAGGAACTTCAAGATCCAGACTGACTAACTGGTGATGGAGGATCAGCCTGACATGGTGGTGGAGGAGAACCAGGAGAACCAGGAGAACCAGGAGAACCAGGAGCAGAGAGCAGTAGTGAGGATGCAGCAGTCCCAGAGACAGAACATCAGGAAGGAACAGGAACCTCTGGAGAACCACCAAGGACTGAGGAGCAGCGGGAGGAGATGGGCCTGTGAAGGAACAGTGGTCCAGGAGTGATGGGGGGAGGGGCAGGAACCCCCCAGCTGGAGGCATGGCTCCAGGAAAGACCAGGACCACATCTGAGACCTCTGTCCAGAAGAGCAGTGCTAGAACAGCTGAGATCCTGCAGAACCCTCCAGCTCCCAGGACTCTGGTAGATCCTGCAGAACCCTCCAGCTCCCAGGACTCTGGTAGATCCTGCAGAACCCTCCAGCTCCCAGGACTCTGGTAGACCCTGCAGAACCCTCCAGCTCCCAGGACTCTGGTAGATCCTGCAGAACCCTCCAGCTCCCAGGACTCTGGTAGACCCTGCAGAACCCTCCAGCTCCCAGGACTCTGGTAGATCCTGCAGAACCCTCCAGCTCCCAGGACTCTGGTAGATCCTGCAGAACCCTCCAGCTCCCAGGACTCTGGTAGACCCTGCAGAACCCTCCAGCTCCCAGGACTCTGGTAGATCCTGCAGAACCCTGCAGCTAAAAGAAGATGGATGGGTGATGACCCAGATTGTTGTTTTTTTTTTTAATTATCATTATTGTTAGCAACCATCATGTTAATGTCAATGTTTCAGTCAAAATCCTCGTGAAGGATTAACATTAGTTAGTTTAGTTAGCTGGTTAACGTAACAGGAATGCTGTTATGGAGGATGGGGACACAGATAAACATGTTCTAACAGTTCTAACAGTACTCGTGTAACATGGAGGAACTTCCTCATGGAGCAGGACCATGACTGGTCCACAAGGCTGTGCTCATTGCATTTGAGGTGGAGGTCGTGGGGTTTCTCTGATTTTCCCATTGACCGGTATGCTTTTCCTCAATAGTAGGACATCAGTTGGACTGAAGGACATTACCGATCGCCTGCCGGACCCCCTGCAGTTTGCCTACCTAGCATACAGGTGGGCGGATGATGCAGTCAACATCCCCCCCAACACCTGCTCCCCTCACCATCCTCAACAATACAGTGTCTACTGCAGACACCTTCAGGTTGTCTCAGGATCTGAAGTGGACCCCCCACGTGGACTATGTTAGGACGAAGGCCCAGCAGAAGTTGTACTTCCTACGACAGCTCAGGAAGCTGAACCTGCCAGAGGAGCTGCTGGTCACCGTCCACACCGCCCTCAGGGAGTCTGTCCTGTGCAGCTCCATCACTGTGTGGTTTGGATCAGCCACCAAACCGGACAGGCTCAGGCTGTAAAGGACAATCAGGAGTTGACCTGTCCTGCATCCCAGACCTGGACCTGTTCAGGGCCAGGAAGCAGGCAGGAATCATCTCTGCAGACCCTCACTCCCCGCACACACACTCTTCAAACTCCTCCCCTCCGGCAGGCGGTACAGAGCCCTGCGGGCCAAAACCAGAACCAGAGCCAGTTTCTTTCCCCAGGCCATGACCCTGATGACAGAGTCTCAGGATCCACTGTCAAAACCAACACAAAATACTGAACTGAAACCAAAGAAACCCTGCTGCTGCACACCACTGGAAACACTGTCTTCAAGATGTTACTGCTTATATTGTTCTGTGTAATGTGCATGCTATTGTAAATATGTTTGTTATTATTATTATTATGCTTGTTTTCAGAAGGTTTATATTTACGTATATTACCATTCTCTAATAGAATTTCCAGTGCGTCTGTCTTCTATCCTGTTGCTGTTTGTTTGTTTTCTTTCTTCATAAAGAGTGAACAAAAAGCTGGAGTCAAATTCCTTGCTTGTCATGCAGAAACGTGGCCAGTAAAGCTGATTCTGACATTAGCAGTGTTCCCACTGTTCTTTATTTTGATGTGTTGGATGTATCCTGGACCCCTTTAGCCCGGATCTGGAGGATATTACAGTAGTATTGGTCCAAAAAGTGTCATTGACACGCGCTGGTCGACGTCTCCCTGCCATGACACTGTAGACAAACAAGCTAGTCGGGCTAGCAAGAGAAACTCAGGGAGGCAGGCTGTTGCCAAAGGTCAACTGAATGTGAAAGTTTGAACTTTTGATAATGAGATTGAAATGCTGCAGACTGTCAGCGGTGAGCTGAATATTTCAAGAGCTAGCTTTTGATTTGATCTTGAGTGTGGATGACCATTGTTATACGTTTACAGAAGAAATTCAGTCACGCTAAAGTAAGCCTTACATGTCACCCCATGGTGAGAGACTTTTTTCAACAACATTGTATAATTCCTGTGTTAAAAGAAAACTATTAAGGATGGTTATTAACAACATAAAACAGTGGACCTGTGCTGCGTCCAACACTGTGAGGCTGCTTTGACTCCACGGACCGGAGCAGCCTCCTCAGCTCCTCCCACATCGATGAGCGAGTGGATGGTTCACATCCGACATCAGTGTCGCTGTGGACGACATAATCCTCTCCAGGACCGTATTCCCCAGCAGTAAACCCTGACTCACTGAGGCTCAGACCCCTGACAGTCCTCCTGACGATACAGTCCCGCTGTCCCTGTTAGACCCCTGACGATACAGTCCTGCTGTCCCTGTTAGACCTCTCACAGCACCATGGTTCAGCTCTTCAGGAGTTTGTGGAGTGGAGTGACAGCTTGTGCCTTGAGCTGAACGTCAGTAAAACCAGAGAGATGCTGGTGATAGTTTTCATCATTAGAGATGGCTGGCCAGGGCATTTATCACATCCAGTCATGGGAAGCAGGCAGAATGAGTCAGAGTGCAAATACCAGGGCGCCATCTCCAGCAGTTGGCTGAAATTCTTCTCCAACACAGAAGAAATTCTCCAGAAATCCCAATAGCAGCAGTATCTTCTAAGGAGACTCAATTCCTTTGGGATCAGTAAAAACATCCTGCTAACTTTGTATTACTCATTCAGTGAGAGTACCTCCGAGTCCTCCACACCCTGCTGGTTTATTCCACCTACGTCCATACCAGAAACCGCCTGGAGCGTATTAGAGTCTGCTCTAAGACCATCGGACTTCCATTAAGATCTCTCTCCTCAGTTTGTTCATAAATATTTTATCAAATTTAATTTGTACCGAGACACAGTTCAAACCACCAGCCCACACAGCAGTATTTGGGGTTTTACCTCCGACTCTGTTTCTTCAGAAATATAAAGCAGACTTTTCAAATGTTACTTTGTCAGCTAGAAAACTAGTTTTATTGAAGTGGAAGGCTCCTGCCCCTGCGTCCCATTCCTTATGCATCAAGGACATTCTTCACGTTGTTATTAAGTAGAAGATCAGGTAAATGTGAATGACTCTCTTGCCAAGTTTCACAGAATCGGGAGGCCCTTTTTCCAACATGTTGAAGAACTGGTGTTTGCTGCTATGTAAATTTACTATTTGCTGTGTGTATGCTGCTCATCTGTGTGCATAGTGTAGCTATCGAATGTTTTTCATTTTTATATTTTTTTGCTCATCACATAAGGATGAGCATTTGGTTCTGATCTCTCTGGGACCCACAACATTTTCCATCATCCCAGAAATTTAGATTGCGTCCCTTTTAATTCATTGGTAGTGAGCTAGCAAGCTGGATAAGCTGTTAGCATTTTAGCTTAGTCAGCTTGTTAACTTAGCCACCGGTGTCAAGTGGATGAATCCATCCAGAGTAGTCCTGGACCACCACAAGCAGTCAGAATCAGGATCGACACATTTTAGTTTGATACCAAGTCCTGAAATATCTAGATATTTAGGGACCAATAAATCCTTTCTGATGACATTGAAAACAGAGCGGATCAAGACAGATTTCTTGTCTGAGACCAAAGTTCTGTCGAGAGGCACTCTCTTTGCAGCTTGTTTTACTATTCAGTTCAGTCCTATCTGGGTCAGACCCATTGACATGTTACATAACCGAACCATACCAACAATACATTTTTCCATTTTTTTAGTGTGGGAAAAAATCCATGTCATAAGAAAGTGTTGATATTTAATGCACTGAGCACTGACCATTGCTCCTCTCTGTTAATGCCTCAGTGTTGCCGTTTCTCTGCCAGGAACAGTGCAGCTCCGAGTGCACAGATTGCTTACTTATTTCTCTTTTTTTAATCCTCCTGCATGCCACAATTGAAACCTCTTGGGGCCTGTGGGCCGCATGTTTGACATCCGTTTGAGTTAGAATGTTGTTTTTCTTTCTCTGTTAAAGTGTCTCCAGGAATGAAGATTTACATTGACCCGTTCACCTATGAAGACCCGAATGAAGCAGTCAGAGAGTTCGCCAAAGAGATTGAAATTTCCTGCGTTAAGATCGAGCAGGTGATTGGTGCAGGTAAAGCTTCACATCATCAAATTAATATCACTAATCAAAGTTCTCTTTGGACACATCGAGCTGAATGGATTTGTTTTCTCCTGTCATCTGGCGAAGGCGAGTTTGGGGAGGTGTGTAGTGGAAACCTCCGGCAGCCGGGGAAGAGAGAGATACTGGTGGCCATTAAGACCCTGAAGGCTGGTTACACAGAACGCCAGAGGAGGGACTTCCTCAGCGAGGCCTCCATCATGGGTCAGTTTGACCACCCTAACATAATCCATCTGGAGGGCGTGGTGACCAAGAGCAGCCCTGTGATGATTATCACAGAGTTCATGGAGAACGGATCTCTGGACTCCTTCCTCAGGGTAAGAACAACACACCGTACTCTGCCAAGGTCCTGCTGCTCTTTAGCTTCTTCCTTCAAAGCAAAGCATTGAGCAGCAAGTTCATTTTACATGAAGTTATGGTAAGTGAAAGAAAGGACAAGAAATCTGATCTACTAGCTGATCTCTAAACTGACGTTTAATCTGGTCTCTAAACTGATTTTTAAAATGGCCTCGAAGCTGGAAGCCGGGGGGGCGCCATGGCCGTAGAAGGGGCGCCCCGACGGTCCGTGTTTCGTGTGAGCACTGCTCTGTGCTGCCGCTCCCCCGCTCTGCGGCACTACGATGCACCGCACTGCTCGGCAACGCTCGGCATCACGCAGCACTCCCCCCCACCCCGTGGCGCTCGTGTCACGCTCGTCTAGGGTGCCTGAGAAGCCCAGGCCGGCCCTGAGGCTAGCACTTGGTGAATCGGGACAGTCCCTGGAAGGACTGAGCAATCAGCCTTCGACCAATCGTCCTTCGTAATAAAATTAAATTCAACATCTGGAATAAGTGAAATTTGTTAAAGGAAGCTTCTCTGAAAATTTCTAATGGCTTGCAACCAGACAGGTCTCTTTTTTGTCTTGAAAGGGGTGCGAGTCAATGGCATTCTACAAAACTTGCACATGTTGTTGTTTTTATCAGAACGGTTTGTGTCACTGACTGCTCAACAGGATCGCCGCTCTTCCTGCCCTCTTTCTGCTGCCGACATGCACAGTAGAGCGGGGAGTGACGTAGACTGATAATCTCTCTATATACAATCTCAATAAATGGACTGTGAAATCCCAGCGCCAGTGATCTGCTGAGCAGGGAATTCCTTGCTGTGTAGTGTCACAGTTTTAGCACTGTTTCTTCATATAGACCATCAGAGGTACAAGTCCAGATCTGACTGTGTGGAGTTTATATTTTCACCTTGTGTGTGCATTGGTTTTATCCAAGTGCTCACAAAATAAATCAAAGCTTTTGTCAGCTACTTGTTAAACCTTGTGGAAGCAGATTGCACAAGTCTGATGTGTAGTGTAGGAAGGTGGCTGTTGAAGTTGCCGTTGACAGCATGTATCTGTCTCTCTTTTCCCCTCTGTGAAGCAAAACGATGGACAGTTCACTGTGATCCAACTGGTGGGAATGCTGCGCGGCATTGCAGCAGGAATGAAATACCTGTGTGACATGAACTACGTCCATCGGGACCTGGCAGCGAGGAACATCCTGGTCAACAGCAACCTGGTGTGCAAAGTGTCTGACTTTGGCCTGTCACGCTTCCTAGAAGACGACACGTCAGATCCCACCTACACCAGTGCTCTGGTGAGTGTTTCACACACAATCTGAGGACCAACATTTCATGGCTCCTCCTTTCAGTTAAAGATTGAGAGAAAAAAGAAAATGGATTATGAGTACAAAATGATTGAAGTTGCAACCTTGCAGAGAAGTGGTGCCCGACCCTGTTTCAGCAGAGCCCCTGTCCAGCATGTTTTTGTTCTCTCCCTGCTTCAACACACCTGCTTCCACTGACAGGCTCATTACTGGGCTCTGCGCAGTGCTTGGTGAGGACAGAACCATTAGATTCCAGGGTGCTGAAGCAGGGAGAGCGCTAGAACATGCTGGATAGGGGCTCTCCGGGAACAGGGTTGGAGACCGCTGTTGTCGAGAAAACAGAATATTTAAATCTATGATGCTGGAAAAGAGGAACACTGATATTAATAATGATGCTGAGAGCCTTCCTCAGTCTGGTAGACATGTACCAATATGAACATTTGACATCACGATAATTGTGATCAAAATTATCATGGTTATCGATATTATCAGGGTATCGTGAAATATATTCAAAATGTTTCAAAAGTACTCATAGGCACACGTAAATCAATGAACAAAATTTTATTTCAGAAAAAAAAAATCAAAATGAAATATGAGCTAGCTGCTGTGAGGTCTTTGGTATGTTTTGATGTCGGAGCAGAAGCAGCCTTCCTTTCAGACGCCACTGGGACCAAAGCAGTGGAGCATTCGTCCTGGTTCTGTCCGCTACTTGCCTCGTAAACCAGCCCCGCCCACTCCTCATCTGCGTTTGGGTTTTGGAGTTGGGCTCAGTCTGGGTACGAGCCCATAGAAGGGGATTTCACTCGGTCCTGAAATGGCTGAGCCAATCAGCGTTGTCGCTTTTTGTTTTCTTTTTTTTTTTTTTGGGCGAATTCCGGTGGCTAAACCGGAAGTGATGCTATCACTGCGTGTAGCGGAGATGACGGACTTTAATTTTAACCATCATCTGAAAGCTGCAATAAGTAAATTTACAGCCAAAATACCAAGAATTACAACAATCAAGCAAGAGCAAGAGTCTGGCCTGGTGAGTTTCTAACAGGAAAAGACGGTTTCACGTGTCTTTGCGTGTGGAGAAGCTAGAGCTAATGAGCTAATGCTAACCCTGAGAGAAGCTAGAGCTAATGAGCTAATGCTAACCCCTAGAGAAGCTAACGCATTTTGATGACGTACAGTATTTGTTTTGAAGCGCTGATTGGCTGAAGTCCCTGTCAGTCAAAGGAGTAACCGACGCCCCCTGCAGGAAGTTTCTATGGGCTCCTATCCAGACTGAGCTTAACTCCAAATCCAAATGTGGATGAGGAGTGGGGGGGCTGGTTTGCGAGGCTAGTCCGCTACACGCCCTCTCTGGAAATCAGAGGAAAGCAAATTTATAATAGCTATTATTAAATAATTATTCATCATCACTCAAGCACACACACACACACACACACACACACACACACACACACACACACACACACACACGTAACGCTGTCTTCTCAACATTATCCAGCCGTTGTTTCTATGTCGGACTTTCTGTCGGCAGCGACGGCGCATTTAGCTTTAGCCACGCAGCTAGCATTGTGCCGTAGCAGAAACAAGATGAACACACAGTTTTCATGGTTCCCTGAGCCCCCTGCTTTCATTTCAAGTTAACTTACCTTCAACTCGCTGCACAGCTGCAGGTGGCGGTCCTGTAGATGAGCCATCACGCTGGATGTGTTTCCACCCTTCGCAGATACTTTCTTGTGGCAGACTGGGCTGCTGTCTTCCACCAGTCTCCCTTCTGCATCTTTATAAAAGCCGAAGTACATCCAGACTTTGGACTTGGACGATGGAAAAATCTCTGCTCTGCTGGCAGTACTGCCATATTTACCAGTTGTTAACTGTGCAGTGCGCCTGTGTCCGATCGGCTGCTTCTGCTGCACTTCTCACAACAGTAGTGGGCCTATTCCCGAGATTTTCCAGATTTGTGGCAATCAAATACGGTTTAACGATAATTAGAATTTGAAATGGTAATAAAATGGTAAATGGACTACACTTGTATAGCACTTTTTGCACTGACAGAGCCCAAAGCGCTTAAAACTGCAATATCACATTCACCCATTCACTCCATACTGGGTGGTGGTAAGCTACGACTGTAGCCACAGCTGTCCTGGGGCAGACTGACAGAAGCGAGGCTGCCAATCTGCACCATCGGCCCCTCCGACCACCACCAACCATTCACTCTCACAACTTTCATACTTAGGCAAGGTGGGTGAAGTGTCTTGCCCAAGGGCACAACGACAGTTTTACGCCTGCGGCAGCAGGGATTGAACTGCCAAGCTTCCGGTTATAAGACAACCCACTCTACCAACTGAGCTACTGTCACCCCCCACTAACTGTCAGACATTTTACCGCAGTCTTTCATTTTTATCGGTAATTGTTACATTCCTATTCTGCTGGTATTGATCAACCTGGTCCATCTTGATGATCTGCTCAGTGAATGCGAAATATATGTTATTATAATACTGGGTAACTCTGTGTCAGGACCAAGCAAACCCAAAAGAAGTGGGCTAAACTAAGACACAGAAATGACTTTGACAGTATCTCCCACAATGGCCATCTCCAGATGGCCAAGACTGGTCAGGATGACCCCGGTGGAAATCAGTCTCGAGTTGGGGGTCAAGGATGAGACTCGGGGCCTCCAAGGAGCACTCCTCTGAGCTGCACCCCTCCAAGTCAACCAGGCATTGAAACTCACATCCTCTGCTGTGGATCACCAGTAGTTTCTTTGCAGTGTAGGCTGGCTGTCCAGGATATGTGGAGGAGGAGCGGGCGAGGACAGAACCAGTTGGCTGGATTCTCATGGTCCTGGACAACCCAAACCTCATTGAGACATCAATAATTCCCGACATTGGGAGTCATCCACACTACGGTCTTAGGGGAAGATCTTGAGTGGACAGCCAGGTGAGTTTTCCCACCCTGTGCTGAGGCGCTGGAGTCTGGTGATGATTGGCTGCCTGCTTGTAAGATGATCCAGTGTGGAGCAGCATCCCAGAGATAACTCAGGCACTCTATAGAGACCCCTGCCTCTGACTGTAGGGCCACAAACTATAGGGGCTTTTAGCCCTGGACACATTCAAATGGGGAGAGCCCAGTGGAAGAACTCAGAAAGGAGTTGTGGGAGATCTCGAGCCATAGGAGATTTTTTAATCAGGCTAACAGGTTCCAGGCCACTAAAACTCGGAGACCTGTCTCCAGCTTCTGGTTTATCCTCTCTGTCTGGCCATAGGTCTGAGGGTGACAGCCCATGCCCCTAACAAATCACAGAAAGCCCTCCAAAATTTAGAAATAAACTGCATACCCCTGTCTGAGATCACGTTAACTGGGAACCCTTGAATCCTGAACACATCCGTGAGGAGAACCTCTGCCGTCTCTTTGACAGAAGGTAGCTGAGGCAAAGGTATAAGGTTAACCATTTTGGAGAAGCAATCCACAACTGTGAGGATGACCATTTTACCTTGGGAACCGGGGGGATTAAACAGCATAAAATTGAAGCAGTTGAAGAACAGTGCTTGTCTTAATTGCCTGGAATTTAGTCTGCAAGCAGATCTGAAGTACTCCAAGTTCAGGTGGTCCATCAACACCAGGAATGAAACTTTATGCCCCTTAAAAAGGTTCCTTCAGGACCACCTTCGTAGCTAGCAGTTCTCGATTCATAACATCATAGTTGCATTCTGCTGGGGACAGTTTATGGAGCAGGAAGACACAGGACAGAAGCTGTGGTGAAGGAATCCTTGCGCTGCTTCAACACAGCATCTGCCTGAGGAGACCAGACGGCGCCGGACAGGGTGGAGGCCACAGCATGCAGCAGGGCTGCCACGGTACTGAAGCCTCAGATTAATCTTCTGAAGAAGTGGGCAAACCCTAGTAAGTGCTGTAAATCTCTCCAGTTGGCCCATCTGCCACATAACAGGAAAATGACTCAGGTTACTTCTCCTTAACTTTTCATGGTCCTGTAGCCTACCAAGGACTGGGCAGATGTGTTGAGTGTCAGTAACAAGTTGGGGGAGAATTGTCCACTGGGGAAAATAAAGTTTTTCGAATTTAACTGAATTGAGATAGATGACGAGTCCTCAATAGACAAAAGCACTAATGTTGAGGAGGTCTCGAAAGACATCATTGACCAGATCTTAGAAGACTGCAGGAGCATTCGCCTGGCCAAATGGCATCACCATGTATTCATAGTGTCCATATGGGGTGTTGAATGTTACTCATCTCACTCTCTGATGTGGACGAGGTGGGGTACACAGTGTATAAGTCCAATTTAGGGAAGACCTTGGCCACCTTTTCCTCAAAAGCAGAGATGATGAGTGGAAACAGGTTCTTGACGGTGATCCATTCAACCTGCGGTAGTCAGTGCAGGGGCAGAGGATCTTGTCCTTCTCAACAGATAAGAACCCTGTCCCTGCCAGAGAGAAAGAAGGTAGTTTACCTCACATTTCAGGCCCCAGGAGTCAATGCCAGCTGTGGACAAATTTACTGAAGGTGGTGAGCTTTCAGCCAGGGGTAACCCACAATGAATGGTTCTGTGGATGAGGCCATGACGAAGAAGGGTCGCAACTCAGTGTGTCTACCTCTGAAGATGATTTGGATGGTTATCATGAGCTGGGTCACCTTCCATAGTGAATGGCTGTCCAGAGTAGTGGCCTGAAGCGGGTCGTCCAGAAAGGTAACCCCATTTCCTATGCTTTGGTCAGGTTGACATCACAAGCTAATGACTTGACTGACCACAGTACAGGCAGAGCTAGCCACAAAAACGTTGTTCACGTCCATCCAGTGTCAGACGGTAACAGTCTAATGCTCCTGTATCTTCACATTGACTGGGTCCAGCCGGAACACATCCAGAGGAGCAGCTGAGGAGGCTCGGGCTCCTCTTTAGGATGCCTCCTGGATGCCTCCCTGGGGAGGTGTTCCAGGCATGTCCCACCGGGAGGAGACCCCAGGGAAGTTCTAGGACACGCTGGAGAGACTATGTCTCTTGGCTGGCCTGGGAACGCCTTGGGATCCTCCCGGAGGAGCTGGAGGAAGAGTCTGGGAACAGGAAGTCTGAGGACTGGAAGACTGCTGCCCCTGTGACCTGCTGCCCCAGATAAGCGGTGGAAAATGGATGGATGGATGGGTCCAGTTATGCCATGTGAGAAGTCTTGGTTGCTGATTTGTTGGGGCATGTGTGGTGAGAGCAAGTGAACTTACATTAATTATTGGAGCTGAAAATGCCACGTGGGGAATCGCACCCCAGAAAATCCTAACAGTTTTCTGTGTAAAAGACTCACAAGGGGCTTACCATGTGGCAGGGCAACCAAAAGGAAATGGGGATCCTCAAATGAATCACCCATGCAGAGATAGATTTTACTATTGGTGATGTGGGCATGTCTGTGAAGTGTCAGGCAATAGGAGAATAAAATTATCCTGGTCTTACATCAACTGAACCGTCAGATTCACTCTCCGGAGTTGTGCCCCATTGTGGGTGCAGGAAAGAATTGCACGACCCATTTTGTGTACCGTGCGCCACTGGTAAAGACAACGCCACTGTGGCAAGATGGCACCACTGTGTACCGGCAGCCGTCTAACCGCTCTGCTTAAACTGCTGCTTGTTGCTGCATTGTTTTGTATTTTGTGCCAGGATGTCTCTGGTTTGCTAGCGTATGACCGCCAGGCACTCATTGATCTGAACCGATCCTATGGGGTCTGGCTAAACTGCAATTTTGAGGATCAAACATCCAAACCTCCTCCTCACTTGGCCTCAGTACCAGCTTACCTGCTGTGCTCACCTGTCCCAACGTGGAAGAAGAGGACCAGAAAGCGCGAAAAATGCGGAGGCGTTTTCGTGAGAATCAAGGCATGCTGGACATCTAATTCGGGAATTACTCCTCTCCTCTGTACGCCTGGACGTCCTGCACTCCAAGGACCGTATGGATTGCGGTGGATTCAGCCTGTGGCTCCTGTGCGCCTGGACTCCGGCCTCTGGCACCTGCCGCTAGCAGCGCCGCTGCACAAGCGCCTCGCCAAGCACCGCGCCGTGGATTTTGGATCTCTCCGGCCGCTGAGCCGAGCCTCTCCACGGGCCTGCGAGAATGTGTCTCTGCGCCTGGGCCTGCTGAATGCTAGATCACTAGCCAACAAAACATTTATTCTGAATTATCTCCTAACGTCGTGGAAATTGGATTTTATGTTGCTCACGGAGACATGGCTGCAAGTCGGTGAGTCGACCCCGTTCTCCGAACTTTTACCTCCTGACTGCTTTTATCTTAACTCACCTCGGACCACGGGCAGAGGTGGAGGACTGGCAACCGTGTACAGATCCAGCTACACCTGTCGGCAGGTACCGGCAGATTCATTCTCCAGCTTTGAGCTTCAGACATTTTTGATAAACTTTGATACTCCAGTCATGTGTGCGTTGGTGTATCGCCCTCCAAAGTTTAACAACGATTTTATTCAGGACTTTACAGACTTTCTATCAGGCTTGTCCCTGAACTTTGATCAGTTTTTAATTGTTGGGGATTTTAATATTCATGTCTGCTGTGAATGCAGACCTCTGGCCAAAGACTTTTTAAATTTGATCGATTCTTTTAACTTGACACAGTCGGTGTCGGGCTCCACACACGACAAAAGGAACTGGTGCTGTCCCATGGACTTAATGTAAGGATGATTGATATTTGTGAAACACACATTTCGGATCACTCTGGGATACTATGTGTGGTGACACTGTCCCAGTGCGTGGTCACTCCACGCATTCCAGCTTGTCGGGTGCGCACAATCAATTCCCAGACAGCCTCCTCGTTTTCCAGCACTTCCAGCAAAATGTATTGTTTTGACATGCAAAATCTCTCCTTGGACTATCTCCTTTCATATGTCAATAGCACTTGGACGAACATCTTGAATGCAGTAGCTCCCCTTAGGCTAAAACGCCATAAGCCAACCTGCGCAACCAATAAGCGCAACCCTGGTTAAATGAAGTGACGCACAACCTCAGACGCGTGTGTAGGCGCACTGAACGGCAGTGGAAGAAGGACCGTCTTCAAGTCTCCATGAAAATACTAAAGGAAAGGCTCATGTAGTATCAAAGAGCAGCTACAGCTGCAAAAAGTACTTTTCTGTCAAACCTGGTGTCCACAAATTATCACAAGCCCCAGTTGCTTCTCAATACACTGAAATCTATTGTAAATCCGTGTGATAAAATCATTCATGCGCCCTCAGTAACCCTTTGTGAAAATTTCCTGTCGGTCAGGCGACAGCAGCTCAGTTGGTAGAGCGAGTCGTCTTATAACCGGAAGGTTGGCGGTTCGATCCCCGCTCCCGCAGGTGTAGAACTGGCGTTGTATCCTTGGGCAAGACACTTCACCCACCTTGCCTAGTGTGAGAGTGAATGGTTGGTGGTGGTCGGAGGGGCTGATGGTGCAGATTGGCAGCCTCGCTTCTGTCAGTCTGCCCCAGGACAGCTGTGGCTACAGTCGTAGCTTACCACCACCCAGTATGGAGTGAAAGGGTTGATGTGATATTGCAGTGTGAAGCGCTTTGGGCTCTGTCAAGCAGGGTAAAAAGTGCTATATAATGCTTTACCATTTTTCAGAAACAAAATTTCAGCTCTCAGACTGTCTTCTTCGCCTGTAGACGACCCACCGGCTCCATCAGTTTTTCATTCCAGTTTTTACTGTTTTGAACCTGTCTCTAACTGAACTGACTAATCATAGTTAAGCAGTTGAAACCTTCTTCATGTCCTCTGGACATCGTCCCAACTCGCTTGTTTAGGGATGTTTTTGATTGTATTGGTCCATGCATTGTGCAAATGGTGAATGTCTCCTTAATGTCTGGATGTTTTCCCTCATCACTGAAACATGCTGTTATACAGCCACTCATCTAAAAGGTTACCCTTGATCCAAATGTTTTGTCTGACTTTAGACCCATCTCAAAGCTGTCCTTTGTGTCTAAAGTTTTGGAGAAAGTTGCCTATAACCAGCTGCAGGTTTACCTTGACTCAAACAAAATTGGGGAAAAGTTCCAATCAGGGTTCAAACTGCAACACAGCACTGAAACTGCCCTTTTAAAAGTTTTTAACGACCTTCTTTTAACTGTTGATGCAGGAAAATCTGCTGTCTTTTTGCTCTTAGACTTGTCTGCTGCCTTTGATACTGTAGATCACAGCGACCCGCCTGAAGACACATGTAGGCATCAAGGGTACAGCACTAAATTGGTTCCGATCCTATCTCTCTGGTCGAAGCTTCTCTGTGAATCTGGGACAATACTCATCTTCTGTGTCTCCCCTGAATTATGGCGTTCCCCAGAGTTCAATACTAGCACCTGTCCTGTTCGCTCTGTATATGCTTCCTTTGGGTTCTATCTTTAAAAAGCATAAAATCGGCTTTCACTGTTTTGCAGACGACATCCAGGTTTATTTACCTGTTACGGCCAGTGACTGTCAAGGCCTATTCATACTTAACAAGAACAAGAACAAAGTTGACGTTGACGTCATTTTGTTCTCGCACCACCCCCTTGCCGAACAAATTTCGGCAGTGTGGCGCCCTCCTGGTGTTCAGCTGGTCTTCTCTGATTGGTCAGATTTTCCTGCTTCACCTCGACACTCCCACTTATCGTCAAAGCGGAGCCACTGAAGAGACGGTGCTTTATTGAATGGAGCAGAAAGCTCCAAGTTTGTCAACAACCCCTCATAAAGTCAGCTGAATTCATCTTTAGAATTATTTAACTGTCCAGGTATTTGATTACATTACTTGTACCTCTTTCTGTTTAACAAAATGTTACCACTGTTCAACGGAGAACTACAGTGAAAATGATTCTGGACTCAGATCATGTTTAAACTGATTTTATTTAATGACTGAAGTGAACACATTTCCAAAGGATGGATTTCACCACTCTGATAATCTTCAACCATAATGGCTTTATTATACATTGCCAATTAAGATACCACAAACACATTTCCCCGAAAAAAATTAATACAACTTGCTTAATCCTCACATCTCTCCCAAAAAATTTGAACCAGAATTTTAAAAACGATATATTTCTGAATGAAACGTTTTTAAAAGACATGGCAGAAATTATTCACATCGATTGCTGTATTTTTTTGTGTTTATTTTCATTCAAAAGATAATGCAGAGAATATACATAAAAGAAAATAATACAAGAAGCGTCTTTGAGTGTCCTGAAAAGCGCTATATAAAACCAATGCATTATTATTATTATTATTATTATTATTATTATTATACGTCATCAAGCTGCCGAGCTGTGTTCTTGTTCCTGTGGAGGATGTGGGGCCGTCAGTCTGCAGTGAAAACACTGCAGGACTGTCTCAGTGATGTTCAGACATGGATGAGTGCAAATTTTCTGAACCTAAATACATAATCAGAAATCAGAATCAGAAATCAGAATTGCCTTTATTATCATTGTAGCATTTAGATACAACGAGATTGTGCCGTCTCCCTTTTGTAATTACTTAATAAAAAATGAATACAATAAAATATAAATAATAAAAATAATTAAAAAATAAAATAAAAAAAAAACTGAGATTCTGGTTTTCGGTCCAAATAACCCCCTGCAAGGACATGACAGTGGTATTGCTCCTCTGTCCTCCTTCTGCCGGCCTTTTGTGAGAAACTTGGGGTGATGGTCGACTCTTTGCTTAAATTTGACAAACACATCAGTTCTGTCATCAAGACCAGCTTTTTCTATTTGAGGACTCTGGACAAAATCAAATCTTATATTCATCTGGCTGATTTCGAAAGAGCGATCCATGCTATTATAACTTCTTGTTTGGATTATTGTAATGCGTTGTATGTTGGGCTGGACCGGGGCTGGACCGGGGCTGGACCGGGGCTGGACCGGGGCAGGACCGGGGCTGGACCGGGGCTGGACCGGGGCTGGACCGGGGCAGGACCGGGGCAGGACCGGGGCAGGACCGGGGCTGGACCGGGGCTGGACCGGGGCTGGACCGGGGCTGGACCGGGGCAGGACCGGGGCAGGACCGGGGCTGGACCGGGGCTGGACCGGGGCTGGACCGGGGCTGGACCGGAGCTGGACCGGGGCTGGACCGGGGCTGGACCGGGGCTGGACCGGGGCTGGACCGGGGCTGGACTGGGGCGCCTGCAGCACCTGCAAAGCGTACAGAATGCTGCAGCCCGTCTCCTGACTAAAAGAAGCGGGAGCTCCTCCCCCTGTGCTGAGCTCTCTACATTGGCTGCTCATCTGTTTTCGAGTGGAATTTAAAATTTTACTGATCACTTTTAAGTGTGTGCATTTCTTGGACCCCCCATACCTGAGTGACGTGCTGCAGCCCGACGCGCCGACCAGAGACCTGAGGTCAGCTGACCTGCTTCAGCTGGTTGTCCCTAAAACCAGGCTAAAATCCAGAGGTGACAGAGCCTTCTGGGTAGCTGCCCCCCCCCCCTGGAACAGCCCCCCCTGGATGTCAGGTCCTCTCAGTCTGCAGGACAGTTCAACTCCAGACTGAAAACACACCTCTTCTCAAAGGCTCACTAGCTGGACTGGAGCTAGTGGAGCTTTATCTTGGTGTCTTATTTGTCTTATTTGTGTTTTATAAACATGTCAATCTTTTTTGTTTTCATTTATTTATTCTTTTTCTTTTTTACTTTTATATTTCTGTGAAGCACTTTGGCCAACTGAAGTTGTTTTTTTAAATGTGCTATACAAATAAAACTGAATTGAATTGAATTGAAAATCCCCATCAAGCAGCGGGCGCCTCAGAGTGTGCCTCCAACACGCTTAGATTGACCAAACGCTGCCACACCACCAAACTGCCACGGCAACAAACCTGCCAAGCCACCGCCACCATGGGAGTATTTAGCAGTGCCTTACACCTGACCATGGCGGGGCATGGAGCGCCACCCAGCCACCTTTCTACCTGCACTGCCAGGGCAGCGCTCACTGAGGCCAGGGGGAAAATGACCTCCAGCTACACTTCTAACATGTTATTTCATATGTTCCTGAATCCTGTAAAGTTTGTTTCACTGCATATGATATTCAGTTAACATTTGTTTGTTCTTACACTGACAGGACATCCTCCCATGTAAATTGTTGTTTAGAGTATCAATCATGATAGGAAACTGTGTTTTCTGTTGTTTTCAGGGGGGGAAGATTCCCATCCGGTGGACCGCTCCTGAGGCCATTCAGTATAGGAAGTTCACCTCCTCCAGTGACTGCTGGAGTTACGGCATCGTCATGTGGGAGGTCATGTCATACGGAGAGAGGCCGTACTGGGACATGAGTAACCAAGATGTCAGTCAAGTCCTGTCAAACCTTCCCCTTATCCTGCAGTGTTCTCCATGTCTACTGATTTCTCATTAACAGAGTCATTATGACTGAATTGGAAGATAGAATGGAGTTTTTCTGTTATTGCCATTAAAAGCGGCACATAATCAGTCCTGCCGTCCAATTCAGAGCAGAAAATCTGTTGAGTCTAGCAGAAAATGAGCGCAGGAGTTACAACATAGAATTACAACCCCCCAGGAAAAAAAATGTAACGGTGAAGTTTTTAACATGCTTCAGTCAGAAACACTTTGTCTTTTTTATAAACTTGCAGCAATGTTGTTCTGAACAACTCAGAGGATCGATGGCAGACTGTCTGCGGATCGATTCTACTATAAATCCACACAGATGGCAACATTCTGAAAAGGCCTTTCAACCCCCTGCTGTTTCTCTTCCACTACATAGATATTTTTGACCCAACTGTAGGATGAATATGAAGCCAGCGGTTTAACCAAAGAGTTCAAACTGCCATGAACACTTTCAGGTCATCGCTACACTAAATTCTCTGTTTAAAAGTCTGAAATTCATGCTTATGGTCCTCCGGAACGTCTCCAGTCCCGCCCATTGAAAAACCCATTGACGTCTGCAGACGTCAGGGGCAGCCAGGGACTGAAAAGCATTTTTACACCAAACAGTCCCGTGAAAATAGAACCTTAAGTGGAGTCAGGTCAAATGAGAGTCTACCACCTTGACATTCTTTTCATGGCTCTTGAGTTAAAATTGAAAGGATTGAAACTGAAGAGTCTTGGCATATTACAGTTTGTGTGATAGATGAGATACTCAAAGATTAGGAAATAAACTTTTCTTTTGTATTCTAGGATTTTGAGACACTACTGCTATGACGATTGTATATTTAATCAAAGAAACAGATTAACACTATAGCAGCACGTCAGTGATACAGGAATAATCTAAACCCTGTTTGGTTTGTAATGAACCAAATGTGTAAAAATAATTCTGTAATATCTTGGAGATGACAGTGTGGTTTTTCATGTCAGATGGGGGACAACAAAAGCTTCCAGTTTACTTTCACTTCGGTTGATATCCATTCTGTACCATATAATTCGATGAATTGTAATCACTGCAGGCATAAAGCAGTTTATTGATCAAATACCTACCGAATGTCACAAACTTCAAAAGTTATAGTATTTCCTCCCAAAACATGTCTTTACTGCAAAAACATACATTTCAATAGTATTTTGTGTCTTCCCTGTTTATACGGCGTTATAATTGCTCTGGCGTTCCTCCTGCTCCGACTCCCAGGTGATTAACGCCATCGAGCAGGACTACCGGTTACCTCCACCCATGGACTGTCCCAGTGCGCTGCATCAGCTGATGCTTGACTGCTGGCAGAAAGACCGAAACAACCGGCCCAAATTCAGCCAAATCGTCAGCACCTTGGATAAGATGATCCGAAATCCCAACACTCTCAAGGCCATGACCCCGCTGTCCTCAAGGTCAGACTGGTCATCGCTCAGCCTCTGACCTGGAAGTCACTTTGTTCTCACAGTCGTTTCCTTCTCTCCCTCTCCAGCGTTCACTTACCGCTGCTGGACCGCAGCACTCCGGACTTCTCCTCCTTCAGCACGGTGGACGAATGGCTGGACGCCATCAAAATGGGCCAGTACAAAGAGAACTTCGCCAGTGAAGGTTTCAGCAGTTTTGAGGCGGTGTCCCAAATGAGCATGGAGTATGTGAAGTTCTGCAGATAAACCCGTCCACCGTGTGCTCACACCCACACAACTACTATGAAAATCATCAGTATGGTGATTGCCACGGGTTGGGATAGGGGCAGGACGGTGAGGGTAGCGGGGGGTTAACGGGTTCGGGTCAGGATGGTTATATGGTTAGGGTTATGGTTAGGAGTAGGGTGGTTGTACGGTTAGGATAGTTACATGGTTATACTGGTTATATGGTTAAATGGTTAGGATAGTTACATGGTTATACTGGTTATACTGGTTAAATGGTTAGGATAGTTACATGGTTATACTGGTTATACTGGTTATATGGTTAGGATAGTTACATGGTTATACTGGTTATATGGTTAAATGGTTAGGACATAGGTGAAAGTAAGCCGGAACGCACCGGAACGCCGTGCCGGTAAGAAATATCCTGGCCTCTTCTACTGGAACGCCCCGGAACGCCTCTGAAAAGCAACTTTCCCTCATGCATACAAAGCGAGCCCTTTTTTTTCCAAGCAAATTTTACCGAAATAAGTGTAAAATTGATGAATACATAAAACTCATCTCCAGACTACATCTTCTGTGACGTGTTGAACAAGGTTAATGCGCCTGACGAGCACTGGAGCACTGGCTTACCGTGACAGGTTGCAGCTTGTAGCGGCAGTCTCTCGCTGCAGCGTAACGTTAATCCAATGTCCACTGTTGTGTGTTTTTTGCAGACAACAGGGTCGTCATTGTTGCAAAATAAACAAAACATAAATCCACAAGTAATAAATTGTGAGGGTTCACACGTCGTAAAATATTCTCCATCTCTCTGTCATGCAGCAGCATCACTCCTTCAAACAAGCACACGTGAAGTGAGGTAAACTCAATGCTTCTTTTCATTGGATGGCTGGTTGCCTAGGTGATGTAAGGACCCCTTCCCCCCGTCCCCGTCTCAAGAGACAACCAGGACAGGTCAAAAATGCAAAGAAAAAAAAAAAAAAAAAAACATTTAACTAAAAACAACATATGTTATATATACGAGGGTGTACCCAAAAAAAACCGGAATTTGATTATAACTTTTTATTTCTGACATTTCAAAATAAAACACCACCGTCGCCTTCAAAATAATCCCCATCCGCATTAATGCAGCGCTCCAGCCGTGTCTCCCACTTCACCAATGCGTCGTCAGACCCGTGCGTAAAAGTGCCATTTTTTGCCGGCTGCGATTTTTCTGTCCCCTCCTCCACATCTGCAAACCGCTGTCCCTTCAGCTGCTTCTTCAACCTGGGGAACAAGAAAAAGTCACTGGAGGCTTCATCTGGAGAATCAGGCGGATGGGAGAGGAGATTCATCTCATTCTTCTCCAGAAACAGCGTGAGGCGCAGCGCCGTGTCCGCTGGCGCTCTGTGGTGGTGGATCAACCGGCTCCACTCCGCCACGACGCTCTGCTTCCTCCTCACATCCTCACGGAGCGTCTGAGGACTTCCTGTAGTAGTCCTGGTTTACAGTCTGACCTGGAGGGACAGACTCGCTGTGGACGAGACCCTGGACAGCCAAGAAGCAGCTCAGCATTGTTTTCACGCTGAGCGGACCTGACGCGCCGACATCTGGCCCTTCTCAGACCCCCGGACCACTCATGGACCTGAGTCTTCCCCAGAGCAGCATCCTTGTAGGCTTGCTGCAACAAGCTGAGTGTTTCTGCTGCTGTTTTTCCAGCAAAAAGCAGAATTTAATGTTTGCGCTGCTCTGGCTTCACAGTCAATGTCGCCATTTTGGAAAAAATCGCAGACCTCCTCTGCACTCTGTTACTATAAATAGCGCCTGACAGGCGTCAGTGTCACTCTGGGAGCTCAGATTTCTCACAGATGTGCACGAGGCTTACCTGCAGCACATCTGACGGCCAGAAGTTGAAACTCATTATTATTATTGTTTTCTGACCAAATTCCGTTTTTTTTTGGGTACCCCCTCGTATATCATACATATTGTTGCGGCGGCAGGTGCCGCAGGGGGCCGCCATACTGTTTGGTGCCACAAGGCATCATGGGAGGGGTTTGTTCGGGCCGTTTCAAGATGTATTTTGTGTTAAAATTTGTTAAAATGTACTTCGTTTTGTTAAAGTTTGTTAAGTTATTGTTTTTCTATGTGTTGAAGCCGTTTTTCCGGTCTTTTTATGTTAAGTTTCATTTACGTTATGTTGGACCAACAGTGAGAAGGGTCGGTGTGAGACTGACTTGGCCTCTGTGCCAGTACTGCTCGATGTGAGCGACATGCTCTCAGTATTAATTAGTTGTTAGAAAAACAAAAGCTTACGATGAGTTGCAGTGCAGCAGTCCTCGTCGATCGTTGTCTTTGTGGTGAATAGGTCGTTGCCGCTGTTACAATATGTATTGTATTTAAACAATTAAAATAATTATCAAGCAACTAAAAAAATATTATACTTTCAAGAATGTCAAAAAAGAGCAGGATTTATCAATATCTGTTTTGTACGATGCTCGCACGCTTTGTGCACAAACTAAAAAAATGTTTTGAGTTGCACAGTTCCTGCAAGAATCTTATCTTACTTTCACCCCTGGGTTAGGATAGTTGTAGGGTTGTAGTGGTTAAATGGTCAAAGTGGTTACATGGCTGGGGTGGGTATATGAACGCTAAGTAAAGTGATTGTGCCACCAGATCTGATTAGCTTGATTTGATCTGACTGAAGTTAGGATTGGTGAGACTCATGGTGTGACCCCGTGGTTTGATCAGATTGTTTCACACGTCACGACTTTGTGTTTGTCTGTTACGTACTTCACCACATGACGCGTTCATGAATGTTTAGGAAAAATGTTGATCAATGGTGGAGTGATCAATGAAGAAAACTGCACCGTTTGTTCCTGATCAGTCAACAGTCAACAGTAAGGAGAAGGTTTATTTCATGTGAAAAAGAATCGGCGAATCTGATTATTCAAGCAAAGAAATCCAACTTCAGTCCGTTCAAGTGAGGCTGGATGAACAGCCAACATCACACAGACGTCACACCTTCATGTTGTATAACTGAGGAACTCTGGAGGGTCCTGATGATGGAGCATGATGGGGCTTTCTGAAGCTGCACAGCAATCTCTGTGAAAACTTTATCCAGTGTTCATTGTAAATGTACACATTCTGATCAGTCAGGAACAACTTCAATGTACAAACCTGCCAGAGGACAAATGAGAAAGGAATTTTGGGAAATTACTTTTTTGATTTGACACGTTTCTCAAAATCCCACAACACCAAAATTTGAAAGGTTCACAAAAATATTGTAGAGAAGAAAGAAAATATTGTAGAGAGTGATGACTTAGCTTTGCAAACTTAGCAGGAACTAATCACCTCTGCAGCTCCTGGAAAGCATGGCCTGCTTCACCACACCTCATTACTGGGCTCTGCTGGCTGCTGATGAGGACAGAACCTTTCGAGTCAGGCGTGTTGAAGCAGGGAGAGAGCGAGAACATGCTGGATCGGGGCTCTGTAGGAACAGGGCTGGAGAGCACTGCTCCACACTCACCCCATTTATAGAGTGTTTCAGTGATCTGGCTGACTGCTCACAAGAGCATGGACCGACATCGTGAGCAGAAGCTTTGCTTTGGTCGTCTGTCTCAGGTGTTAAAGAAACTGGACTTGGATCTGAGTGTGAAGTTTTAAGTCTGGATCCCTTCTAATTCCAAGATTAATATTGATTTGCTTTGAAAAATGGGCCAAATAACCCATCTCCAGGGTGGATCCCTGAGGGAGAACCAGAAACCATCTCCTCTGTCTTTTTTCATTCTAGTTTCAAAAGTTCAGTGCCATCCAGGCTTCATCTGGGTTCATAAGACACTCGAATCATATTTTAGTCAAACATGGGTCCCGAGTGACTCATAAATCTTTCAGTCATGTAACAATGGAGTGAAATGCCATGCCATGCCTGTAGTGGGGGAGCCAAGTGAGAACAATGAGAACAGAAGGGGCCTAACTCTGAGCCATGAGGCCCAGTCACCAAGGCTGACCCCAAGGCTTGGTCTACCTGCTAAGGCCTGGACCACTCCAGTGGAAACCACCTGATGCCCAGCCACTGCTCCAGCTGGGAGCTTGAAATGTTATGGCCCACTGTGTCGAAAGCAGCAGTTAAATCTAAAAGCACGAACAACACAATCACCAGAATCACCAGAACCTCGAGCTAGACGGACATTAAAAACTCTTCAAAGTGCTGATTCAGTGCTGTGCAGGGATTTAAAACCAGATTTCCAAAAACCAGATTTCCAACAGTCAAGGACATTATGGTCCTCCAGACAGGCCATCGTTTGACAGCGGACTGCTATTTCAAGTATTTTGAGAAAACAGTTGGTTTGGAAATGGGTTTAGAATCAGCCAGGACTGTGGGCTTCAGGCCCAGACGCTACACAAGGGGTGACATGAACCACTGTAGTCTTTTCCCTTTGCTGGTCTGTAACCGGTCTCTCCCCTCAGGGACATCCTGCGGGCGGGGGTCACGCTGGCCGGCCACCAGAAGAAGATCCTGAACAGCATCCAGTCCATGAGAGCCCAGATGAACCAGATCACCTCGGTGGAGGTTTGAGATGACAGACCAGGATGCACTGCAGCGTGGACCGTGACGTCCGTCCACTCTCAGATTCTCCTCCGTCCTTCCATACCGCTGGCAGCTGCTTGGTCTTCAGGTTACGGTCTGGATCCGAGGCCTCTGGAGTCCTGCGTCCTTCCACTGCCGCCTGAAGCCCGTCTTCAAGCTCTTCACATCCTCTCTGCTTGCAAAGAGGGCCTTAAATTTTGTGCACAGGAGTCAAAGACAAAATTGAATAAATTAAAGGAGATAAAATGTTCTTACCTTTTTAACTATCTTTTCAGCTGAGCTCCCGTCCTCCGCTCCTGTGACCTTTGACCCCCATGTGGGTGTTTTTCTTCAGCTGCGAAAGTGTGAACATCAGCTCGCCATGACACCTCTGTGTTTCCACACGTCTAAACCGTCCCTCAGATCTGTGCTCATCATGTCTTTTAACCACATTCGATGGTTTCACTTGTGGGATGCTTTCAGAAGACAGTGAAGATTTGAGCTGTTCAAATCATATCAAAGCAGTTTCAAACTAAAGCAGCGAGGCTCGTTTTTCTGCACCTCCATGTTTCGTTTGTTAGGATTCTCAAAGCATCTTCATCACAAAAAGTTGTCTTTACAGTTTGTGTATTTTCAGGATGTCTACTTGTTTTGCTTCTGCTGCTCAGAGTCTTTACCTGCTGCAGGGTGAAGCATGGATGAAAAGATTCCTTAAAGCAATTTGATTACTGAAGGAAGTTTGGAGAAAGAACTAGAAGATGCTGCAACAGTTTTACTCATGATTTAGAATCCTGCATCAGATGCTTGGTCTGGAAATATCCATGGAAAGACTGATGGCTGAAATCACGACATTCCACAATATAAAATGTTTTTCACTGTACTGTAATAATGAATTCAGAGCCCAAAGTCTGGTTCAGAAAACAGCAGATGATGGCACAGTTCTCTCAAACACATTCCCTTCTCTTTCTTGTGAAAACCGCGTAAATGTATCTGATATCACCCGCCCATCTTCTATACTTTCTCCATCTAGGCTAAGGCAGCATCGGCCACCAAGACACAAAGGGCAGAGGAAAGCATGCACAGGGAGAACATGCAAACAAGTACATGTGAGCTGTGAAACCGCAGTGCTGACCACTGCACTACAGTATGTACAATATGTGCTCGGTTCTTCTATTTAATGTGAACGGTTTGTTTCTATATGAAACATCAGTTTGAGAAACAAGTGGCTCAATTCAATTCACCTTTATTTATACAGTGCCAAGTACAGCAAGTCACTGCTGGACACTTTTACTGAGAAAAACAGTTCAACATGAAGCATCAGGGACTGTGGAAAGAAACACTTCCTTTAAAACGGAGGAAACCTGCAGGACCAGGCCCAGAGGAGACTTCCTGCAGAACCAGACCCAGAGGAGACTTCCTGCAGATCCAGACTCAGAGGAGACTTTCTGTAGAACCAGACTCAGAGGAGACTTCCTGCAGAACCAGACTCAGAGGAGACTTTCTGCAGAACCAGACTCAGAGGAGACTTCCTGCAGAACCAGACTCAGAGGAGACTTTCTGCAGAACCAGACTCAGAGGAGACTTTCTGTAGAACCAGACCCAGAGGAGACTTTCTACAGAACCAGACTCAGAGGAGACTTCCTGCAGAACCAGACTCAGAGGAGACTTCCTGCAGAACAGGACTCAGAGGAGACTTTCTGCAGAACCAGACTCAGAGGAGACTTTCTACAGAACCAGACTCAGAGGAGACTTTCTACAGAACCAGACTCAGAGGAGACTTTCTGCAGAACCAGACTCAGAGGAGACTTCCTGCAGAACCAGACTCAGAGGAGACTTTCTACAGAACCAGACTCAGAGGAGACTTTCTACAGAACCAGACTCAGAGGAGACTTCCTGCAGAACCAGACTCAGAGGAGACTTTCTGTAGAACCAGACTCAGAGGAGACTTCCTGCAGAACCAGACTCAGAGGAGACTTTCTGTAGAACCAGACTCAGAGGAGACTTCCTGCAGAACCAGACTCAGAGGAGACTTCCTGCAGAACCAGACTCAGAGGAGACTTTCTACAGAACCAGACTCAGAGGAGACTTTCTACAGAACCAGACTCAGAGGAGACTTTCTGCAGAACCAGACTCAGAGGAGACTTCCTGCAGAACCAGACTCAGAGGAGACTTCCTGCAGAACCAGACTCAGAGGAGACTTCCTGCAGAACCAGACTCAGAGGAGACTTTCTGCAGAACCAGACTCAGAGGAGACTTCCTGCAGAACCAGGCTCAGAGGAGACTTCCTGCAGCCTGTTTATTTATGTCTGCAGAAGAACCAGCAGCTCTGATCACACGTCGTCGTCCTTCATCAGAAACTAGACATTGAGGAACAGATCTAAACCAGCATTGCACAACTCCAGACTAAACCTTTAACCCTTCATAGATGAAGTTCCCACAGATGGTCACTGAGGTTTTCTTATGTTATAATTTAACAAACGCCATTTTTCTGATAAAAAGTTTTGCGGGAAGTGAGGGCATTATTCTAATCAGAGGATTGAAGAATTCATTTGAGCACTTGAAGCCGTTTGAGGAGTCACACACATACAAAGTAAGTCTTGAAATATTCTTCAGGAGGAGAAATTCTCCATTTCTCCATAATTCAGTGAGTTTACTATGAAGTGTTCAGATCAGCAGGATCATGCAGATAAAATACACATTGCACATGAATCTAGAATTCAGCAGTACTTTCCTGGAAACTGGATTCTCATAGTTACGGCTGTCAACACGATTCCTCTTTTAGTTTAAAACACTGTTGCTGTCAGTTGTGCTAACAGAAACCAATGGCAGCACAGGAGGTCGCGTCTGTTTTCCTTCATTCTGGATGCAATAAATGTGACCAACATTCAGTCAGAAGCCAACTGCTGTAATGAATGTCATGAATATGTGAGTGTTTTGTATTTGGCAGGGTGAGCTGAGGAGGCGTGGAGCCTCTGCACTGAAGACGGCCACATTTTCAGTTTTTTAAAAACAGCACCAAAGCAATAAAGATGCTGAGAACTGTTGAAAGATGACGAGACGTCTTCCTCCTCATGTTCAGGCTCAGATTCACCAGAATCTTACTCAAAGAACAACTTCTGGAAGCTTGGTTTCATCTGCGCATGCAGGAATGAATGAATGAATGAATGAATGAATGAATGAAACGATGTATGGTGGATGGATGGATGGATGGATGGATGGATAAATGAATGGAAGGATGGATGGATGAAGGGATGCTGGATGCATGACCAAATGAGTGAATTAATGAATGAATGGATGCATAGACGGATGAATCAACGAATGGATGAATGGATGAATGAGAGGAAGCAGTGGATGAATGAATGAAAGCTGCAGTGGGACAGTGGGCTTGCTTCCTGGTCAGGATGGCTTGTTGTGTTGTGAACGAGTGGTGGACTGGAGGAGCAGCTGGCCCTCACCCCTTCACCGTGTCCGTGAACAGGAGGCAGCGTCTCTCGTCCTCTTCCAGGACTGGCTCTCGTCCTCTTCCAGGACTGGCTCTCGTCCTCTTCCAGGACTGGCTCTCGTCCTCTTCCAGGACTGGCTCTCGTCCTCTTCCAGGACTGGCTCTCGTCCTCTTCCAGGACTGGCTCTCGTCCTCTTCCAGGACTGTCTCTCGTCCTCTTCCAGGACTGTCTCTCGTCCTCTTCCAGGACTGGCTCTCGTCCTCTTCCAGGACTGTCTCTCGTCCTCTTCTCATGCTGGTCATTCGTCGTTCTTTGTTGGATTTCCCAGTAATGCACTGTTTGGTCAGACTTCCTGTTTAGGAGCACATCGTGCTGCACTGTACATGTTGTACAACTTCTTAAGACGTTCCAGAGACAGTCTGAGTGGCGTGGTCCCGCCGCGGAGCAGCAGCGGTGTGAATGACGCCTGGCTTCAGGCTCGGCCTCGCCGTCCGGACAAACAGCTGCAGGCGTTCTGCTTCAGTCAACGTTTATTAAAGCCGTGACGTCCCGTGTCCCGAGAAAACACCTCTGAAGCTTTCTGCCGTCTTTTTCACTGAGGTGTATCAATGTTCCTGTCTGTGTGTGTGTGTGTGTGTGTGTGTGTGTGTGTGTGTGTGTGTGTGTGTGTGTGTGTGTGTGTTTACTCACTGACATGCACTGGGCTGGAGCAGGTGACTCCTGTCTGGACGGGTGGAGCAGCTGACCCCGCCCTGCCAGACTGCAGTCAGTCCTCCTTCACCCCTCCGTCCTCCGTCCTCCTTCACCACTCCGTCCTCCTTCACCCCTCCGTCCTCCGTCCTCCTTCACCACTCCGTCCTCCTTCACCACTCCGTCCTCCGTCCTCCTTCACCACTCCGTCCTCCTTCACCACTCCGTCCTCCTTCACCACTCCGTCCTCCGTCCTCCTTCACCCCTCCGTCCTCCTTCACCCCTCCGTCCTCCGTCCTCCTTCACCACTCCGTCCTCCTTCACCACTCCGTCCTCCTTCACCACTCCGTCCTCCTTCCCCACTCCGTCCTCCTTCACCACTCCGTCCTCCTTCACCACTCCGTCCTCCGTCCTCCTTCACCACTCCGTCCTCCTTCACCACTCCGTCCTCCGTCCTCCTTCACCGCTACGTCCTCCTTCTTTCCAGCAGGACAGCAGATGAAGATGTTTCCTGGACTCTTTTGCTCGGCGGCACTCGGGACGCTGCGCCGCTCAGCTGACTGTCACTCCTGTCGTCTCACCTCCAGCTTTTATGTGGTGCAAATGTTTGATGGTCAACCTGTGAAGGATGTATCAACTTTAATTATTTGTAATATTGTTACTGGTTTATTTTGTAATAAATAAAGTAAAGCCAAACTGAAGTGCAGGCTTTTTTCAATAGTGTGACAATGGCAGGTAATCCAGTTCATCTTCACATATTATAACATTTTACTCCATTACATTACAAGTGCAGGAAAAATCCAAGTTGGCTTCTCTTCAAAACTTGATCAGAGTTCCGTCTGTAAGTGATTTCCCCCGATGTTGGACTGTTTGTTTCCTTTGTTCTGCATCTCTGCATGTCCGTCACTGTGTTGTTTTTTTATTGCTGACTTACGTTGGGGTGACGACTTTCATTTGACCAGTGTAGTACTGTATCTGTCCAGCAGAGGGCCTCAGTACTACGTCTTAAATTGATGACAGGGTTTGTTTACATCTGCTGAGTTATATTTATATCTGGCGTTCTTGTTGTTGGTGACTGATTTGAGCTGTGGCGGAGGTCTGCCTCTCGGAGTGCCACATTCTAGTTTTCAGTGTAATCTAGAGTCATCACAGCACAGAACACAAAAGCCAAAAGGAAACTAAGTCTATGGCGACGTTCACACTGCAGGGCTGAACGCTCAATTCGGATTTTTTTGTGAAATCCGATTTTTTTGTGAGTTCGTTCACATTTACAATAAAATGCGACTTGTATGTGATCTCCCGTCTGAACGGAATACAAGCCGAAAGTGTCCCGCATGCGCAGAAGAGGACAGAACGTCTCGCAGCAGCGCTCCAGTGTTTGCGGAACCCAGAAGCGGACAGAATCTGCAGCTTTTCAAGCGTCGATGATTTATTTAAGAAATGATCAAATACGCATTCTTACAACTGAACATTAGCAATCATTTGATCGCAGCGCTTCTAATCAGCCGCGACGAGCTCCTTCTGTGTGTGTGTGTGTGTGTGAGAGAGAGAGAGAGAGAGAGGGAGAGAGAGAGAGAGTGAGAAAGCGCATGTGGATATTATTATTATTTTTCCTCTCCATTGTCCTGGCGCTGCAGAATTTAGCGAATGAGAAGGAAGAGAGCCAAGTTTTTGGCCATGGCGTTTTGTGGGGCAGCGGCAGCAACAGAGAAACGCAGCCAGGAGAGGTGGGACAGTGATGAGAGGCTTTAATGATACGGAGTTCAATCATACTTTTCGGATGAAAAGAACTCCCTTAATGTGCGTCTGCGAGCGCCTTTTTTTAACACTCACGGTAAGACACACGTCTCCGGCGCCCCGTATCGTGACGTGCAGGTCGGATAAATGCGACCTGGCCGTTCAGACTGAAGTCGCATGGCAAAAGATCCGATACGTATCAGATTTAGGACCACATATCCAAGTGGCCCGGGTCGCATTTGAAAAAGTCGGATCTGTGTCGTTCAGACTGTCAGGAAAAGATCCGACACAGGTCGCATAGGGGCAAAACAATCGGATTTGGGTCACTTCAGCCTGCAGTGTGAACGTAGCCTTTGTGAAATGCAACAGAGATTCCTGAAACCAAAACCAAAGAACAAAGAACCAAGTGCCTCAATAACCAGCAGGGTACTCCTGACTGCACCAAGAGGCGATGTGAGCGTCTCTGGTCGCCGCAGCTGCTGGCTGGTGGGATTGGCTGACGGGACTGAGAAGCTGCTTCCCAATCGGGCTGCACAGGCGCCGGCGATGAAGCTCAGCTCCTGCTTCGGCCGCAACCTGAGAGCTGCAGGACACTCACACAGGCATACACACACAAATCCAAACACTCACACACAGGTAAGGAGGTAAATGCGTGCAAATACGGCAGTGACCGTAACAGCGACACCCTTTTGCAGGTTATCAACAGGTTTTGTGGTTTGTCCTAATTTTTTCAAGAAACTCATTAACTGTTGTGGCTACGTGAAAAATGAGAACATCGGTGTGAGAAATGCATCAAGGCAACTGAGACAAACACAAATGAATCACATGTTTGTTGCACAATTTAAAAACCTTTCAGGACATTTATGTAATATTTTGTTATTTGCTGAGCTCGACATCAGAGAGAGAGTGCTGAGGGATTTAGAATTAGAAGGTGGATAGATGGATGGATAGCCAGACGGAGCGACATATTCCTCATAGAATCCTGTTTATCGTGTGTTGACGTCCATCTGAAGCAGCCGGTGATGAGCTGCGTGGTGAAGGAAGGCTCGTCTCTCCTGCCTCCGCTCCTCCGAGTCACGATGATGGAGTGATGGTGAAGCGTCGCTGAGGAACGAGGAGACATCGGGCTGAGCGCTGTGCTGTTATGCACCTGTTGTACAGACGTCGCTCGTAAAGTGAGCATCACAGAAATGGGGCTGTCACCTGAGCACCATCAGAGCAGTCAGCTGGTCTGCCAGGCGTGGAGGGCTGTCCTTGCTGCCATCTCTCACATCTCACGGCTTACCCCACAAAGCCCGCCCCTTCCTGCTTTGGCTCTTGTTTGCTTCTGTTTGCCTGAGTGGTAATCCTCCTCCTCCTCACATCCCCCTCCTCCCCTCTCTCCTGCACGCTCTGGTTTTCGCTCCTCCTCTCTCTTGGTGAAGCCAGTCCTTTGCTGTTTGATCCAGACAGCTGTGGCACGATCTCCTGGAATACAGCAGACCCCGGCTGCTCCGCGGCTCTTCATTTTCTTCTGGTTTTGCCATGCAGACAGCACAGAGGGATGGCAGCTCAGCACTGATCCAGCAACATCTGACCTTTCCTCCCCCCTCCCCTCCCATGCTTTTAGAATCCCCAGCCTTCTTCCGTTTCAATGCTCCCTCACCCCTGTCTCTTGATTCATCATCACCCCCTCGACAATGTTACCATGCATCAACTGGCTGCAGCCTCTCCTCGCCTTGATCTCCTCCACTTTGCTCACACAAAGCCAGAATTGCCCCCCCAGCTGCCTTTGTCCGGACCCCCACACCGTGGACTGCACTGGCCTCGGCCTCACCACAGTCCCAGACTCCATCCCTCTGAATGTCCGCCGGCTCCTGCTCTCTAACAATGGGATTCTCTGGATTCCTTCAGATTTTCTGGTCCTCTACAGCGATCTGGTCTACCTGGACATGAGGAACAACTCTTTGTCTCAGCTGGAGCCAGGGACCCTCAGCACATCCTCCAGATTAGTCTTCTTAGACCTGGGTAGTAACAACCTGACAGAAATCCCCTCGGGAACGTTCGGAGAGTCGAAAAGTTTGATCAAACTGCGACTGGGGAGCAACCCCTACCTCAGCCTGGTGGGATCGGATGCTTTCATGGGGCTGACGTCTCTGAGGGAGCTGGACATGGAGAAGAACGGCCTCACGGTGCTGGACGTCCAGGCGCTGGAGCCACTGTCCTCCCTCCGAGTCCTGCGTCTGGAGGGAAACCCCTGGTTCTGCAGCTGCCACTTCGCAAGCCTGTTTGTGTGGCTGACGGAGAACCAGAACAAGCTTTCAACGGGTAAGATATAAGCTGCTTACAGCTGGAACTTGTGGATTTTGTCCCATGAGAAGCCAGACAAAATTCAAAAACTCCCCTGAGATACAGTCACTCTTCACTGATCAGAGTGAATGAGATGGAAATCCAGCAAGCAAACGAAACACGACTTTTATCAGATACAATAATCAAACTGATATCAGACATGTGTGCAGCAGTAGAAAAACTGTATCTGTTCTATTAGGAAACACAGAAGGTGTTTGGAGGACTGTCATTTCCTGTTAAACTTAACTTTATTTGAAATGATAAAGTGCAGTCATTAGACGTACACAAATGTAAGATCCATCTGCTTGATCAATGCTGATCTGAAGGTCAGAGAAGTCGACCTGGGATCATATGTTACCAGTGTGGCCCAAGAGCATGACCTTTAACCCCACCTGCTCTTTTAGCAGCTCATTTATGATCCTCATGCAGTGATAGCATGCTGCAGCAACAACATGCTGCATCAGCAACTTTTACTGAAAAAGGAGAGAAGATGTTTCCTTTGTTGTTTTCACAGTTTTCCAGGCACTGGTTGGACAGGACAGTGTGGGACGAGCAGATTGGTCCTTCATATGGTCCTATGATTGGTCCTGTCTGTGGTGTATTTCCCTCAGGTCTGAGAGGGATCGAGTGCTCACTGCCGGACGGCGGAGGTCGTATTCCTTTGAGCCTTTTGTCTGAAGACAGCTTCAGGGAGTGCCGAGGAATCCTTACTCTCACCGACTACCTCATCGTCATCTTCTCGGGTATCTGTGTGTCAGTGACGGCCATCGTGGCAAGCTTCTTCCTCGCTTCGACAGTCCATTGTTTTCAACGCCTCAGTAAAGGTGGCAAAGGAGACGAGGAGGAGGGGAAAGACTGACGTGTCTGATCTGACAGGAGCGATCAGGATGGAAAAGAACCAGCAGGCTTCAATCACTGTGAACGACTGATTTCCCTGAATGTTTCAGTTTCAGCAAGCACTACAGATACAGCAACCAGGGCTTGTGGGTAATATGTATCAATTGAAAAATTCAATCTGCCCGAGAGTGCTTCCTCTGCAGTCACCTTTCAGGACTCGGGTATGATTCTGTAACTCGTTTCCCTACATGTGTAGAATCCATGGAGGTGGAATGAAATGCTTTCTGCCACCATCATGGCTAAAAGTTGAATTTAGATGTGCCTTAAGGTGGCAGGTAGCTTGAATACTTCTATCAGCATTTCACTAATCTAAGTCTTTTTTATTCATCCCTATCAGTGAGGAGGGAGAGAGTTAAACACTGTGGATTTTACAGCTTCGATATTTTAGTGTATTTTCCAGCAGTAATACTTTATACTTCAGGCGACATGGACATAATATTTTTACTTTTCTAAGTATTAATGTCACCTGGAAGTAATTATTCGGAATCAGAAGTGATTTGGAGATTTCTCTGCCATGGTGAAAGGGAGGTGTTGAATGTTTGTCCTGGGTCATCCTCTTTCATGGTGTGTGTTTAAAGGGGCAAAGCACAGTTTTAAATATTGAATTATCAATTATTCACACCCACACACGTTTTCACCTTTGCCTGATGGGCAGCAAGAGCTATTTCTGCAAGATCGCAGTCACTCCTATTGTCCTGTGCAGGGCGCTGAAGGCACAGCAGTATGAGTGATTCGGGTACGAATCGCTCTGAGCCTGACGTAATGCGCCTCCCACTGGCCTGGTAATCCTTAAGTTTCGCTTTGTCCGCCATTACTCCGCCAGACGCTTAGCAGCAACAGCTGAGCAGTACTGAGGATGGAGCTTCCAGAAAGTAAGAACAGACCGGCTTCCAGCACTGCCACAGCTCCACACAGACCCACCAGGCAGAAGAAACTTACATTTTACTGGAGCGCTGCTAAAAGAGCGAGGAAGGAGTTCCCCTCTTCTGTGCACGTACACGAGCATTTCCCTAAGCTGCAGTTATGCCTAAGGTCGGTGTTTCACATAAAACGAGCAAACTGCGCTGTGCTCCTTTAAAGTTCAGCCACAAACAGAAACATGGCGATCTCAACAACAAAAACTTGTAGGTGATTCCTCACTGCACACATCAGTTCACAGCATCAGTGGACATGAATTGAAATGTTTTGAATAAATCTGTGGTCTGTTGAATGTAAACTTTTAATTTGCATCATAAAATCATTGATTTACTCTAAGACGGTAAAAGGTGAATTAACTCTTCAACACCACATTAGCATGGAACAGATACTACAAGCATTTGTTTATCACCTGAAATTTCACCACAAGTTTTCGCAGAAATCCTCAAAAGAGCATTTGCATGAGTAAAGTAACTTTAGGCAGACTGGTACAGTTTGTCTGGGTCTGCAGTGACGAGCTCGCCTCATGTATTTGTAATCTCACAATGAAAGGGCTCTAAGCTGATTTACAAAGATGTGTGAAAGTTTGGCTGACTGAAGACAAGAGAAACAAGACAAATAAATATTTTTTGCTTTACAATTTGATTGTTGTCATGGCACTTTGTTCTGCCCCACTGTTGGCCCAGGTGTTGTTTCAGGGTTCTGATATTCAGTGGTTAGGATGATCAGTAAAGGACAGAAACATCAACACAGGGTAGGTCTGGCAGTGCAATGAGCTGGAAGTCAAACCAGCTCCTGATAAATGCTCATATTAAAAACCTAACTGATGTAATATGAAGATATCCTCTGCATTTTTAAAATGTGATGGGTTTTCGGCTTGGTGTGGTTGTGGGAGTCTTGAATCTGGTAAACTTCCAGTTCATTTATGGAGTATTTTACAAAGTCAGCGAATTCGCTGTAGGAGGTTTACCTGCACGCCTCATTTCAGCACGACAGGTATATAACCTCTGATGGAGCGAAGCAGTGAAATGAGAAATGTTCAGAAAAAGTCTGGATATTTCACACACTTTTTCAGAAAACGCTGCAGCCTGACATTAACACCGAGCTCACACTCCGGACACCGCAGCTACTTCGCAGTCATTAAAATCAATGCTGTGGCTCACACCGGCCGCGGTCCGGCTGCGGTCCGGAGTGCCGGAAACTTTCCGCGAGCATCCTATAGTTCTGGACGCCGTGACCCTACTGCGTCAATCCAGACAGAAGCAAGTCGGGTGCTGGAAGGAAACCTGATACGTCTTCTAAAATAAGTGATTTCAAAATAAAATCTGTCATGTTTTTGCCTTAACATTCTATTTTTTTTTTTTAATTCTTGTGGTTGAATACAAAACAAACAACGTGATGCAGTAATTAGACGCATTAGAGCAGGGGTGGGGAACCCTGGTCCTGGAGGGCCGCAAACCTGCATGTTTTCCATGTCTCCCTGCTTCAACACAGCTGATTGCAATGAGGCTCGTTATCTGGCTTTCTGCTGGACTTGGCCATGAATCTTGATTCGATTCAGGTGTGTTGAAGCAGGGAGACATGGAAAACATGCAGGTTTGCGGCCCTCCAGGACCAGGGTTCCCCACCCCTGCATTAGAAGAATGAAGTATTTGTAAAATGCAAGGTCTACCACGAGTATCATTGTAACATCCGAGTAGCAGCACTTAGCAATTACTGTCAGTACATTATTCAAATGTTGCATTAACAAAGAATATACGTACTGTAATTTACTGACTTTAGTTTTGTTTGATTTGATGGAACGCTTCTTATTCTGCTTAATGGACACCAAAACCACATCAAGAATAGATAAAAATGTCCCACAAACCTTATTTTGCTTCGTACATTACATAATAGAACTTTAGTTATCAAAATTGAATCCATTTGTAAACATTAAAGGAGCAAAGCACAGTTTTAAATATTAAATTATCAATTATTCTCACCCACACACGTTTTCACCTTTGCCTGATGGGCAGCAAGAGCTATTTCTGCAAGATCGCAGTGGCTCCTACTTTCCTGTGCAGGGCACTGAAGGCACAGCAGTATGAGTGATTCGGGTACGAATCGCTCTGAGCCTGACGTAATGCGCCTCCCGCTGGCCTGGTAATCCTTAGGTTTCGTTTTGGTAAATGGACTACACTTGTATAGCACTTTTTCATCTGCATTAGCAGAGTCCAAAGCACTTTACAATGAAATATCATATTCACACCGTACTGGGTGGTGGTAAGCTGCTGCTGTAGCCACAGCTGCCCTGGGGGGGGCAGACTGACGGAAGCAAGGCTGCCAGTCTGCGCCATCAGCCCCTCCCAACCATTCACTCTCACGACTTTCATACTAGGCAAGGTGGGTGAAGTGTCAACACCAGTTTTAACAACAACAGTTTTATGCCTGCGGGAGTGGGGATCGAACCGCCAACCTTCCAGTTATAAGACGACCCGCTCTACCATCTGAGCTGCTGTCGTTTCGTCCGCCATTACTCCGCCAGACGCTTAGCAGCAACAACTGAGCCGTACTGAGGATGGAGCTTCCAGAAAGTAAGAAAAGACCGGCTTCAGGCAGGAGAAACTGAAATTTTACTGGAGCGCTGCTAAAAGAGCGAGGAAGGAGTTCCCCTCTTCTGTGCACGTACATGGGCACAAGCCACAGACACGAGCATTTCACTAAGCTGCAGTTACGCCTAAGGCCTGCAGGGGTCGGTGTTTCGCATGAAACGAGCAAACTCCTTAATGCACTTTTAACACATGCACATATAAAATAGAAACAACTAGTAGGTAAAGAACAGCTTCATGTATGCATTAATAGAACCTTTCATCAAAAAAACCATGCGACAAACATATGCAGGCTTTTAACGACCAATTTAAAACAATAATGAACCAACGAAATGAGTTCTACCTTCAACAACGGAAGAGTCTTCTGTACGTGTTTAGAGTGCTGCAGTGATCAGCAAATTTCTCGACTCCGATTAATAAAAACAAAACAAACAAACAAAAACATGAAATGGGCTAAACAAACAATTTGCTGATCAACTGACTTATGAATAAATTATTGTAGTGCAAACAGTCAACATAATTTCTATTTCCAAAATATATCTGTAATTTTAAATTGTCCATGTCTAATATGCTTAATTTTCAGCCAGGCCATAAACCACTTGGGAAGTTTTCCGAACAGCTCTTTCGGTTTTAATGCCACGCCACTAAAACACCCTGCTGCTTGGTACAATCTTTGTACACTAATTGTGTGCTTTGCTTTCCATCAACGTCCAATCCAAGGCTTTGGCTTAATATTTCCCGTAGAAAGAGTGATGGATGAAATCGATCTGCAATGTCTTTAACATGTTGAGACACTCTGTTGAATGTCCGAAGAACTGACATGTCATCCTCAGTAATGGGTGGTGCAGGGTGGAGAGGCGGGTCAGAGTCCAGAGCAGCTGACTGGGGCAGTTTATTACAAAATGAAATGACAAAATCATCACATTTTGGGCATTTATTACAAAATGAGGCTTAACACACCACCCTCATACTGAAACACTCACACACACCACGCTCATACTGAAACACTCACACACACCACCCTCATACTGAAACACTCACACACACCACCCTCATACTGAAACACTCCCACACACCACCCTCATACTGAAACACTCACACACACCACCCTCATACTGAAACACTCACACACACCACCCTCATACTGAAACACTCCCACACACCACCCTCATACTGAAACACTCACACACACCACGCTCATACTGAAACACTCCCACACACCACCCTCATACTGAAACACTCACACACACCACCCTCATACTGAAACACTCCCACACACCACCCTCATACTGAAACACTCCCACACACCACCCTCATACTGAAACACTCACACACACCACCCTCATACTGAAACACTCCCACACACCACCCTCATACTGAAACACTCACACACACCACCCTCATACTGAAACACTCCCACACACCACCCTCATACTGAAACACTCCCACACACCACCCTCATACTGAAACACTCACACACACCACCCTCATACTGAAACACTCACACACACCACCCTCATACTGAAACACTCACACACACCACCCTCATACTGAAACACTCACACACACCACCCTCATACTGAAACACTCACACACACCACCCTCATCATTCATCGTTCATGCTCTGAAAATGACACAGAACAAGATACCGGCACCATCGCCACGGGCGGTTTGTTTATGAGGGCGATGGGGCGACGCCCCACCACAGGGGAAAAAGGAGGGATTTCTTCCCATCGTATTCCTCCAGTGTCACAGGGCCTGCTCGCTGTCATTGTCCAATCAGCGCAGGGCTGTGCTCCATAAAGTAACGCCCCCTATTTGGGCGACTTCAGGCAAGGTGAAAATCGTCCAGATTGCTCTCATAGACTCTCATGCAAAATCAGTTTATTTCTAATTTCAGTCGTTACAACGCATTCCCTATGGATTCTGGGAGGGCTTGCCCCAACGTGCTTTCGTCGTACGTAACATGGGTGTAGCTGGTGGTGCACCGCGCTAGCTAGCTAGTCAGTTCGAGGTCAGTATGGCGGCACGGAGCAACTCCAGTCTTTCATTGAAAGAAGTCCCTTTCAGTCGTCGTAGTGACGAAGACAAACTGGCAACAAAACAATTAGGACCTCCCAGACCAAATTTAAAAATAAAACAAATATCTACAAAAGGGGGTGTCGTGGAAATTCTATGATGTACCACTGACAGAACTGGGTGAAAAGAATCCTCAAGGAATGGTCTTCTGAAGCTTTCTTTGGAGTTCAGAGGTCATGCAGACAGCTGGCCTGCCTGCATGACAGAAACTCCAGATGAGACAGATAGAGAAGAATAAACTTCGACCCCTCCCAAGTCGGAGGAGTCTGAGCGGGTGCTGGACAGTTCAGAGGAAAACAACCTTGGAAAACAGTGCAGTCATTATTGAGATCCAGAACTCTGCAGAAACTGGACATCTTATCAGAGCGTTTCCCAGGCCTGAATCTCAAGGCAAAATGACTCTTGTGAGTCATTAAAAAAACAATGTAGCAGCTAATGCATTATTCTGCTACACCTGCACACTGTTTCACCCCGATGGCGGCGCGGCAGACACCACCGCACGGACAACCACAGGAGTCACCGACGTGCATCACCTGTCTGAAAAGGTGACGAGACACGAGTCCTCTAAGACCCACATGGACACTTTGGGGCGACAGTAGCTCAGTTGGTAGAGCGGGTCGTCTTATAACCGGAAGGTTGGCGGTTCGATCCCCGCTCCCGCAGGCGTAAAACTGTCGTTGTGTCCTTGGGCAAGACACTTCACCCACCCTGCCTAGAATGAAAGATGTGAGAGTGAATGGTTGGTGGTGGGAGGGGCCGATGGCGCAGATTGGCAGCCTCGCTTCCGTCAGTCTGCCCCCCCCAGGGCAGCTGTGGCTACAGCAGCAGCTTACCACCACCCAGTATGGAGAGAATGAAGAATGCAATGTAAAGCGTCTTTGAGTGTCCTGAAAAGCGCTGTATAAAACCAATGCATTATTATTATTGTGTGAAGTTTGCTGCGTTTGTGCGGGTGAACATCGCAACACAGCTGGATGAGAGCTACAGGCTAGCGGTTCGTCGTCACAACGATGAGGTGAACAAGAACCGACACATTTTAGCCCGCCTCATCGACTGTGTCAAGTTCTGTGGAGTGTTTGAGTTGGCTTTGCAAGGCAAAGACGAAAGTGAGGGCTCCAACAACCCAGGCGTTTTTCGGGGCTTGGTTGACTTGGTGGCATCGCTGGATGAGGCGTTTGAGGAGCACCTAAAAACCGCCACAGTTTTCAAGGGAACCTCAGAGACCGTGCAGAACGAGCTCCTGGAAAGCATGCTAGCCATCATCAGGGGACATATCACGGAGGAGGTCAATTCCGCCAAATGTGTTGCCATCCAAGCTGATGAGACCACCGACGTGACGACACAGACGCAGCTGCCCACTGAGCAAAAAGACGTTGAATCGACGTCTTTTTAAGGTCATTGTTGGACGTCCCAGCAACGTCCCCACAAGGTGCAGAATGTAACGCCAGATGACGTGTTTTTTTTTACGTAATTTCGACGTCGGGTATCGACGTCACCAGGACCTTCAGACAAGGGCCAAAAAAAGAGGGGAAAATATAATTTAAGTTGACCAAAACTTAATCTCCGGGTTTGCAGCATATTCTTTCAGTTATTTCAACAATTTATTACAGACGGGTGACACTCGAGATTCGAAGTCACAACTTACTGTTCGGCGATCCTCAGCCTGACCTGTTGAGCTGTTAGTTTATTGAGTGAACCATCTGTAAACGGGAGGGTGACCACTATTTTGCGGAATACTACTTATCCTACAATAAAGTGGTGGTTTTAAAAATGTTTATGTGTTTCTCCAAAGTTCACAATTTGATGAAATTACGTACTAAATTTAACCGCTTGGGCCGCTCTTTTGTTAGACATAATTCTATCTTTACGAGACAATGAAAACAAACAGGCTCAAAGAAAAAGAAATACAAGGCGGGGTTAACATTCACATAAACACTTTTCCAATGGTAAATTATCAACGTTGTCTGGATGTTGAAATAACGTTGTTTTTCAACTGACATATTTCAGGAAAATTTTTATAAGTCATGATTTTAAAAATACTGACGAGTATATACATCTGAAGAATGTTGATATTTCAATGTTGAATCCACAGTGAGTTTACGACACAACTTCAACCATTTACTATCAACGTTGTTTTGAGTCCAAGGTTATTTTCCTGTTACTTCATTTGAGTCAATAACCAGCAGATGCTAACTGGAAATGCATAAAGACGGCACCAACCTCCTGACAAGCCAAGGTACAGCAAAATTCACAGGTACAGGAAACTACGATCACAATCCAATTCTTTTTAAACAGATTTTATTGCAAAAATGCACAGTACTCAAAATACCGGACCAGTGATGAATCTGCAGCTAACTCTTCCTCCATCCGCTGTCCCAGCATGCTATGGTGCTGATGGCCCTCAAAAGGGACTGTGACCGGCCGGTCCAAGGTGGCTCCAGACTACCGTCGGTCCACAAAACAGGAATCAGGGTTCCCCGACAACCGCTGGACCAGCGATTAAGGGAAAAACACTTAATTAGCCCGACAGCAGCGTCTCCAGCTCCGTGGCTTTCGCAGTAAAGTGTAGCATCTGACACACCTCCACTTCCGGGTTCACTCAGTCAAGCTAATATACACTATGGCATAGACATACATAGAAAGGCTAGATGGCTCATTGGACTTTCTCCGGCGACGTCACTGGTCGGCCATCTTACCTAGGGGGACTTCTCCGGAGCGCTCTATGGGCAGTGGATGGAAGGTAAGCGACCTACACAAACAAAAATACACTTAGCTTGATGAATTCTTGATGGATTTACAAACGGTTTGGTTTATTAAAAACCTTATCAGCGTGGCCATGACTCAGGCCACGCAGATCTGTTCAAATTGCAGTTTTTCCTTTCAAAAATCGCTGCATAGTTGTGTGTTTGTTACAGCCATTTGCAAAGCTGTAATCTGGAAGTTTAGGTTTCCGTGAGACCACTAATAATTTTAATAATTTTGTGACAACAACTTATTTTGTCTAAATGACAGTTTGTGTGGGTGCAGTTGGGTATTAGCTAGCAAAGAAGCAAGAGGTTGTGAATGAGACATGTGAGCCACTTGGACTATTACAAAGTAACCTGGAGTCAATTCTATACAGCTGGGAACGGTATTCTCCGTTTTAACATGATTTCCAAGCTGTTTCATTAGTGAAATATATCCTAGATTTAGATTAATTGCGATACAGTAACTGGCTGGCTTTGTGTTTGCAGAAATACCCCCCTACAGTGCAAGATGCCACACTTTTGTGCAGCATATGGATGTTCAAATGAACGTTCCCTCGAAACAAGAACCCGTGGAATAACCTTTCACTCATAAGAAATGACTTGAGGGACATATTTAGGATAGTTGTTACAAACTTAGTGGTTTTGTACTTGTAAAATACAAGTTATTTTGACCCTGACGTTTTAGAAATGTATCTACCATTTGTTTACATTATAATCATTGAATATATCTTTTTCACATTTCTTTTAACACGTTACTGTTATGTAGGTTTTCATAAACATAGGCTACAATGAATAACCCCAACAATATCATAATTTCGCCATTAATATTAAAGGTGAGTAGGGTGTAAAATGTTGTCAATAATTCATTTATCTTGGTATCTTGTCATGTTTTTAAGGTTTCCCCAAAACACAGAGAAGAGGAGGCAATGGGAACATGCTCTAAGAAGGGATGGTTTTATTGCATCAAAAAACAGCAAATTGTGCAGCGAACACTTCACGAGAGAGGATTTCGACAGGACAGGGCAGACTGTCCGGCTGAAGGCTGGTGTTGTGCCAACAGTTTTCAAGTTCCCTGCTCATCTCCAAAGGGTATGTGTATCACTGACCAACAAGAATATGTGATATACGTATTGTCACGATTTCTGCGAGTTTACGAATGCATAAAGTGTTGTGCATTAGGGACATTTTAATATTTAACTGTATATTTTAGCTGGTAGCAACAAGAAGGACTGCTGCCTCAAAAAGAGCAGAAGAAAACCTGCCCATGGACCTGCGCCAGGATGAACCTCCACCTGATGTTGTGAGTATTTGTACACAACTAAGAGCATCATTTGGCTTATCATTAAATCAGTTATCTCAGTGGTGCCCAGGAAGGGATATGATGGTGTTACTAGAAGAACCCAATATTATTTGAGGTGATAATCTGTGTAAAAGGATTGAGAACCACAGACTGTCACTTGCTCATGTCACTCATACACTTTTATGAATGAGCATGTGCAAACTACAACAAGGTGTAGGGAACCTTTACAATCAAAACTGACATTTTTGTCAAGACACCCAAAACATAATTTTGCCTTTGGCCAAGCCAATTTATTAAAAGAACACTAATTTGGGTTTTACTTTGTAGATTTAGAGAACATGGCATTGTATTGAACTCAGCACTGATAAGTGAACATTAATTGTTAAAAGGTTACAGTTAATACTGTCCTCATTATTATTATTATCATTTATATATTTTCCCAAAGCCTCAAGCAGCCACTGGAGAGAGGAGAAAGAGCCTGAAGAGGAAGGCCCCTGACCACCCATATGCATTGCCTTCCTGCCCCAAGGCTATAAAGGCCAAACTCGATGCAGCCTTGGCAACAGTGAGGAAACTGCAGCGGGAGAAGTCCAATGCTTTGGCGAGGGAGAGAAGGGCAAAGAAAAACATGCATGCTCTTCTAGAAGAACTGAAAGACAAAAATCTGATCAACGAAGAACTTGAAGACAAGCTTGAATGCTACTCAGGTAAAAAAAAAAGAGAGAGAGAAATGCATTGAATAACCTAGTAGTTAACATTAAAAGGAGGCATACTAAATCACTTTTTGCAAATTTAATTATAGATCTTCCAGTTCACCTCCTGTCGAGGCAAGGTGCAGAGTACACCAAGGCCCAGAGAGAGTTTGCCCTTACGCTCCATCTTCACGGTCCAAAGGCATATCACTATCTGAGAGACACTCTGAAAATACACCTTCCGCATCCCAGTTCATTGCAAAGGTATTCTTCACGATGGCTGAGTTTGAACTACGTTAACAACTTAAGCTGTAGTATTATGAATGGTTAAACTGATTTATGTGCTGCTACATTTTGATATTATAGTCATTTTTATGTCCATTGTGCATAGTTGGGATGCTTGGGTTAGTAGTTAATTGAATAAAAGGATAATGGCTTTTAATGGGCCATTTTCACAGCTTCACTACTTCCTGAAATTAACTGTGCACATTCATTTCCTGTCTTGCATTATTGGCCAAAATGATTAATCCAGGTGTGTCTTGTTGCAGCAGTCTAAACCAGACACACCTGGATTAATCAGTTTGGCCAATAATGTAAGACAGGAAATGAATGTGCACAGCTATTTTCAGGAAGTAGTGAAGCTGTGAAAATACCCCATTGTATAAGATAAGATAATCCTTTATTGATCCCCAGAGGGGAAATTCAGGTATTGCAGCAGTACAGGGCAAAGAACAAGGGTAGTGACATGCATTAAGTTAAAAAAAGAATAATAATAATAATTTGTATAATCTGTCTTAAGGTGGCTGAGCTCTGTAGATGCCAGACCTGGTCTCAACCAAATGATGCTGGACATGCTGGAGAGAAGGCGCCAGGAAGATGAGGCCAAATATGGTTGTGTCACGCTGATGTTGGATGCCATGGCCATCAAAAAACATGTGCAGTACATTCCACAGACACAAACTATGTCTGGATTTGTGGACATGGGGGATCGTTCCAATCAGACAGACATAGCCACTGAGGCTCTTGTGTTTATGGTGGTTGGGCTTCAAGGTTATTGGAAAGCTCCAATTGCGTATTATCTGACTAAGACCCTAACCCCAGAAACGCAGAAAGTCTTACTAGTGCATGCCTTGGAAGAGCTTCACAAACGTCAGATAAAAGTGGTGTGCGTGACGATGGATGGCCATGCATCCAACATCAGTATGTGCACCCAGCTCGGATGTGAGCTAAAAGCAAACCCCTGTGAGCCAATGAAGACCTACTTCCTCCATCCAGTGACCCAGGAACAGGTTTTTGTTATGATGGATGCTTGCCACATGCTGAAGCTGACACGCAATATGTTGGAGGTACATGATGATTATTGCCTATTTGCTGTGGTTGACTCTATTCTGCTTATTATATTTTTTTATTATATGACATCAGAATGTTTACATCACACTGGAGAATTTAGTGCTTTACAACATGTGCTAGCACTAAAAAGATTCTGGTTCTGCAGGCATACAGTCCAATTAGAAGCAGCACTGGCTACATCGAGTGGAGGTACATTGTTGATCTGAACAATGTCCAAAAGGAATGTGGACTACATGCTGCCAACCGTGTCACAGACAAGCATGTCCACTTTGCTAATCAGAAGATGAAGGTATGTTTGTATGATGATCTACAGTTTGTATAGAAGGCTGTAAAATAAATGAGCTCTCTGGCTTTGGGCTTTTATCCTGATTGTGATATTGGTGTCTTGTAGCGCTAATGTCCTCTTCATATGAACTATCTCCTTAATAAACTCAAATTTAGGTCTCCCTGGCTGCTCAGACCTTGAGCAATTCTGTGGCTGTGGTGCTCCGTACCTTGCGTGAGCTCAAGGATCCAGTGTATGCAGTATTCAAAGACTGTGAGGCTACTGCAGAATTCATTGAGGTAATGCAGCTACGGATTTGCATCAATAACCAAAATCATTTTCCAATATCCAACTGTTAAGAACTTCTGAGTGGTTAATTGCTTTAATGCTGGTTCATTATATCGTTACAGGTGAGCAATTTCATGTTATATTCACAACACACTGCTTGTAGATTTTTGTTGTTAAAAATACATTTCTTTCAATTTATGCTTGATTAAGACCATATTCAATTTAAAATGCATTCACTTTTTACTTACCTTACCTCATACTTACCTCAGAATCACCCTTTTCGTCACATCTCAGTTTTAAACAAACACATAGGAAATGGAGAGAAATCAAAATATTCCTCATACATGTTTACGCTCTGATGTTGTTACGACACATTATTAGCTTGTAGATCTGCTGTTTCCGCATGTAAGTGTAAAGCAGGCATAACTGGATGTATAATCCAACACACACACATTTTTGTATATTTAGTTTAAGTGTCATACTGTATCTGCCATATACAGCTTCAAATCCTATAAGCCAAACATAAATGTAATTGTCAACGACAAAGACACAATTAAGTCTTGAATCACAATTATATGAGTGACAATTAATTGTCCAGTACAATGTCCTAATCGTGACATCCTGAGCTTCCAGTTAATTTAGATATTTCTTTATAGATTATGGACAGGCTGTTTGACATCCTAAACAGCCGCAATCCCAGAGCTAAGGGGTTCAAAGCCCCCATTGGTTCTCGGAACTGGACAAGCACCAGGGGGTTCTTGTCAAGGTCCAGGGCGTACTTGCTCTCTTTGAAGATGAAGGATGGCACACCCCTCTACCGAACAAAGAGGTCTTTAAAAAAGGGAATGTTCTCTTAGTGATGCACTGACACCACCCCCCAACACAAGTACAACTCAACTTTTGAGTAGTCACCAATACCCACAATAAATTCTTTATTATAACATAATGATCTGAATTTAATCTCTACCGGTTTCAGTGCATCCCTTAGCATCCATGAGGTTATCTGGATGTCTAATTCTCAACTATCTTCTACATCAAGTTCAGATGCTCTGTCCTCCTCCTGTCTACATCCAGTTCATAAGATTCTTGTCCTGTTTGCATCGAGTTCAAAAGATGCTATGTCCTGTAAGATGTTCTGTTTTGTCTGCATCAAGTTCAAAAGATGCTCTTTCCTGTCTGAGTTCACGAGATGCCCGTACTCTTCTGCATAAAGATCATCAAGCGGTACGTATTATTCCTATCCATATGACAGTGTATTTGTTGTCTGCAAATTTGTTTCTTGTGTTCTGTTCCGTCAGTCCAAGTGTACCCCCCTCCCCCCTCAGGTTCAAAGTGTCAAAATGGTATGTATTGCATGGTCTGCATGTTTTGTTGCCACGTGTTGGCCACCTTGCAAGACAACAACAACAAGCAGGTTTTCGTTTCCTTAAAGTAATTGTAAAGATACTAAACCTCACACAAATTATACTTTGAAGATCATGGATGCAAACCATTCAGCTTTAGGTTATGGCCCCCTTTTCCCTCTTCAACAAAAACTGTGGCAAGGAAATAAAATGTGGATTTGTGTCTGCCCCGCCAGCTCCCTGAGAAGTGTTTCTCTGCGAGCATTCACCATTTTCATCTATATCATATGCGTTTGCATCCCTGTCTTCATGTGTCCTGTTTTAGCGGGTTCATCACAGTAATACAGTTATTCCTGTTGAAGGTTCCTCTCTGTCCTCGGCTTCGTCATTAACATTGACACATTGGTGAGTATGATCCCTGGGCTGCTTGAAGAACAGCGATACGTCCTGACGTACAGGTTCAGCCAGGACCACTTGGAGCTGCTTTTCAACTGCATCAGGGCATCCGGTAGGATTCTTTTTTGCCCACTGCAACACTTCGTGACAATATTTTTTATTTTTTTTTCGTGGTTATGAAGATGTACACTGTATCTAGTGTCTCAGAAACCAATTAGTATTTAGAAAAATGTCTTTAAATTATGTGGAAAATGATCATTTAGGGCTGGCTAGCTGTATTCTTTAATTTTTTTTGTTACCTTAAAGATAAATTGAATATCTGTGTAATGTATTTTTCTATATGTTGTTGTTTGTTTTTAAGGTGGCTGGAATAACAACCCAAATGCAAGCCAATTCAAGTACATCTTCCGGAAGCTGATGGCCAGGTGTGGGGTTGTTAAAGCAAGCAGCCAAGGCAACGTGACGGCACAGGATGCCACAGAGTCCCTACCAGCTGAAGCAATGTCCTCTACTGCTCAGTCCTACCACATTGACACATCTATAGCCGACCTGTCGGCTGTAGACTTGTCCTCTGCAGAAGGAGAAGATCTTCCATCCCCGTTTGCCGACATTCCTGCCCTTGTACATGACCACAGCTACCTTCCAAAGCACTTTGATGGTCTTGTGGAGAACGTTCTTGTGTACATTTCAGGTAGAGGTTGACCGTTAGTGGATTTAGCCTATCAGCCAATAATGAAAATTTGGTGGGGGGGGATTAATTGGATGTTAGTCAAAAAAAAGAAATGAGATATAATATGAATCTGTCTTCTGTTAATTTCAGGATTTGTGGTGCGACGCACTCTGAAGAAGCTGTCCTGTGATGTCTGCCGGTCCAGCCTTGTGACAGATGCTGAATCTGCTCATAAGGACCAGAGCTTCCACCTGCTGACTCTGAAGAACAATGGAGGTCTGGTTATTCCATCTGAAGGCACAGTGAAAGTCGTCAGAGCAGCAGAGTGGGTTGTTCGCCAGGCAGCAGCAGATTCTAAACGATCACAGCCCATCAGAGTGTTGGAGGTCGTCTACATGGTGCGGAAGAGGATAGGTTCAGAGGATGTGTTTTTGCTTGGTGAGCATATCAATGATACACGCTATGGCATCGAGAGTCACCACAACACACTGTTGACATTAGTTGTGTCACTATTTTTTAAACTGAGACTGCATCACATTGCAAAAATGACTACGCTTGGCCTACAGCAAGACAATGTGAGACAGAAGCTCACCAAGACAGTCCTTTTTAAGGGGCAGTAGCTCAAAATGTCCGTGCACTTGTATATATTGTAACAACCCTCTGGGTTGCCATTTACACTTCGTATGCCACAGGGCATGCTGGGAAGCAGTGTTGTGGACTTTGGGGGCTGTTTTGGGGGGGTTATCTGTCTGTGAGATTTCCTTTTGTTATTAGTTGCTTGTGTTAGCTTTGCTCTGTGTTTTCGGTTCGTTTTGAGTCACTTCATTATTTTTGTATGTCGGACTGTGAACGGGAGGGATTGCTGGGAGAGTGACTCTTGGCCTGCGTGCCAACATTATGGTGTGTGTGTTCCGGGTTGCTTTATTTCACAATTAAAGCCCTGGATTGTGGAAGTGGAGGTTCTCCTGTGTTCATTCCTGCATCAACTCGCCGCTCGTCCCTACAATATGTTGGTTTGGAGTGAATCTTGAATTGTTTTGCAATTGTGTGCACCTGTTACGAAAAGAAATCTTGATGTCATGCTACTTAATGTGTTTATTTAAAAATATTTAATAAAATATATGTAGGAGAGAACAGGTAAGATTATCTTTAAAACTACACACGAGTTGTCACGAAACCCTAAAGTAAGAACACAAACATCATTTCCAACTGGCTGTGGAATTCTTTGACTTTTGTGGTAGAATTATTTTTATGCTAAAGCAAAGGGACCCAGGTCTAAACTTACACATTATGCATGTTAGTGACATGCAATGTATAGAATTATGTTTATCATTTAGCAAAAGATAATTCTGAATCATTAAATTAATTAGGTTTTATCAAAACGATGGCCATGGGGAAAGTTGAAGAATTCAACAATTTTGAATCACAATTCATATAATGTACATACACTATTTGTTCAGTTTAAGTTTATATCTAATATATGCATTACTTAGAAATATAAAATATCAAACTATTAAATATTTAACACAAACTCATTTAATTTCACTGTGTATGTGTGCTGCTATGGTAGGGTAATGCTCTACTATTAACGTTTTTAATATGAAAGTCCATGGTTATAATTATCCGTAGAGATGCAGTAGCATAACTACATCTCTTGCGTTTATAACAAATCAAGCCGTTTAAAAATCGGTTGAAAATTGAGCAAGCTATGGTTAATTAAATAATGCATATTCCACAGGCATAAATGTTATCAGTCAGCCGGTACCCCCTAGGTAAGATGGCCGCCGCGTAGCGACGTCAGCCCTCATTGGCTCACAGCGTCTGTAAGCTATCTAGCCTTTCTATGTATGTCTATGCACTATGGCAGCCAATAAGTGAACACAGACACAGAACTTCCTGTCTGTCGCCCTTCAAAATAAAACAAAAATAAAATACATCAAAACCCGTTTCATACATAATACGTCATCTCCTCTCTTTCAGATGGTAAACACTTTTAATCAAGGAACATAAAGTTTCCCCGACTTTCGAATGTTCAACCGCATGTAGACGTCGACATTGGGTCCTAATTTCGACGTCCAGATCTTCAACGTCATCTAGACGTCGAAATTGGGTAATAATAAGACGTCCAAATACCGCACCTATTTTGGACGTCCAAAATAGGTCTATAATTGGTCTTGGACGGACCGACGCAATATGGACATGATCTGGACGTCCATACGACGTCCAGTGTTTAAGGGCTGGTGCTTGTGCTGAGATACATCGACTCCAACCATGCGGTGCAGGAGCGTTTTTTGAGTTTCTGCCTGTTATGGATACAACATCTGAGTCGATTGCTAGCATCCGTCTGGACAGACTGAGCGGCCTTTTTTCTGAAGGAGACAGAGAGAAACTCACTGGTCAGGCATATGATGGAGCAGTGTGATGAGGGGACAGCGGCTGGTGTGCAGCAGTGCGTGAGCTTTCTAAAAATGCCCATTATGTGCATTGCTATGCACATCAGCTGAATGTGATCATGCAGCAGGCCACTTCTCACATCCCAGCAGTCAGTTTTCTTTTCGGAGCTGTGCGGTATTGCAACTTTTTTTACTCGGTCACCAAAACGCACCAGCATACTTGATCAGACTGTTCAAAGAAGGCTGCCAAGAGCTTCAGCAACAAGATGGAACTTCAGCAGCAGGCTGGTCACCACTGTGCAGGAGAACCTTAAAGACCTCAGGCAGTGTTTCTAATCCATCAGGACATCGGGTTCGTTTGACAGCACCACAGTGGGGGAGGCGTCTGGCTTCCTAAGGATGCTGCAGGAAGAGGACTTTTCTGCAGCTGTTTGGTCCCGTCATGCCTCACGTTGACATCTGTACCAGCAGCTGCAGATGAAGGACATTGATGTGGTCTTCATCAGGCGTGCCCTCCAGAGCTTCACAAGCAGTGTGCAAGTAATAAGGTAAGATAAAAGAATATTGTTCAATCCTTCTCAATACTGAACCTTGTCAGAAAGAAATACTGTCACTGGCCACTTTATTAGGTACACGTGAAAGTTAATACAATCCAAAACAATAGCTCTGCTACAAAAACTGCATCAATGTAATAAATGGGAACGGGATGCCATAATATTGAGAATAACATGACTGTGAGCTTTGGAGCTGTGGTAAATGGCCAATGCACGCTGTAAAACAGCAGAGATTTAATGTTTTTAAGACAATCATATTCCTTTTAAGCTCTCACAGGCTCCATAAAATAATGTGGCAGGGCACGTTTGGCCCACGGGCCTTGGGTTTGACACATGTGATTCCATATATTTAAGTCGAACGTCTCGTCACAGTAGCCTGGAGTTACTGTGGCTGCTGTCTTTAGTCACCAGCTTGTTGCAGTCTTTTGACACGTGGATGTGCATGAAATGCTAAGGGTAAATTCTAAGAAGTTTATCTCGAACTACGAGGGGGGACCCAAAAGTCCCCGGACTGTGGTTATAAAAAAAAAACAAGAATGATTTCAGACTTTTGGCCGTTATATGTCGCTATAGCATAGCCTTAAGCATAACTGTATAAAATGTCACCTCCCAAAGACACACAGGCAGCTCACAGCCAGTGTTTATGTTACTACAGTCCCCCCCCCTTCTTCGAAAAATCCCAGAATGCTCCGGCGCCTCTGAACCAGGAGCAGAACCAGGCTGGGTGGACATGTGCCAGGAGCTGAAATGCCTTTCAGCTCCTGGACATGTCCACCCAGCCTGGTTCCTCCCTGCTGCGGCGCTCCGGGAGGCGGTCAGGCTGAAGGCCTGTTCATCCTCCACAAGAACAAGAACAAAGTTCGGCAAGGGGGTGGTGCGAGAACAAAATGACGCCATTTTGTTCTCGCACCGCCTCCTTGCCGAACAAATTTCGGCAGCGTGGCGCCCTCCTGGTGTTCAGCTGGGTGATCGAGAAGTCTTCTCTGATTGGTCAGATTTTCCTGCTTCACCTCGACACTCCCACTTATTGTCAAAGCGGAGCCACTGAAGAGACGGTGCTTTATTGAACGGAGCAGAAAGCTCCAAGTTTGTCAACAACCCCTCATAAAGTCAGCTGAATTCATCTTTAGAATTATTTAACTGTCCAGGTATTTGATTACATTACTTGTACCTCTTTCTGTTTAACAAAATGTTACCACTGTTCAACGGAGAACTACAGTGAAAATGATTCTGGACTCAGATCATGTTTAAACTGATTTTATTTAATGACTGAAGTGAACACATTTCCAAAGGATGGATTTCACCACTCTGATAATCTTCAACCATAATGGCTTTATTATACATTGCCAATTAAGATACCACAAACACATTTCCCCGAAAAAAATTAATACAACTTGCTTAGTCCTCACATCTCTCCCAAAAAATTTGAACCAGAATTTAAAAACGATATATTTCTGAATGAAACGTTTTTAAAAGACATGGCAGAAATTATTCACATTGATTGCTGTATTTTTTTGTGTTTATTTTCATTCAAAAGATAATGCAGAGAATATACATAAAAGAAAATAATACAAGAAGCGTCTTTGAGTGTCCTGAAAAGCGCTATATAAAACCAATGCATTATTATTATTATTATTATTAAGAATGAATGAAAAAGGAGCAGAAAGTAGAATAACTTGTAATGTCTGTCCCTTCTTTCATCATATCATATTTTCCCAATATTTACAAACACCATCATCTTTTTCACCTGATTTTACACGATTTAAAATATTTTTGTTGGATTCTTGATGTTAAAATGAATTAATAATAACAGCCCCTATAATCCCCTCCTGCAGGCTCCAGTCCTGGAGGAGTCTGGAAAACTCCAGAAAGTCATTTCTTGAGATGATCAGAGTCCCGACGTTTCTCTCTGGTCCTGGAGGTTGCTGGTTCCTCCACCCTCTGGTTCCTACACCTTGTACACTGCCACTGAGCAGGAGCAGCAGTGCAGGTGGAGTTGGTGGATGTATCTCATGGGTGGTGCAGCAGCTGCATCTGTACAGACCATGATAAAAATCATTTTCAGTGCCTTGCCTGTTAAACAGCTTTTTCTTCAGCGTGCCACTGGATCTGGAGACGGATCAATAAAACACAAGGTGTCTTAATTCCTGATGATTTGATGGTCAAAGCAGGAGCAAAAACCCATGTAGGAATTAAAATATATATTGAATTATTTTTATAATGATGTATAAATAAATAAAATGATGTAAAAAAATATATATGTGTGTGTGTGTGTGTGTGTGTGTGTGTGTGTGTGTGTGTGTGTGTGTAAATTAATATTGGAGCAGCATATATCTGTCCGCTATTGTAACAAGTGTGGCTCCTCAACATACTCTGAAACTTAATTTAGACACTTCTTACTTATATTAAGTTTTTTTTTTTGGGGGGGGGTATGAATGAATGAATGAATGAATGAATGAATGAATGAATGAATTTATTTTTCGAACTTGTAAAAACGTATGTAGCTAATTTGTACATACAAAAGAAAAAATGACAAAAAAAATGTTAATACAAATCAAAGAAAACAAAAGAAAACATCAACATAGTTTGAAAAAAGGAGTAGGAGGAAGTAAAGACTTTTTTTAAAGATTCCTACCCCTTTTTAAGTTTTAAAGTCATACTTCAAAGAACATCCTGCAATATAATGACATAATCTACTATACAGTATGTGTAAACCGTGCAGATGTCCTTATAAATACACAAAATATGCCCCCAGATACCACAGAGTCATCCCCATAAATAAATACTATACAATAACATAACTACAGTATAACAACAATATATCACTTTACACCACATGCATAACACTAAACACTATTTTTTTTCCCCCAATCATCCACAGCTCCAGACTTCCTCTTCCATATACTTATTATTAAATATTTCTTTGTACCTTTTTTTTAAACAGATTTCTGTTGCTACTTTGTTTTATTTCTGTCTCCAGACTGTTCCACAGAGCCGCCCCACAGCTTGACATGCACATACTTTTCAGAGTAGTTCGAACCTTGGGTTTTTTATAGTTCAGGTCTCCTCTTAGATTATATCCACCCTCCCTTTCTCCAAACATACTCTGTATATTTTTTGCAGTAGATTATTTCTCGCTTTATACATTACTTGTGCTGTTTTGAATTTGACCAAAGCCATGAATTTCAACAAGTGTGATTTTATGAATAGTGGGTTAGTGTGGTCTGTGTATCCTGCATTGTTTATTATCCTAATTGCTCTTTTCTGTATCGTGCATATCGGCTGTAGAGTGGCTCTGTAGCTGTTACCCCAGACCTCAACACAATAAGACAGATAAGGTAAAACAAGTGCGCAATATAAGGTGTGCAGTGACTTAATGTCCAGGATATGTTTAGTTTTCCACAGTACTGATGTGCATTTTGCCAGTTTTGCTCGTATGTAGCTCACATGAGGCTTCCAGCAGATTTTGTTGTCCAGAATCACGCCAAGAAATTTAATTTCACTTACTCTCTCTATTTTGTTATCATCTATTATAAGTTCTACATTACAATCCATTCTGTGTCTCCCAAACAGCATGATCTTTGTTTTACTTAGATTTAATGATAATTTATTTTTATCAAACCATAGTTTTAATTTATTCATTTCTGTTGTGATGGTCTCCAAAATCTGCTGCAAATTCTCACCGGAACAAAAGATATTTGTGTCGTCCGCAAACAGAATAAATTTCAATAAGTTAGGTACACTACATATGTCATTAATATACAATATAAATAACTTTGGTCCTAATACTGACCCCTGCGGTACCCCACATGTAATATTCATCAGTTTTGATTTATATTCCCCATCTGTACAAACTGTTGCCTGTTTCTTAAGTAACTTGAAAGCCAACTCAACCCAACTCCCCTAATACCGTAGTTATCTAATTTTTTTTATTAATATATCATGATCTATGGTATCAAATGCTTTCTTTAAATCCACAAATAGTCCTATTGCTACTTTTTTATTTTCCATACAGTCTGTGACTTCCTCTATTAATTTCATTAGTGCCAGAGATGTTGATCGGCCCGTTCTGAACCCATACTGACTGTCCGTAATAAGGTTGTGCTTTTCAATGAATCTAGATTTCGCCCGTCAATTGCATGATACTCAGTGAATGAGCCGATGCACTCGCGTCGCGCACGTGCGAATCGATGCATCTATTAATATTGATTATTTTTCACAGCCTTACTGTACTGAGGAATGGAAATCCCGGCTGCAGCGCTGGATTCAAGCCGAAGGAGAGGACTGTGAAGGTGACAGTTTTGATTAAATGTGAAAATAAAAAAAATAAAAAGTTATAACCACAGTAATAATAATAATTAAAGTCGCAAGCGGCATTGGTCGGGACCGAGCCTCCTGGCCCGCGACTGAGACTTCCAACCACTAACATGCAAGTTGTTAGCATCTCCCATCCACTAACATAGAGTTCTAGCAACTCTATGTTAGTGGATGGGAGATGCTAACAGCTCCATGTTAGTGGATGGGAGATGCTAAAAACTCCATGTTAATGGATGGGAGATGCTAACAGCTCCATGTTAGTGGATGGGAGATGCTAACAGCTGCATGTTAGAGAGCAGCTAAGAATTCCATGGTCATCCATTAACATGGACTTGTTAGCATCTGTCACCAACTAACATACAGCTGTTAGCAACTCCAATCCAATAACATGGAGCTGTTAGCATGTCCCATCCAGTAATATGTAGCTGTTAGCATCTGTCATCCACCTGCTGACCTGTGAAACTGCGGCTCTATCTTGTCGTGTGTTTTATTGTGTGGAGGTTGACCTCTGATATCAGAATAAGGTCTGAGGTGGATGCAGACATGTTTGCAGTGGTAATCGCAGTTCTCAGATCACATGGTGCTGCGTGACGACAGACTAGTGACAGATGGAGTTCATACAAAGAGCTCTGTCCATGTGACCCTCGCTCCCGTCACGTTGTGCTGCAGACTGAACTCCATTACAGGCAGATAAGGGTCAAAAAAGGATAATCACTGTGTACAAAAAGAGACAAACCCGTGAGAGAGATGTGTGCAGGTTCAGGCATCAGGCAGGGGCCAGATGCCACGTGAGCTGGAAGAGCCCCGTTAAACGATCAACGGAGGTTTAAATACTTCTGAAAGACAGCCATTTAACACTGAAGACCGGGTTCTCCAATCCTGGTCCTGGAGTGCCAGTGTCTCTCCCAGCTGCAGCACACCTGGTTCCAGTGAGGGACTGGTTGCTGGGCATTTTTTTTATGCTGGTTGATCATTCCAGCTTTAGATTGAGGCGTGATGAAGCAGGGAGAGATCTACAGCAAGCAGGACAGCGCCCACCAGACCCGGCTGAGACCACTGAAAGAGTTCATTTTAACAATGAATGAGTTTACAGACTGTGCCATCCACACAGTGCTAACCAATAAAGCTGTTAAACCAGGACCCGTCATGTCTGAAAGAGCTGTTACCCCTATTTTTCACCGGACGCAGTGCATCTGCGTCGCGTCTGCATTGCATCCTCCTTTGCCGTCCTCCGCCAGACTGAGCTGAGGCGTCTGGTGGAGGACGAGGAGGAGGGACAGCATCACCTGGTGAGATTCCACCTGCCGAGAGAAAGCTCTCCACAAAATACATCCACATAGCAACACAGCTGTACTAAATACTGCGTTTTTTAACTTCTACAGTAGAGTTCATTGCCCATGGTTAAAAAAAAAAAAAACACTTCTGGCAACCCGCAGCAGGTGGGAGAGGAAAAGACTTGCCGATACAACTGGAAGAAGAGTTTTATTTTGGAGGACTGGCACCCGGTTTTCCGTGGCATCCCACATCCCGTCTTTTTCCTCCAGGCCTTTCTGTGTTTGCTGCGCCATGTGTAGAAAACAGCCTGGCTGTCTGTTCTGCGGCGCTTTGCGGCTGTGCTGCGTTTTTCCGCTGTTAAACTGCATCCAGTGTGAATACAGCCGTTCATTACAATGAAGGGTAATGCTAACGGATAGTGCTAATGGCTACTGCTGAGTGACGCCATGCAGCTGCACCGCAGTCCGGTGTAAAATGGAGGCTATTCCCAGACTGCCCTAGCAGAACACTTGGTTCTCAGAGTGCTGTCTGCTGGAGGCTGCTGGGTTCTCTCACAGCAGAACAGGAGCAGAGCTTTCAGCTGTCAGGCTCCTGTCATGTGGAACCAGCTTCTGTTTTCACTGAGGGAGGCTGACAGAGAGAATCGGGGAGGTTTGTCCAGACCTGATCTGTCCTCATCCCGACCTGAAGTCTGTGAAGTGTTAAGAGTGAATTTGTCCTGACATTTGGCTCCAAAATGGTTAGCTAATGCAGTCTAAACACTAGATATTTAGGCATAAACATTTCTCCAAGGATATCAGAACTTTCAAAACAAAATTATGTTCCATTCCTAAAATCAACAGAGGATGACCTCTTACGGTGGAGACACTTACCTATATCTCTTATGGGGAGGGTTGCCACCATTAAAATGATGACTTTACCTAAGGTTAACTATCTATTCCTAATGATGACAACCAAACCATCCTCTGGCTGGTTTAAATCACTGGACTCATATATATATATATATGTATACAAATTTCTCTGGAAAAATAAACCATCACGTATCAGATCAAAGACTTTACAACAGACTAAAGACAGAGGTGGACTAGACTTGCCTAACTTCAGTAATTACTTCATAGCCAGCAAGCTGCAATATATCTCCAAATGGCTTAAACCGAACAATTTAGATGAGCCATGGCTGGATGTAGAGCAGCATTATGTGAGGATCTAGTCATCTCTGACCTGCCATTCATCAGTCCCACCATCAAATCCCATCGCTGTTTTAAAAGTGTCAACATCAGTTCTTCTTTAATGGCTTGGTGGGACTTTCTAAAGCTAACCAAATCTTCTCTGATCCCGTGTAAACTCACACCCATCTGGAACAACCCGGACATCCTGCAAAACAAAAAGATGATAAACTTCACTCAGTGGAGAAATAAAGGAATCAGCCAGCTTGAACATATCATTGAAAATGGCAACTTTTTATCATTCAATACTCTCACCTCACAATATGGAATCAGCAGCACAGCATTTTTAGAATATCATCAACTTAAAGGTGCTGTAGGCAGGATTCCGCATCTCCGATCTATCCATCTAAGATGGCGATTTGAAACCCAGCACAGCCAGTCCTGTCCTGTTTTCTCTGACATCACGCCCTTACGCAAGTTAAGCCCCTCCCACAAGAACATGCGACGAACACCCCTCGACCAATCACAGTTAGAGACTCATGGGCTCTTCTGATTGGTCAAAGATACCTGGAGCTGTCGAGATTCCTTTTCAGCTCAGAACAGAGACAGATGGAAACGCTGCGCCCTCGCGGTAGTGCAGTTATGCTACACTCCTAAAGGATTATCGATGGATACTCTCACATTTAATCCAAAGAAAACAGAAAAATTAGCACTGACTAGCAAAATCCTGCCTACAGCAGCTTTAAATCTATCATCGGTAAAAAATATACCATTAATCAATTGCAGGGACAGCTACCTCTCAGGGTCGAAGAATTCTTAAAGGTGCCTTAAGGAGTTTGCATGTTTTATGCGAAACAGCGCCCCCTGCAGGCCTTGGGCGTAACGCAGCTTAGTGAAAAACTCGTCCCTGTGGCTCCCGTGCTCGGAAGAGGGGAACTCCTTCCTCGCTCTTTTAGTAGCGCTCCAGTGAAATGTAAGTTTCTTCCACCTGGTGGAGTCTGTGTGGAGCTGCAGTGCTAGAAGCCAGTCTGTTCTGATTTCCTGGAAGATCCTGCTCAGTTGTTGCTCACTAAGCATCTGGCGGAGTAATGGCGGACAAAATGAAACTGAACAAGCCGAGCGCGCATTACGTCATTCCTTTCAAATTCTCCCAAAAAACATTCTGGAGCCGGACCGGCACTGTGACTTTCAAGTGACAATTTAGCGCTGTTAGAGGTACTAGTAATGCAGTGGCGGACCGTGCATTTCACATTAAGGCCTTCAGAACAGATCCGCCTGAACCAATCCACCTCTCAATAACTATTTTGTCTACAAAAAAAAATCTTATTAAACAGATATGCACATAAAGAGTTGTTGCACAGCAGATAGATACTTGTGCAGCCAGAATAAATGCCTTTGCTGAAGTGCACAATTCTCCTACATCTGTGCACATACAATGAGCATCAACAACTTAATAAAACAGCAATATTATTTAGGAAAAGAGGAACATTTTACTCACCAAAATCCCGATTATTTGTAAACAAAATCCATCCTCCTTTCCTTCCTCAAAAAGAGTTCAACTGCTCTGTCATATAGATTATCCCTGCGTTTCAGTTCCATAAAGCCAGGGCTGAAAGTCCAGCTGCCCTGTGGGATTTCTGGCATAAGTTTTATTTCTCTTCAGGTCTTCTTCTTCTTCTTTGGAATAATTGTGGTAGGCGACCAACAACTTAGGTGCATACCGCCCCCTACTGTATCTCTTGGTGAATGTAAATCAGAGGGCCTGGATCTGCTGTTGTTAGTGTAGCTAGCTAGAAGGCGCTGAGTCGCCAACTCGAAATCTGATTGGTTGAAGCAACTGTCTGATTGGTTGAAGCAACTGTCTGTTTGACGCTTCACTTTACTTCACTGCACCATCAGAACGGACAGTGAAGGCCTCAGGCAGATTTATTTGACCCTAGCAACAGATGATGCCTGAAATCTGATTGGTTAAATGATTTAATATGAAAAAAACATGTCAGGAAGCAGCGCAACCACGGGAAGACTATGAAAGGAACTGGAACATACCGTTTGGAATCATTTATTAATTATTTATGGACAAAATATAATTTACATCAGTCTGTAATTCAGATCATTTTTAGGCCAGCAGAGAAGGCTTTGCAGGCCCTGACGGCCCACCACTGTTGTAATGAATATGTCAGGGCACATTGTACACATCATTAAAAATGTGTAACATATTTATGGTGGAAAATAAGTATTTTCAAGGTTGTAAAACTCCTTAATGCACCTTTAAACCTCAGTTCCCCAAAGTTCCTATCAAAGATATATAAAATATTATCAAAGGTAGAAGATAAAATCTTCCTTCCGACTTTAAAATGGGAGGCTGACTTATCCAATAATTTTGACCAAAATGCATGGCCACAGATATGTTTAAATACTTTCAAAATGACAATGAACTCAATGAATACCATTCAAAATTCTGCATAGAATTCATTATACAGAACGAAGGATGTTCAAGATCAATCAATCAATCAATGTATTTTTGTATAGCCCAGTATCACAACAACAGCTGCCTCAGAGGCTTCAAGATGTTACATTGGTTGGTAAAAATAAAAACAGTGAATAAGCATAATGTTAATATGTCAAATTCACAGTAACGAGATAAAACGAAGGAACCACCGCCTTCGACCCTCACATCCGGCAAGAACAAACTCCAGAAACCCAGTGGGAGAAGAAGAGATCTTGGGGAGAACCACAGTATGGAGGGATCCCTCTCCCAGGGATGGACAGCTTTAGCAACAGCTAGCATGAGACAACAAGAAGTAAAGATGGGTGTTACAATCTGATTTCTGCTCACATTGCAATGACACCATGACTGACAGCTCCCTCCATGCCTTGTGGTCCTGCACACCAGTGCAGAGGTTCTGGGGCCGGTCGGCGTGCTGCCGCGGCCTGGGTCGGTGCACGCCCCGGTGTCTGGTTGCTGCCCCGGAATCCAGGGTATCGGGTGGGGGGTTGTGGTGGTGGGGTGGATGGGGGGGGCTGTGGGGGTTGGGAAGGTGTGTGTTCGTGTATGTGTGTGTAAATATATATGTGTGTGTGTGTGTGTGTGTGTGTGTGTGTGTGTGTGTGAGTGTGTGTGTGTGTGCGCGTGTTCGGTGTGAACGCAGTTTGATGCACACTGGATGCGTTCCGGCTGCGTTCCGTCTAGGGAACGGAACCACCGCAGCACTGTGATTCACCGCCTGGTGTCTGCAGTCCGCTGGAGGAGGTTGCCAGATCTGTCGCTGTCCCCCGTAAACAATATGAAACCCGTTTAACTCAACAGAAAGCAGCCCAAACCGCCATCTTGACTTTCCTACAGTGATGAAGTAAAAAAACGTTCATTATTCCTGCAATGCGTATACAGAAGAGCCAAAAAAAAAAAAAAAAAAAAAAAGTAGAATAGTAAGGCAAAAACAGGACACCCAACTTGCTTCTGTCGACTTGCTTCTGTCTGGAATGACCCCTGATGCACACTGGATGCAGTACGGCTGCAGAACGGACACCGCAGCTAACCCGTAGTCATTAAAATCAATGCTGTTCACACCGGCTGCGGAAAAATGGGAACCTTGCGGAAAGATTCCAGAGCTCCGTAGCCGGACCGCGGCCGGTGTGCATCAGGGCCGATAGGGAGGCCCGAGCTGCGGCAAGGCTAAAGATGGATCAAGCCCGCGCTGATGGGAAAAGTGTCTGGTTCAGAGGCCATGTGGGATACATCCATTGAAGAAAGGTTGAAATATAAAACATCGACTCAGTCAAGTTTGGGCTAGTCTGTTACTACTAGTCCACAAAGTTCTTATGGACATGTTCTGAAGGTTAAAATACATTCTTTCGATGTTTGCACTTTAATAGCAGCTACCATTTAAAGCTCGTGTCCGGAGTTTTGAAAGAGAGAGGTTTTTTTTTTTTTATCCAACTTCTCAGGTTCCCCCTCCCTCTGCTTTCATGAGCGACCAAGCCACGCCCCTTTAATAATGCACGCGAATTATCCTTCGGGTGAAAATGAGAGCCTCTGAGTCTTACAGCCAGGGCCGGCTCTAGGCATAGGCGAACTAGGCGGCCGCCTAGGGCGCCACGGTCGTACAAGGGGCGCCACGACGCTCTGTGTTCCGTGTGCCCCGCTGTGCAGCGGTCTGACGCACCGCGCTCCTCGTCCTCGGCGCTGCCCGGTACTGATCGGTATTGTTCGGCATCGCTCCTCAGCGCTACATACTACAATATAACATTAGCATAAAGCAATATAAAAATGTATTTATGAGCCCCGCCTTCGTCTCATAGACCCCCATGTTATCCGAAAAAGCGCAGGTCAGCGTCAGCCAATAGATTTCGAGCTTCCGCATTCTCGTGCTGTCAATCAGCGTGTGGAGCAGCCAGAGAGCACGGCCGCTCGCCCAGCAGAGGAGAGTTAGCTCTGCAGCAGATATATCCACTGTCTGCTGAACATCCACCGGAAACAGCTCAACATGGAGGATGCTGTAGGAGTCAGAGGCTCTCATTTTCACCCGACGGATAATAGCGTGCACAATTAAAGGGGCGTGGCTTGGTCGCTCATGAAAGCAGAGGGAGGGGGAACCTGAGACGCTGGATTAAAAAAAAAAACCTCTCTCTTTCAAAACTCCGGACACGAGCTTTACCCCTCATGCACACTGGATGCGGTCCGGCTACAGAACGGCACCGGTCCGGCTCCGCCCGGTACACCGCAGCACTGTGATTCACACCGCCTGCAGTGTCTCTGCAGTCAAGCCGGAGGAGGTTGCCAGATGTGTCGTTATCCCCCGTAGACAATTTGAAACCCGTTTTACTCAATAGAAAGCAGCCTAAACCGCCGTCTTGGATGAAAATGCACATTAAAACCGTATTTTTATGATAAAAAACACGTCATAAACACATAATCATTTCATCAACCCGTCCGACGTGTTCAGAAAAGACGCTTGATTTGGAACAAACCCGCCCAATCTGGCAACATGGAGCTGCTCCGGTCACACAGCTGTTTTGAGCCATTTTGGAGTAATTTGGCTTCTCAGCAGTGACGAAGTACAAAACTGTTCATTCTTCTAAAGCGTATAATGACTACATGACGTTGTTTGTTCTGTATTCTACCAGAATAAGTAAAAAAATAGAATATTAAGGCAAAAACACGACAGATTTTATTTTGAAGTGACTTATTTTGGAACACGTATCGCGTTTCCTTCCGGGCACCCGACTTGCTTCTGTCTGAATTGACGCGGTAGAGCTCCGGTGTACCTACACCGGCATGTGGGAAAAATAGGATCTCTGTGGAAAGAGACCGGAGCTCTGCAGAGGCTCCGGAGCCGGACCGGAGCCGGACCGGAGCCGGACCGGAGCCGGACCGCGGCCGGTGTGCATCACAGCATTGATTTTAATGACTACGGATTAGCTGCGGTGTCCGGACCGGAGCCGTTCCGTAGCCGGACCGCATCCAGTGTGCATCGGGGGTTAATGCAGATGGGGATTATTTTGAAGGCGAGGTGGTGTTTTATTTTGAAATGTCATAAATAAAAAGTTATAATCAAATTCCGGTTTTTTTTTGGGTACACCCTCGTACATACATTGGAAATGAACGGAAACTCCGGACACCAGCTTTAACATTGTTTACATTTATTTGCACTTATATTTTTACTACCTTTCCCAGGTAAATTTCTGAAGGTCAGTTTATTTTAGACTATCACCTTTTTGTATAACAAAGTTCACATTCTTTGTAGAATTTATTTCTACTTAAAATTTTCAATGCTGTAGGAAAATCATAACATATAAGCTATTGTGACATTATGTGGAAGTTAGAGTTGATGACAACTTACCAAACAGTTTTATTGAAGGGCTCATTATTCTATTCTTACTTAACACCCAGAACTTGCTAGATACTTTTTTTTGTCTTTTTGTTACTCTGTCCTATATTTATGTCTTTGTTTAATGCTTTAATGCTAAAACTTTTTCTTCTGTTTCGCTAAATGTTAAGGGATTTGAGAGACTCTATTAAAGCTAGGGTTGGCGATTTGAATGAGATACATTTTTTTAAATACTGGTTAAAATGATCTTTATGACCCGATGGGAAGCAATTCATAGCGTGTTTTTAAAGTAGTTTGGAGAATATCCGCTATCTACAGCAGGAGGAAAACGGGAAAAACAGCAACCAATAGTCTTGACGGGACACCTTTTTTTGAACCAATCAAATCCCTTCGCCGTTCGACCTGCCCCCTGCGCGTACATGTATGCGTGCACTGACCCTGGTTCAGTGCGCGTAGAAGGACGGAGCGTCGTTGCAGAACGGCAGAGACGAATGTTTGGGGCTTTACTTACCGGTGAGTGCGCCATAACTTGGCGTAGTGCAAATAAAGAAAAACGAAGAAACGAAGCGCTGAGGACAGGTTACGCCAGGGACGCACTGGACGCGGAAGTGCCGCGAATGTCTCCGCGTCTCCGCTCCCAACGGGAGCTCCTCCAATGGGGTGGGAGCTGGGCGGAGCTAGCAAGGCGGAGCCTTGGGGAGATTCTACATGCTAACGCTAGTTTTCCAAGATCGCCAACCCTAGCTTTAAGAGAAAAGCTACATTTTTATTTCTCAAAAATGAAAAAGCACATTGCTATTTAATCCAGGAAACCCACAGCAATGACAAAGATGAAAAAAATAAGGTCCAACCAATGGGGTGACAAAATATACTTTAGTTATGGCACAAACAGATCAGTTATATTTCTACTAAAAAGGATTCTTCAGGTCACTGGATAATTTGGATTTTTGAAACAAACAACCAATTCCTGATTCTAAGAAATCTCTATGGTCATAATAACCTCAACCAGAATAAACAATTGATTACAGAACTGACTAACATGCTCAAAAAACCATCTCAAACTTATATCAACAGTGAAATTATTCTAGGTGGTGATTACAGTATGGTAATTGATGAATGGCTTGACAGGCAACATTCAAGATTCCAAAGTCAGCAGTTTAATTGCGCTTTGTCACAATTCTGTAATGATTTCCAACTAAATGACATACAGCGTATACAAAATCCAGACAAACAAATCTTCACATGGTTCAGACCAGATGGAACCATCAAATCCAGATTAGACTTTGGGGTTTTTCTGAATTTACACCTGCATTTGATATCAACTGCTCAATTACTGCTGCACTGCTTACCGATCATTGTATGCTCAAACTAACTATTTCCCCCATAAATATTAGTAGGAGGAATAAAGGTTATTGGAAATTTAACTCAAATCTTTTAGGAAAGGTGCACTATTGTCAGGATGTAATAAGGACTATATAGAAGATATTTTCAAAGATACTGCGCTTCAATCTTACAGTGAAACATGGGAATTTCTAAAATACAAAGTACACCACATATCCATATCACACAGCAAAACTATAAGGCGAGGAAAATAAACAAAAAGAATTTGATATTATACAAGAAATTCATAATACTTACAATAAACATTCTTTGAATGAACAAGAAAAACAAAAATTAATCTTACTGCACTCTCCCTTAGACAACATTTACATCCACAAAGCAAAAGGAGCCTATGTCAGGTCCAGAGCAAAGTGGATCGAGGAAGGAGAGAGAAGTTCAGCATATTTCTGCAGACTAGAGAAAAGAAGACAAGAAAGAAATACAATCAAAGATTTAGTAATTATAGGTAACTATGGAAACTGATTTATAGCTGAGCACCATCAGAGTAACTATGGAAACTGATCTACAGCTGAGAAGGTGGGACCAAGGTGTAGCCCCGCCCCCTCGGTGACGTGTCAGGACCCCAATGCGACTGTATCATGCGTGCAGCAGAAGAAGCAGCTGGGTGACAGTCACGACCTGACACATGTCCATAAAACAAGGATAGAACAGAATAAAACAGTCACAAAAGGTAACACAGTTTGAAACTTTACTGTAAATGTTGTGGAACGGCATTCACCAGCTTTTCCACATCTGCTGCTGCTCGCAGTAACAACAGTCGAGCCATTCGGTCACCAGCAGGCCACAGCTGGATATGGAACACCAGGAAGGTTTAACCTGAACTACTGTAAAAGACCTGCGAGGGGCAGCAGAGTGCCGACAGGTCTCCAGACTGCCGGAAAGGAAGAGGAGGAGGAAGAAGAAGCGTCGGTTGTTTTGTCACGTGACCGGAAAAGTGCGTTGGACGTCCTGTGTTGTTCGGAAGTGTTTATTTACTAGAAGACTGACACTTCTTGGAGTACACAGTTCACGATAGCCAGTCGAGTGCCCGGTCAGGACCAAGTCTGCCCTTCTGGAACAGCGAGACGCGCGGTGAGCCGCCTCCAGCCCGGAGCTCCCGGCCGGAGGCTAGCTGTAGCCGAGCGGCTAACGGGGACAACCTTGTCCCGGAGACACCGAGCCGCGTCTGCTTGAGTGTGTGGAGCCGGTGCCGACAGTGGTTCTGGGTCCTGCCGGATCATCTGAGGACGGTCCACGGTTCATGTCCACAGCGACTCTGGCGGGACAGACTGTGGAGGGGCGGCCGCAGAGAGACATGGGACCGGAGCTGTCCGAGTGACGCTGCCACCGGGCCCGGCGGTGAGTGTGTGTGCTCGTTCGTGTGTTCATGAGTGTGGTGGGGTTTTTTTGGTCGTGTGTGTGTGTGTGTGTGTGTGTGTGTGTGTGTGTGTGTGTGAGAGATTGTTTGTTTGTTCGCGCGTGTGTATTCATGTACGTGTTGTCCTTAGTGTTAGTGATAGTAAAAATAGTTAAAAAAAAAAAAAAAAAGTGATAGTGTGTGTGTTCTTGTTTGGTGTGTGTGTGTGTGTGTGTGTGTGTGTGTGTGTGTGTGTGTGTGTGTCGTCGGGCTGGAGTTGCTGCTGCAGGGCTGCTTGCTGACAGTGAGACGGTTCAGAGGGGGGACCACAGCAGGACCCGGCCACCTTCACATGAGTTTTAATTCCAAGAAAAGCTTCATTCTGCTTCAAAAGCACCTGGAAAACCCCGATTCTGAATGAAACAGATTATTCTGAATTAAAGCCGCAAGCGGCATTGGACGGGACCGAGCCCTCTGGCAAGGTGGCCCGACTGAGGCCGTCCTCGTACCTTGATGACCGAAGTCCAGGTCACTGGGAACCCTGCTCCTCCATAGACTTCCAGCACCCTCTCACCCACTAACATGGAGTTGTTAGCATCCCCCATCCGCTGACATGGAGCTGTTAGCATAAGTCATTCGCTAACGTGTAGCTGTTAGCATCTCCCATCCGCTAACATGTAGCTGTTAGCATCTCTCATCCGCTAGCATGTAGCTGTTAGCATCTCCCATCCGCTAACATGTAGCTGTTAGCATCTCCCATCCACTCAAATGTAGCTGTTAGCATCTTCCATCCGCTAACATGTAGCTGTTAGAATCTCCCATCCACTCACATGTAGCTGTTACCATCTTCCATCCGCTAACATGTAGCTGTTAGCATCTGTCATCCGCTAACATGTAGCTGTTAGCATCTCCTATCCACTGTAATGTAGCTGTTAGCATCTCCTATCCACTAACATGTAGCTGTTAGCATCTCCTATCCACTAACATGTAGCTGTTAGCATGTCCCATCCACTAACATGTAGCTTTTAGCATCTCTTATCCACTAACATGGAGTTGTTAGCATGTCAAATCCACTAACATGTAGCTGTGAGCATCTCTCATCCACTAACATGGAGTTATTAGCATCTCCCATCCATTAACATGTAGATATTAGCATCTGTCATACACTAACATGAAGGTGTTAGCATCTGCCACCTGCTAACATGTAGCTGTTAGCATCTCTCATCCATTAACATTTAGCTGTTAGCACTGAAGTTTAGGTAATCGGGAACCTTGTCAGTACATAAACATTCATTTTCATGACTTGACCTCATTTTCTGTTGTAATTGGGCTTTTAATTTGAAGGAATTTTGGGCTTTTATTTTGGAAAGGTAGTACACGCTGTCATAATCACCGGCTAACACCTTGGTACTATATAAACATCCATTTTCATGACTGTACTTCATTTTCTGTTGTGAACGGGCCTTTCTTTTGAAGGAATTCTTTGCTTTTATTTTGGAAAGGTAGTACACGCTGTCATAATCACCGGCTAACACCTTGGTACTATATAAACATCCATTTTCATGACTGTACTTCATTTTCTGTTGTGAACGGGCCTTTCTTTTGAAGGAATTCTTTGCTTTTATTTTGGAAAGGTAGTACATGCAACTCCGTTTTTTTTTTTACACCTGGACCTTATTTATAGGTGTGTGCCTGCTCATATACTCACTCAGACAGACATGGTGCAGCTCAGAGTCCTTCAGAAGTTATTTAGATCCAACCGATTCAGCGGGGGCCACGGCAATGGAGCTTCCCGCACTGCAGCTCCATTGCCGTGGCCCCTGCTGAATCGGTTGGATCTGAATAACTTCTGAAGGACTCCGAGAGTGACTTTTTACATCGCTGAAACTCTGAAAGAAGGATGAATTTGTTGTAAACAAGCTTGAATACTATGTTTTAGGCCTTCAGAGACCTATATGACATGACAGAAAAATAGCATCATATGTACCCTTTAATGACAGCTGCTGTCGACTGCACTGCATGCCCATATATGGTCAGTAGTGGACTTCCTGTTGGATTTAGGTTATTGGTGTCAATGGGTGATTTTTAGATCTCGATGAGATGAACACATGAGCAATTGGTTTTATCTCTCTACGACATTCCTACGGGCTGCGGCGGCCATTTTTTCCAAAAATATGACTTTTATTTTGGAGGGCTGATAAAATCCACACCGTGTGACTTTTGAGAATGTTTGAAACATCGTTTGTAGAGAAGCTTCTCCTCTTTCAGGCCGCATTACTTTGACGTCTCTACGACAAACGGTCTCGGACAAGATAATTTTTAAATGAGGAGTGAGTTTTACTTTGAAAGGGAAATAGCGGAGCAGATGGGGTTATGGGGTTAATTTTTTCATTTTATCAGATGGACCACCGGTCCGGATGTGCCTGCCAAATTTGGTGAGTTTTCATGCATGTTTAGGGGGTCAAATTAGTGCTTGAGTGCGTCAGTAAAATAATAAGAAACAAACGGACGAAGAACAATAGAGGCCTTGCCCTCAGGCAAGGTGGCCTCAGTTGAGGCCACCTCGCCCTCGGGCTCGGTCCCTAATAAAGCGTCATTCTGAATGAAGTGGCTGGTTTATTCTGATTTAAAATCAATAATTGCAGAATCCCTTGATCATTGTACTTGGAGTTAATTTTGCTCATTCGGCTCATGCCTTATGTCGATAGCAACAATGCACATAGTCCACAATTCCAGACAGTTCCAGACAGACTCTTCCAGTCTCTGGTTCTCTGTGTTTCTGGACTCTTCCAGTCTCTGGTTCTCTGTGTTTCTGGACTCTTCCAGTCTCTGGTTCTCTGTTTCTGGACTCTTCCAGTCTCTCTGGTTCTCTGTGTTTCTGGACTCTTCCAGTCTCTCTGGTTCTCTGTTTCTGGACTCTTCCAGTCTCTGGTTCTCTGTGTTTCTGGACTCTTCCAGTCTCTCTGGTTCTCTGTTTCTGGACTCTTCCAGTCTCTGGTTCTCTGTGTTTCTGGACTCTTCCAGTCTCTCTGGTTCTCTGTTTCTGGACTCTTCCAGTCTCTCTGGTTCTCCGTTTCTGGACTCTTCCAGTCTCTCTGGTTCTCCGTTTCTGGACTCTTCCAGTCTCTCTGGTTCTCTGTTTCTGGACTCTTCCAGTCTCTCTGGTTCTCTGTTTCTGGACTCTTCCAGTCTCTCTGGTTCTCTGTTTCTGGACTCTTCCAGTCTCTCTGGTTCTCCGTTTCTGGACTCTTCCAGTCTCTGGTTCTCTGTGTTTCTGGACTCTTCCAGTCTCTGGTTCTCTGTTTCTGGACTCTTCCAGTCTCTGGTTCTCTGTTTCTGGACTCTTCCAGTCTCTCTGGTTCTCTGTTTCTGGACTCTTCCAGTCTCTGGTTCTCTGTGTTTCTGGACTCTTCCAGTCTCTCTGGTTCTCTGTTTCTGGACTCTTCCAGTCTCTGGTTCTCTGTGTTTCTGGACTCTTCCAGTCTCTGGTTCTCTGTGTTTCTGGACTCTTCCAGTCTCTCTGGTTCTCTGTTTCTGGACTCTTCCAGTCTCTGGTTCTCTGTGTTTCTGGACTCTTCCAGTCTCTCTGGTTCTCTGTTTCTGGACTCTTCCAGTCTCTGGTTCTCTGTGTTTCTGGACTCTTCCAGTCTCTGGTTCTCTGTGTTTCTGGACTCTTCCAGTCTCTCTGGTTCTCTGTTTCTGGACTCTTCCAGTCTCTGGTTCTCTGTGTTTCTGGACTCTTCCAGTCTCTCTGGTTCTCTGTTTCTGGACTCTTCCAGTCTCTGGTTCTCTGTGTTTCTGGACTCTTCCAGTCTCTCTGGTTCTCTGTTTCTGGACTCTTCCAGTCTCTGGTTCTCTGTTTCTGGACTCTTCCAGTCTCTCTGGTTCTCTGTTTCTGGACTCTTCCAGTCTCTGGTTCTCTGTGTTTCTGGACTCTTCCAGTCTCTCTGGTTCTCTGTTTCTGGACTCTTCCAGTCTCTGGTTCTCTGTGTTTCTGGACTCTTCCAGTCTCTCTGGTTCTCTGTTTCTGGACTCTTCCAGTCTCTGGTTCTCTGTGTTTCTGGACTCTTCCAGTCTCTCTGGTTCTCTGTGTTTCTGGACTCTTCCAGTCTCTGGTTCTCTGTGTTTCTGGACTCTGCCACACATGCCAGACGTACAGTGATGAGACAGAACTACAGCGAGACACGTGTGTCTGTAGTGCCTTGGTGTCTTGGCGCCTTGGTGGACCCTGCTCAGTTTCTGAGTGGCTTTCTTGTATCGAGTCAGACGTCAGCTGCCTCCACGTTAGGAATGCAGTCAGACTTGCAGACGTGTCTCTGAGTGGACTGGTGTTGTGTCCATCAGGTCCTGAAGAGCCTCCCAACGAGCCCCCGCCCCCCGCTGTGACCATGCTGGAGGGCCTGGCTGCCTGGGTCCTCAACACATACCTGGGCAAATATGTGAGCAACCTGAACACAGACCAGCTCTCCATCGCTCTCCTGAAAGGTAGGCCAACACACACACAGACCTACAGGAGATCATGATTTGTGCAAAATTATTTGAAATGGCTCAAAATAAAAAAAACAATGGCAAAATCTGTGAAGGAGTCCAAACAGCTTCAACAACTAAAATTGTTAAAAATGAAGGAAGATTAAAAAAGGTGCATCCTGCTGGAGCTGCTGATACACTCAACACAACCTGGAAGAGAAAGCATGGCAGGGAGGGAGCTGCGCAACGGGAGCAGCGCAACAGCCGGACACCATCAGGCTGCAGCTCCCCACGCTGCTATTAACTCATTCATCAGTCAATGAATCCATAACCCTAACTGACCCCGACCCGTCCAGTATCACCCCACACACTCCAACCCCTACCTGTCCAGTGTCACTCCACACACCCCAACCCCAACCCGTCCCTTATCACTCCACACACTCCAACCCCGACCCGTCCAGTGTCACTCCACACACTCCAACCCCTACCTGTCCAGTGTCACTCCACACACCCCAACCCCAACCCGTCCCTTATCACTCCACACACTCCAACCCCGACCCGTCCAGTGTCACTCCACACACTCCAACCCCTACCTGTCCAGTGTCACTCCACACACCCCAACCCCAACCCGTCCCTTATCACTCCACACACTCCAACCCCGACCCGTCCAGTGTCACTCCACACACTCCAACCCCTACCTGTCCAGTGTCACTCCACACACCCCAACCCCAACCCGTCCCTTATCACTCCACACACTCCAACCCCGACCCGTCCAGTGTCACTCCACACACTCCATCCCTGACCTGTCCTGTCCTGTATCACTCCACACACCAACCCCGACCCGTCCAGTGTCACTCCACACACTCCATCCCTGACCTGTCCTGTATCACTCCACACACTCCAAACCCGACCTGACCTGTCCTGTATCACTCCACACACTCCAAACCCGACCTGACCTGTCCTGTATCACTCCACACACCAACCCCGACCCATCCAGTGTCACTCCACACACTCCAACCCCAACCCGTCCCTTATCACTCCACACACTCCAACCCCGACCCGACCCGTCCAGTGTCACTCCACACACTCGATCCCTGACCTGTCCTGTATCACTCCTCACACTCCAACCCCGACCTGACCTGACCTGTCCTGTATCACTCCACACACCAACCCCGACCCGTCCCGTGTCACTCCACACACTCCAACCCCGACCCGTCCCGTGTCACTCCACACACCAACCCCGACCCGTGCTGTATCACTCCACACACACCAACCCCGACCCGTGCTGTATCACTCCACACACTCCAACCCCGACCCGTCCAGTATCACTCCACACACTCCAACCCTGACCCGTCCAGTATCACTCCACACACTCCAACCCTGACCCTGACCCGTTCAGTGTCACTCCACGCACTCCAACCCCGACCCTGACCTGTCCAGTGTCACTCCACACACTCCAACCCCGACCCGTCCAGTATCACTCCACACACTCCAACCCTGACCCGTCCAGTATCACTCCACACACTCCAACCCTGACCCTGACCCGTTCAGTGTCACTCCACGCACTCCAACCCCGACCCTGACCCGTCCAGTGTCACTCCACACACTCCAACCCCGACCCGTCCCGTGTCACTCCACACACTCCAACCCCGACCCGTCCAGTATCACTCCACACACTCCAACCCTGACCCTGACCCGTCCAGTGTCACTCCACACACTCCAACCCCAGCCTGCAGTTTTATTTACTACTCAGTGGAATTGCTTATCTGGGGTAGCGATGGTGGAAGTTTCTCCCTGGACTTCAGAGGTGAAGTGGTGTGCAGGTCTGAATTCCCAGTTCAGTGTCATGTCGGCCTCCCTGTCGGAAGTTTGGCCACATGATTTCTTTTTGGACAAAGTCCCTCCTAAAGAATTACTGATTGACTATTAGCAGGTTCCTGCAGAGTTCACAACCGACGGCTCAGCTCAGGTCCTGCGGAGGAAAAATACAACGTATTAGAGATATTATCAGTCGTGTCGGAGAAACGTTGAAATGCCAAAAACAGTCTTATTTGTCTTGTTTCCATTCTTCTTCACAACTTGCGGCCGGATTGAAGCCTGTGCTGAGCTGCTGTTGGCCCTTGGGCCATAAGTTTGAGACCCCTGCTCTGCTGGCTGACGGGGTTTTCCAGCTGCGGTCACTGCTCAGTGTTCATTTCAGACTCGCAGTGTGGAGATTCTAGCTGGCCTGGTACCAACAGATCTGAAGAAAAGCAGCTCTCATGGTTCTGCTTGCTGTTTGCAGGAGCGGTGGAGCTGGAGAACCTCCCTCTGAGAAAGGACGCCCTCCGAGAGTTTGACCTGCCCTTTGAAGTCAAAGCAGGTGAGCTGGACTGCAGGCTTCAGGTCACGCTGTCAGTGCTTCGACCTTAAACACACTCCTGCTGGACATCTGTGAACTTTATATTAAAAAAGCATGATGGTATCCTTCACTGCACTTCCAGTAGAAACCTCTGCTGCTTTGCTGAATATCAGTGGTGAACCATTCAACATCAGTTGTTAGTAAACCAAACTTCATCCAGCATCCAGCGTGGAGGCAGCAGAATGGAGGTCTGGCTGCTGGGAGGTTCCAGACAGATCTGCTCTTCCAAGAGGAGCTTATAGGAATAAAACTTCTCTTGACAGTATGATTCCTAACTTGATTTGATTTTTATTGGAATTCTGGTACATGATGTTGCTGGAACTGACAGGGGGACAGAAAGACAACAAGAGACAGAGAGAAAAGAAAACAAGCAAACGAACACACAAACAAACAAACAGTGTAGAGAAGGAAGAGAGTGCAAGATACAGAGATCCTTCAGTGAGAACCCACCCTCCAGAACCTGAACACAGAGAACATCCTACAGATTGCAGTTAGAGAGCACAGCTGGTCGTGATCTGGGACGTGAAGCTGAGGACCCAGGTGTTAAATTACAAAGCAGAGCATCAGGAGAGACCTGACCCAGACAGCCATTAGTCTAACAGCCCACAAGACAACAAGGAACTGAGTCCACAGGCAGAACGTGAAGAGGGATCAAAGATCAGCCTGATCGTGCACACGTGTAGGGCTGAAACGATTCATCGAATAAATCCAATAATTAGATTATAAAAAAGCTTCGAATTAAATTCTGTTGCTTCGAGGATTCGTTTATTAATTGTGTACAGTGAAACTACCGTGAAACCGCCAGCGTGTAGCGCCCGGAACTGAAGCGCAGCATGTTTCCGCACGAGAGTGTGAGCCGCACGGACATGTCGGAGCAGGCAGGTGGAGCACAGCGGTGGAACGACGCGAGAAATGGAGCTGCGTCAAAATACAATTGAAAACAAATGGGAACGCGCGTTCCACCAGCCACGAGATATGGAAAGCCGAAAGAGTCATAATTCGCCACTAATCCAACGTGTCAGATCCTTAAGATGCCATAAAAAACGCCCGTTTTTAAATAAAACGCGTAAAAAACGCGCGTTTTGCTGGTTTAAAACGCATGTTTTTTACGGGCAGAGCTCATTAACATCTTATAAAACGCCGTAAAAAATGCACGTTTTGCTGGTTTTAAACCCGCGTTTTTTTTTAAAACGGCCGTTTTTTACGGCGTTCTACAGCCTTCGGTAAGAGCGGCGTAAAATACGCGCGTTTAATTTGTCTAAACGCGCGTTTTTTACGGCGTTTTATTTTAAAACGGGCGTTTTTTATGGCGTCTTAAGGATCTGACGCGTTGGATTAGTGGCGAATTGTGACTCCTTTGGCTTTCCATAACGAGACGCGGACGCGTCGGACGCAGCGCGTTGAAGAGCAGAATGAAGAAAATGCTGGCGAAAAGGAGGAAGCACAACAAAGAAAGCGCCAGAAAATGTCAAAAGTTTGGGACAACTTTAAACGAAAAACAGGGAAGAGCTCGGTGCAAAGTCTGCACTGCCAAGCGGAGCTGGCGTGTTATAACAGCAACACGTCCATGCTAAAAAAAAAAAAAAAAAAAAAGTGACTGTATTCTGAAATCACTGTTTTGCCCTCCTTTGAATGCATTTTAAAATTTTAGGGCAGCTGTCAGTTTAAAAAGGTGAATGTGCTGTTTTGGACTCAGCCTGAGTTTTATTATTTTTGTTTGTTTTTTGCAGAAGACAGATAGAAATTAATATCAACAGGAATTGTTTGATAATACTGAATTTTGCCTGCTGTACTTGAAGTGTTTTTTAATAATCAGCTTTCATGTGCATTTTTTTGTAATGAAGGTAAGGCCTTAGCCCTCTCTCAGGTATTTTATTTATTTTTTATTCAAATAATTTGTGAATTTAAAGTGCAATGTTCATCCTAGCAATGAGTGTTCTTGTGCAGTTTAATAAATGTTACTGCAAGCATTGATAGTAGTTCATTTTTCTGTCCGTTGTGAGTTTTATGCTTGCCAAAATAAAATAAAAAGAAATGTAAAAAAAAAAAAAAAAAAAAAAAAAATATATATATATATATATATATCCAATTAATCGACCAAATGAATCGATAGATTAATCGATTACTAAAATAATCGATAGCTGCAGCCCTACACACGTGACAGTGATCATGCAAATACATCCCCCAACCCACAGCTAGCCAATACCCCAGAGAGAGAGAGTTCATGGACCACAGGAGAGACGGTGGTTAATGACACATATTAAAGGGGTCCAGCGCAGTTTTAAATATTAAATGATCAATTATTCACACCCACACACGTTTTCACCTTTGCCTGATGGGCAGCAAGAGCTATTTCTGCAAGATCGCAGTCGCTCCTAGTTTCCTGTGCAGGGCACTGAAGGCTCAGCAGTATGAGTGACTCGGGTACGAATCGCTCTGAGCCTGACGTAATGCGCCTCCCGCTGGCCTGGTAATCCTTAGGTTTCGCTTTGTCCGCCATTACTCCGCCAGACACTTAGCAGCAGCAACTGAGCAGTACTGAGGATGGAGCTTCCAGAAAGTAAGAACAGACCGGCTTCTAGCACTGCCTCAGCTCCAGCACAGACCCACCAGGCAGAAGAAACTTACATTTTACTGGAGCGCTGCTAAAAGAGCGAGGAAGGAGTTCCCCTCTTCTGTGCACGTACATGGGCACAAGCCACAGACACGAGCTTTTCACTAAGCTGCAGTTACGCCTAAGGCCTGCAGGGGTCGGTGTTTCGCATAAAACGAGCAAACTGCGCTGTGCTCCTTTAAGTAGATAGACTCATTCTGGCCTTGGTTATTCCATACGTAAAGGTCAAAACCAGGTGAACTGTGACCTCCAGATCAAATCAGCAGGGCAGAAACGTGCTGAAGGGAAATGTGGCAAACGGACTGTTCTTTTTGTTGTGCAGCAGGCTGCTCTGATGAGGTGTGTGAGAAGGTGCGGTTATATATTGTAGCACTTGGTTGGAGTATCTCAGGTGTTTCAGTTCCATGTTGATGTTGGACCAGCTTCATCTTGTGCTTCCTTCATATTCATTTGCCGCCAGGTTTCATTGGTAAGATCACCCTGCGGATCCCCTTCTACCGGCCCCACAGTGAGCCCTGGGTCATCTCCATGTCCCAGCTCAACCTGATCATCGGCCCCGTGCAGCTGCTGGAGTACGACGGAGACGAGGAGAGGGAGGAGGAGCGCCAGCGCAAGAAGCTCCTCCTCAGGGCTCTGGAGGACAGGTTCAGGGTGGGTGGATGGACAGGCAGGAAGTGACATCAGCTGTTTTCTGTCCCACCGCTGCTCACAAATGAAGCACAAACACATTGTCCTGCATCAGTCTAGTTCTGGTTCTGGTCTCAACATACTTAAGACTTATTCTTCCTCATCAAATCTGTGCAGCTCGTTGAAACAGCATTCTGAGGTTACTAATTCGATTAAAACTCCATGTAAAGACCTCAGTCTGACTCGATTGGTTGAGTCCAGTTGAAATGACAGTGGACTGGTTGGAGGTGGAGTAACTGTTTCCCATGGAACCAGCACATGGGCTCACTTCCTGTTGTCTCAGGTGTATGTTGGTCTGTCACAGCAGGATGCAGCGTGGAGACAGACCTCTGTGCTCGTCTGGTCAGACTCTGATACAGAGGTTTCTGTGTTTAAGTTCATTTCTGTTTTAGTTTTTTGACTTGAGAGGAAGGGTTGGAAGTGGTTACCTCAGTGCAAAGCATGATGGGATTAATCCATACTCTGAATGAGATGATAATCCTCATCTGCAGGTTCCTGTACACATCTATATAAACCTGCACATCGATCCGATCGCTTCATTCAGCTTTCATGTGAATGGTTCAGTCCATCAAAGATGAATTTAATCACATTGGATTGTCTCATCTTAAAAAAATAGCCAGAGTCACCTGTTTATCTGTCAGGCCAGCAGGAGGCGCTGTTGGTTAAATTACCTTAATGCCCTGCACTCTGGTCTGAAACAGGTGAATCAGTAATAACCTGTCACATGACGTGCAGCTGGACACTTTGAGAGACTTGAAGTCGGGACTTAAACAAATCTGTCACCACGGCCCATTTCTGTCATTTGGAACAAAATAAGGAAACCAAACCAACAAACAAAAACAAGTGGGTTAGGAGAAAGCCGAAGCATGGGGAGCACATTCCTTCAGAGCTCAAACTGCCCAAATAGTCTCTGCTGAAGGCAGCATCTGCCCAGGATGAGCTCTCACACGGTTTGAATACATGTGGCCTTGCACCGTGTCGTGTTTGCTGTTAGCGCAAGAAGCACATGAGCTCTCATGTCCTCTACTT